>NC_133619.1:520717501-521317501 GCF_048593235.1 Sminthopsis crassicaudata
GAGAGTTTACCTCTCAGACTTGTGGAGGGGGAAGGAATTTGTGTCCAAAGGAGAACTAGAGATCATTATTGATCACAAAATAGAAAATTTTGATTACATCAAATTAAAAAGTTTTTTTACAAACAAAACTAATGCAAACAAGATTAGAAGGGAAGTAACAAATTGGGAAAACATGTTTACAGTTAAAGGTTCTGATAAAGGTCTCATTTCCAAAATATATAGAGAACTGACCCTAATTTATAAGAAATCAAGCCATTCTCCAATTGATAAATGGTCAAATGATATGAACAGATAATTTTCAGATGATGAAATTAAAACTATTTCCACTCATATGAAAGTGTTCCAAATTACTACTGATCAGAGAAATGAAAATTAAGACAACTCTGAGATATCATTACACATCTGTCAGATTGGCTAAGATGACAGGAACAAATAATGATGAGTGTTGGAGGGGCTGTGGGAAAACTGGGACACTGATACATTGTTGGTGGAGTTGTGAAAGAATCCGGCAGTTCTGGAGAGCAATCTGGAATTATGCTCAAAAATTTATCAAAATGTGCATACCCTTTGACCCAGCAGTGTTTCTACTGGGCTTATATTCCAAGGAAATACTAAAGAAGGGAAAGGGGTCTGTATGTGCCAGAATGTTTGTGGTAGCCCTTTTTGTAGTGGCTAGAAACTGGAAAATGAATGGATGTCCATCAATTGGAGAATGGTTGGGTAAATTATGGTATATGAAGGTTATGGAATATTATTGTTATGTAAGAAATGACCAACAGGAGGAATACAGAGAGGCTTGGAGAGACTTACATCAACTGATGCTTAGTGAAACGAGCAGAACTAGGGGATCATTATACACTTCAACAATGATACTGTATGAGGATGTATTCTGATGGAAGTGGATATCTTCAACATAGAGAAGAACTATCCAATTCCAATTGATCAGTGATAGGCAGAATCAGGTATATCCAGAAAAGGAACACTGGGAAATGAGTGTAGACTGTGAGCATTTTTTTGTTTTTTGTTTTTCTTCCCAGATTATTTTTACCTTCCAAATACAATTCTTCCTTTGCAACAACAACAACAACAAAATTCAGTTCTGCACATATATATTGTACCTAGCATATACTATAAGATATTTAATATGTATGGGAATGCCTGCCATCTAGGGGAAAGGGTGGAGGGAAGGAGGGGGAAAATTCGGAACAGAAGGAAGAACAAGGGATAATGTTGTAAAAAAAAATTACCTATGCATATGTACTGTCAAAAAATGTTATAATTATAAAATTAATAAAAAAGAGGGAAAAAAGAGGCTTTTCCTGGTCTCCCTAGCTGTTAAAGCTTTCCCATCTGATATTATTTACCATCTACTCTGTATATATCTTGTAATCTTTTATCTAATATTGATTTGTATATTGTATCTCCAGTTAAATCATATGTTACATAAGGTCAAAGACTGATTTTTGCCTATTTTTGTAAGCATTTAGCTCAGTACCAAATGCATATAGATTGACTCTAGATCTTAGAACTATGCCCACTCATTAATCAGATCTTTATAGGATAAGGAAATTGAAGAGAAATGAACAGATTTGTCCATGATCATACTTATAGTAATGTCAGAGGTGAAATCTGAACCTTGACTCCAATTTCTGTGCTTGTTTCCACTATGATATGCTATCTATCTCATAAGAGATATAACATGTAGCTCTTTAAATACAAAGGATTTAATACAAAGGATTTTAAAATGCATTTTCAATTGATATTTACAACAACTAAGTAGATATTTGGTAATATGCCACATAGATGGAAAAGGAGGGAAGCAAGGAAGGAAGGAGGGAAGGAAGGACAGAGGAATAGTAGGAGGAAGGGAGAAAAGGAAAAAGGGAGGCAAAAGAGAAAAAGGTGGGCAGGGAGGGAGGAAGGAGGGAAGGAGAAAAGAAAGAAGGCCAGGAGAGAGGGAAGAATTATGTCCATTAATAGAAAAAAGAGAATAGGAGTTGCATTGTTTAATATTTTTCCATTGTTAATTATTGTGTCATTCAACTATCAATCTTATTCTAATCTTGGATTTCCTCTTGTATTAATTTTTTTTGTTATTGTACTTAGTATTCATCACTAACTTCAGTTCACTCTTCAGCTTAAATGTTTTTAAATTTTTTCTTTGTTGTGCTTAGTATTTATCACCAATCTCAGCTCATTCTTCAGATTAATTTTCCTGACATTATTCTTGCTAGTTCTGGTTTCCATTACATACACACACACATATATGTATGTATGTATATATATATATATATATACATGTATATATATACACATATTCACACATGTGTATATGTATATACATACAAGATATTATTTATCTTTTTGCTGATTCTTTGATGGCTTCCCTCCTACAACCTGAAGGTATATGTCAATCTGCCTATTTCTTGTCTTCCTTTTTTTTTTTTTTTTTTTTTTTTTTTAAACCACCATAAGAGAACGTGATTTCATCCTGAGAGTTCTGTCATTTATAGAATCTGGTAAGACTGTAAGGAAGTTTATAGTTAATTTTATAAAATCTTATATTTCATAGATGAAAAATTAAACCTAGAGAGATTAAATGATTTAGCCAAGAGTACTTAAGAAATATGTTATGAAACAAGCTCAGATAATAGTATCAGTTTGGAATAATCCAAACACCACAGTCTACCCATAAACCTTGATTTCAGTCTTTCATAAGTGCATGTAATATGTATCAAGGTATGAGAGGAGGAAAAGAGAGTGGATACACACTTCTAAAAATCTAACAGGAAGGACACGTGTTTAGGAACTCATGTGCTTAGAACAATTCATGACATAGGCCATATGCCTTCATATTCTTGACTCCATTAGGAGTAAATTGTACAATACAAAGCCGCTTCTCTTCTACCTGATCCCTTTCTGATCCTTCTTATTCTCTTGATGGGCAACATCTCTCCTATCAAGCAGATGAAATAGTGCCAAGCTCTTTGCACTCATAGCCACCTCTACCAGGGCACTAAGCAGAGTGTTATGCCCTTTCAGTGATAAGAAGTATCCTTACCAAAGAACTACAAGGACCTCAAATAGATCTATAAAAAGCAAGAGATTCTTTTTGTTCAATCAGCAGCCTTTTCTCACAGTAAAACATTTTTGTTGTTCATACATTCAGTCATGTCCAACTCTTCATGATCCCATGGACCTACCTAGCATGCCAGGCTCTTCTATCCTCTACTATCTCCCCAAATCTGTTTAAAGTCATGTCTGCTGTTTCCATGACATTATCTATTTCATTCTCTGCTGTCATCTTTTCCTTTTGCCTTCAATCTTTTCCAACATCAGAGTCTTTTCCAATGATTCCTGTCTTCTCATTAAGTGACAAAGTAACTAAGCTTCATCTTCAGCATCTAGGAAATAAATTTGAAACAATAAAATGTAGCTTGAACCATAGAAGCCAATAGAGGCATCAAGATAGCCCTGAGATGTTTTTTCTCTTATGTTTTAGATGGTGTCAGAGAGTAATAAGCTCAAAAAGATCTGCATATAAAAGTAGGATTCAACTAGAAAACTTTCTCTCAGCTGATCCAGTCTTTCTCTGGTTTATTGTCTCTCTTCCAATCATCAGGTTTCTAGTAAGGCAGTTACAAAGGCTTCCTGTCAGCAGAGCTCCATTCAGGTTCAGTATTCTATCATCTGTAAGCATATTCTCTTCTAACTTTTTATATTTGTTATCACTGACTTCCTGTCACTCCTGCCAACCTCAGTTTATTTTCCCTTTATGTATTTTCTTATTAGCAGCTTAATAACTTCCAAAGCCACAAATCAGAGCCCCCAAATAGTCATTGGGTCACATAGATACCTTGTGAGGTCAAACTCAAGAAATTCTTCTTTATCTTAGTTATTCATGTAACAATCCTCATTTAGTCTTTTTATGATCTCCAATCATTTGATTTACAATTTTTCAATAATAAACTTCAAAGCTCTAAAAACAGTTATATGCAAATAATCTGGTAAATTATAATGCCTGTAGTCATTCTTATATCAGTTGTTGCTTTGACTTCAAACAGATCCTTTTGGTCTACTTATTGAAGAATCAGTTCTCTATCCCTCTTCAGAGAAATTATGTCTTTTCTGAATATTTTAACTGAGAGATTGCATTTCTTCAAATGTTAGCTTTATTTTTTAAATGTTCTTTATTATTGTGCCATAAGAAATGGTGAAATTAACTGTTTCAAAAGAAACTGGGAAGACCTCTGTAAGCTGATGCAAAGCGAAGTTAGCAGAACTAGAAGAGCAATTTATACAATAACAACAACACTATAAAGAAAAACAACTTCAAAACTTTTTTAATGAGTTGTAGGCAAACAATTACATATTGTCCATTCTCCTAGTGATTAGTTTCTCTGTACTTAGATCTTGTATTTGGACTATACGAGAGCCATTTTTATCTTACCTTCTATTACCATTGCCTTCAAGAAACTATGATCATTTGGGATAATAATGAGATGTTAGTCATGGATTAATTATAGCAATATAACATAAAACAGTCAGCTACTCAACAAACATTTGTGAAGCTCCTCCTATGTACCAGGCACTATGCTAATCAAGGGGGACACAAAGAAGGTAAAAAATAGTCTTTGCCTCACAGAATTTACCATCTAAAAAGAGAGAGAGTATGTGAACTATGTACAAACGAGATACATATAGGATAAATTGGAAATGATCAACAGAGGGTAAGCACTGGAACTAAGAGAGGGATTAGAACAGACTTTCTATAGAAGGTGGGATTTTTGCTAGAACTTGAAAGAAGACAGGGAAACCAAAAGACAAAAATAATGAGGAAGAGCATTCTGATCAAAGAACAACCAGTAAAATTGCTTGGAGTCCAGAGATGGAGTATTTTTGGAGGAACAGAAAGGAAGTCAGTGTCACTAGATCTCAAAGTATGTGGTGGGGTATAAGTTGTAAGAAGACCAGAAAAATAGAAAATGTTTATGTTACGAAAGACTTAAAAGATAAGATTTTATATTTGACCCTGGAAGTAATATGGAATCACTGGAGCATGAAGGGGAGTGTCAATCAGATTTGTGCTTTAGGAAGATCACTTTGACATCAGACTAGAGGATGGCCTGGATAGGGAAGATATTTTGGGCAGACAGACTACCCCATCTAGCTAATGTAATAGGCCAATGATGAGATGGACTATTGATGATGGTCTATATGATGAGGATCTATAACAGAGAAGTAGTAATGTTAGCAAAGAGAAAGAAGCATATGTAAGAGATAATAAAAGGAAAATCTACAGATTTTGGCAACAGATTAGATATGAGGGATAAGAGATAATGAAGAGTAGAAAATGGCATTTGGATTGCCACCTGGGTGAGAATGATAAGGAAGTTTGGAAGGAAAGAAGATTTGGGAGAAAAGAAAATGAATTCAGTTTTAGAGATATTGAATTGTCTCATTAGCAATTGTTCAGCAATATAAGATGATGTTAGAACTAAATAAAATAAATTTGAGATTCATCAGCACAGAGATAATAAATGAATCAATGAGAGATGATCAGATCACCAAGTGACATAGCATAGAAGGAGAAAAGAAGAGGGTTCAAGAAAAAAACACAAAACAAAACAGAAATACCATTGAAAAGTGAGAATGAAGTGGATGAAAATACAGCAAAGGAGACAAAGAAACAAAGGTCAGATAAGTGGGAGGAAAACCAGGAGAAAGTGCTGTCACAAAAATGGTATCAAAAAAGGAGTGTCAAAAAGAAGAGAAATGATCAGTAGTGAAGTGACATAGGCTACAAAAAAGTGAAGAAGGATGAAGACTAAGGAAAGGCCATTAAGAGATCATTAGTTATTTTGGAGAAAGCAGTTTTGACTGAATTATGGGATGGCAAGTAAGGTTGTAGAGAGTTAAGAAAAAAGTGAAAGGACAGGAAGTGAAAGCACCTATTATAGATGGCCTTCTCAAGGTGTTTAGCCACAAAATGAAGATAAAATATGGGAACAGGAGAGGTTTTTTTAAAGATGAATGAGAAATGAGTATGTTTGTAGGCAATAAGTAAGCAGCCAGATAAAAGGAAAATAAAAGGAAGAATTTGGAAATAAATGAAATAATGAAGATAAGAAAGGAGATCTTTTGGAAAAGGAGAGATAGAACAGAATCATTTATACATGTGAAGTGTAAGCCTTAGCAAAGAGAAAGGCTATCTTTCTATGTAAAACAGGGTAAAACAGGGTAAAGGAATAATAAGAGGCATCCAAAATGAAGTAAGATGAGAAAGGGAGAAGTAGGAATTCTTGTAGAATAGCCTGAGTTTTTTAAATTAAAACATAATTTTGTATTATGGAATATTATTGTTCTGTAAGAAACGATCAGAAGGATGATTTCAGAGAGGCCTGGAGAGACTTACATGAAGTGATACTAAGTAAAATGAGCAGAACCAGGAGATCATTATACATGGTAACAACAAGACTATACAATGATCAATTCTGATGGACGTGGCTCTCTTCCACAATGAAATGATAAAACCAGTTCCACTTGTTCAGTGATGAAGAGAGCCATCTAAATCCAGAAAGAGTATCCTCTGGGAACAAAGTGTGGACCACAACATAGCATTTTCACTCTTTCTGTTGTTGTTTGCTTGCATTTTGTTTTCTTTTTCAGGTTTTGTTCCTTCTTGATCTGATTTTTCTTGTGCAGCAAGCTAACTGTATAAATATGTATACATATATTGGATTTAACATATATTTTAACATATTTAACATGTATTGGACTACCTGCCATCTAGGGGAGGGAGTGGGGGGAAAGAGGGGAAAATTTGGAACAGAAGGTTTTGCAAGGGTCAGTGTTGAAAAATTACCCATGCATATGTTTTGTAAACAAAAAGCTTTAATTAAAAAATAAATGTAATTGTAACTCAAAAAAAAAAATACAGAGTTGTAAGAGGATTGTTTTTTGTCATTGAAGGCTCAGTTGTGATTATGCAATGTAAATTCATGATGGAGCCAGTCAGCATGGTTTGGGAATTTTCTTCACCTTTGGTGAGCAGTAATATGTATGAAGGCAGTGAATATTGGGAATGATCCAGGTCTGAGAGTTGGCAGGGCAAAAGACTCAAGAGAAAAGGATAGTGTAGAGTCAAAATGGTTCACCAAAGAGTCAAGATAAGTAAAAGAGGAGAGTATAACTAGTGCAAGGGTTATGACTAGGATGAGGATTAAGAGGTCAAGAATTTGGAGGTCATGATATTGACAAAGAACAGGCTTGGTTTTGTAAAGCAGAGAAAAAATGGATTTTGATCAAATAAGGAAATTTCAGAGTTTAAAAACTTGAGTCATTTTTTTTGGTGTGTATTTGTGGGGATAGCAAGATCAAGAATATGACTCTCTTTGAGTGTAACTGAGGCGGAGTGGAGGTCACATAGATCATGAGAAATTTGTAAGTTGAGAAACTGGGAATTTAGGGAGTTTGAAGGAATATAAATAGTTTCCTAATATGAGGGCAAAAACTGAGGAAGAGAGAAAGTTTTCTGGAGGTTGATGGACAACAATAACCAGAATTTTATTTGGGTGGTAGATATGTATTGAGTGAACCTCAAAGGAGGAGAGATTATGGAGTAATGGTGGTAAAGATAAAACCTGGAAGTGGGAGTATTCCATATCCTCCATATAGACCAATGAGGTAAGGGAATGAATAGAAAATGTAGCTAGCTGGAAGGAGGAATCCAGAAGGCTATATCATCAAAAGGGAATCAGATTTTAGTGAGAGTTAGGAAACAGAAGGAGTGGGAAAGGAAAAGATTTACTATGAAAGTAGGGTTGTTGCCTGTGGACATTCTAGACAGCACAATGCAAGGTATTGATAGCTTCCTAGAGGGAAATAGTTTGAAAGCAATGATAATAAGGGATGGAACCGTGTGGGGATGGGGAGTGTGGTTTAAATAATTGAGATTGGGGAAAACATAACCATGGAATGGGGGAAGTTTATTAATTATTAATGTATAAATTAAAAGGAATTACATTTTGAGCAGCAGATTACCATAGTGTATGGAGTTCTGGATTTGGAACCACATAACCTACATCTAGAGATCATCTAATCCAACCCACTTTCAATCTCTGTTCCCACTAATTTTGAAGATACAGAAATTAGACTCAGAGAAATTAAGTAACTTTCCTAAGGTCACAAAGAAGCAAAAAACAAAGCTAGGATTCAAATTCAAGGCTAGTGTCTCCAAAGTTAGTACTTGAAGCTCATATATTTCACCAAGCTACCTTCTCAGAAAGTCTAGTGTCTGACCTGCTTACCTACTTATTGACTAAGTGAATGAGCAAATTTAGCATTTATTCAGTATTTTGTGCTAGATACTGTGTTTAGCATCTAGATTACATTAAAAAAAAAGAAGAGGGTAATAGCTTCTGCCCTCAAGATTCTTATATTCTAACAGGAGGAAATAAGGCACGTAAGTTTTGGTCAACTAAGTGTTTGGATCTGGGAAACTGCAGGGATAACAAGTAAAATAGCAGTGTGCATATTATAACCTTCAAAAACCAATGGTACTATTGATTTGATTTCAGTTGTCATAGCAAGAAGTGAAATGGGAGAGAGAGACCAAAACAGAGACAGACAGAAAGAAAAGGAGAGAGAGACAAAGCGACAAAGAGAGAGTTGGGGAATAGATATTTGGATATATGAGTAAGAAATTAGGTAAGACTATTATCGGTAGCAAATAGTAGACTCTGTGAGCAAATTTGTGTCATCCCACTAATCAGGGACATATGGCCCAGGATAGAAATTTTACAATTCTTCCAGGGCATGGTCTTTAGAGATCTGATGGGAGAGAATAGCAGCAGTAGATCTGAGAATGACTGGGATGAAGAAATATGGACTTAGGCTCAAAGTCAGGTCTTAAATTAACAGTGGGACCCTTTATAAGTGAGTGGCACCCTCCCAGTGTCTCAGGAAACTCTCTGGGACTTTACCTTTTAAACCATAGTCCATATCAGTGATGGTGACCAAAAGTTCTTCACGCTGATAAAGTAGAATTCACCTGTGTAATCACCTCCTTATATTTATATAATGCTTTTTAATTACTCATATAATGCTTTTTTTAGTTTTTATTCTCACTGCACTCTTCTAAGGTTGTTGGTTTCTTTTTTTCCTTCACATTTAACAGATGAGCAAACTGAGAGCCAGAGAGGTAATGATTCAACCTACATCACATAGGTCATTACGAACAGAGCCAAGACTAAAACATGAGTCCCCTGGGTCTCAACATGTCCTCTATCTCCTGTATCTTGGGGCCTCTTTGCATAAGACTGTTTACTGATGAGGGCATTTTTTTCCCAAGCACCATTACATCACATGGATATATTAGAACTTTCCCTAGGCAGACAGATTCTGGGGCCACCAGGTAGTTTTCTATTAATAAAGTAAAAATACAAATTAGGCTGGCCTTGTGGTAATGCTGGAGCAAGAGCAGACCCCTCCTTTCCCCCCCAGGAATCCACAAACATGTTTTTAAATAACAAAAGAAAATTGAGTACCTGATGCAGTTAGCATTGGTCCCTGGAGGTGGGGAGCCTTGGAAAAGAGTCTATTATTCTGCACCTGTCCTGCCCAATAGCTCATTGTGCAGCAGTATTTACTTAAAAAGCAGAGGAGGAAATCATTATTTGCTCTTAGGCCTGAGATTCCTGCAGCTACTCTTTGGAGGGAAGTATTTTATTTCCCTTCTCTCCTTTATTTTCTTGTCTGTCCTTTCTATGAGTTGCAAGGGAGTAGAAGTGGTGATGCTTTGTGCGTAAGAGATGGAGAATTAGCTCTCAGGCCAGAACCAGGGTGTAACATTAAATTGATCTTCTATCTTTTGGTGTCTGTATAGGAGGTCTGAAATTTGTTATGGGGAAAGAGAGAGAGGGGGGGGGAGAGAGAGAGAGAGAGAGAGAGAGAGAGAGAGAGAGAGAGAGAGAGAGAGAGAGAGAGAGAGAGAGAGAGAGAAGAGAGAGAGAGAGACAGAGAGAGACGGAGAGAGAGAGAGAGAGAGAGAGAGAGAGAGAGAGAGAGAGAGAGAGAGAGAGAGAGAGAGAGAGAGAGAGTGTGTGTCTGTGCGTGTTTATTTAGGGAGGAATTATATATATGATTTCAATGATACAAAAAATTCCCTAAACCAGTGTGGGTCAGCTCCTTCTCTGCAGCTTATGTTGCCTTAGATAGTTATCTAGCACACAGAGAAATTAAATGATTTGCCCAGGGTCCCAAGGATGTTTCAGAGGCAGTATTGGAACTCATATATCCCTAATTTAGAGGTCAACTCTCTATCCACTATACCATGTTGTAATTTCTCCATTTCTCTCCTTATATGCATACTCACATCTATGTATACATTCATTTAATGTATGTGTTTGTTTCTTTTTTTTTTCTTCCTAGAATAAGTGACAGTGAAACACTGAGAAATTTACAGCCTGAAGTGGAAGAGAGAAAAACAAAGTTCCCATTTTAAATGTTATGAGTATCTTTTTGTTGCTAATGTCTCCCCCTCCAAATGGCTATGTTTCTCCAGCTGGAAATTGGCAGCAATCAGCTTTACAAGTGTTAGGGAAAGATTTACTTGGACAGATGAAAGAAAATCATTTCCTTCTAAATGCCGGCGCCCACTGCCAGATAATGTGGCTCTCCCCAGTTCTGCATAGGGGTGGCATGTTTGAAGGGGCTTGTTTTCTTGGAAAATATAGTCATTGGGCAAGGGAGGCAAAAATATGGCCAGGCTGGTAAAAATGCTATTGTTAGAGGTAATAAGGTATTAAGGGCAGTGCTTTAAAAGTACAGAGTATTTTCCAAAACCATCAGGAGCAGAATGGGTGGACAGATAAATGACATTGGAGAAGGAAGAGTTGGGGAGGGAGAGAAAAGATGTGTATGTGTGAGAGACAGACAGACAGATAGAGACAGACAGATACACAGAGAGGCAGACACAGAGAGAAATAGAAAGATAGAGAGACAGAGACAGACAGACAGAGACAGAGACGGGAGAGACAGAAAGAGAGGAGAAATATGTGAGAAGAGAAATGAGAAGGAAAAAAGAGAAGACAGAGTCATAAAAAGAAGTGAAGAACATAGTTTTCCAATTTTCACAGTTGTCTTTTACAATCACATAAGAATCGAAAGAGGCAGTACAATGTAGTGATAACAGAGAGAATCAAAATGTCCTGGTTCAAATTCAAATTTGATACAATAAGCTATATGAATATGAGTTAGTCACAAACTTCCCATTATTCAGGCAATTCCAATTAGAAATTATAGAGTTCTACAACTAGTGGAAATAGTATTAAGACAAGAAAGAAATTAAAGGCATAAACAGCAATACATTGTTTACTGATTATGGTTTCCTTAGAAAACCCACTGAATCAGCAATGAAACTAATCAAAATAATAGTTTCAGTAAAATAGCAGAATTTGGGGCAGATAGGTGTTAAAATACCTGACCTAGAGTCAGAAGACTCATTTTCTTAAGTTCAAATCTGCCTTCAGATACTTAATAGTTGTGGAATCCTGAGCAAGTTATTTAATCCTGTTTACCTCAATTTCCTCATCTGTAAAAGAGCTGGAGAAGAAAATGGCAAATCACTCCAGTATCTTTTCTAAGAAACACTAAAGAGGATATGAAGAATTAGACATGACTGAAATGACTAAATACCAAATAGCAGAATATAAAGCAAATCAACCACACACCTACACACTCACACCCACACCCACAAAGACTAGGAAGGAATGAAAGGAGAAAGAAATAAAGAAATAAGAAAAACTTATTTCTATTTAAAACACTTTCATATATTACCTATGTTGTAAGATAAGGTTGAAAAACCTTTTTTTCTGCCAAAAGACATTTAGATATTTATAGCATCATTCATGAGCTATACAAAATTATAAATTTATAGAACCTCAAGTGGGTGGTTGTTATACCTAGTTTTCAGCTAATAATCACCTGCAAATGATTTTGTGGGCCTTATATGACCCACGGACTGGACGTTCCCCACCCCTGCTCTATAGTATCTGGGAGAGAAAGGCTGATAGAATCCTTCATATGCTAATTTTGAACTTTCCTCTTTATGTTTTTTCTGAATTCTTTTAATGTTTATTGAGTAAGGCTTCTGCTTCAATGATTAATTGTTATCTAGTAATTCTACTAATATCTCTTTTGAAAGTTTGTGATAGGTGTCACTTTCATGAATTTACTTCAAACCTCCAGTAATGGATTTTCCTAACAATGTGTTACCAAATTCCACTATCTTCTAAGTCAGAGATGGGGAAACTTTTTTCTGCCAAGGGCCATTTGGATATTCATAATATTATTTTTAACCCATACAAAATTATCCATTTAAAGAACATAAGTAGTGGGAGGTTATAGTTACCTGTAGTTGCCTTGACAGAGCCCAACTAAATAGCTTGCAGGTCAGACACTCCCCATCATTGCTATAATATCATTAGTATGAATGGCATTACCTCCTTTTATAAAAAGTAAACAGATCTGAAAACTTTGATGATTTACCCAAAATCCTACAGTCAATTAATGGAAGACCCAGGCTTTAAACTCAGCTATAGGAATGATGAGATAGAAAGAGAAAGCAAAGATGAATGTATGAAAGAAGGAAAGAGATAAAAAGAAAAAAAAAGGAAGAAAGAAAAAGAATACAAAAAGAGGCATCTGATAGCAACTGTTAATCTAATATTGAAATCAGTGGCACCAACACAATAGCTTGCCTATTGTTGCTGTAACTGCTAAGGAAAAGAGGTGAGAGGCCTATGGCATTAATCAAACAGTCAAGTATGATCCTAAATCCTTTTTTGGTTAATTTTCTACATAGCTATTTTGTCATGCTCTCTTCTCTAAGGCTCAATGATTCCTCCAAGGGAGGGAAATTTTACTAGCAGCCACTTCTACCTCATCCCAGCTCTTTAACTACTCTGATTATTTCCTTTTCCTTACTTATCATATCAGAAAACTTTAAGAAATGAAAAATTGAGTTTTAATCTCTGTTCACTGTGCTATTTTACTAGACAAGCTTCCTTCTTTGCTACCTAATTACCTCATGTTCAGAGTGATTTATGAACCTTCATGTCCCACATTAAAGGAAGTTTTTTTTTTCTTATTAGTATCATCACTAGTGGTGTCACCATTCAGCATCAGGAAGGTCTGAGTTCAAGTACTGTCTCTGACACAAAGTAGAATGACTCTGGGAAAATAATTTAATTTCTCAGGATTATAGATAACTTTTTTTTTAGATTGATAAAAGAGGTTTATTATAAGGATTGGGAAGTAAGGTTAGAAATCCCAACAGAGAGGCAAAAGTCTCATTAGGAAAATAGCTGAGGATAAAGAGAGGGTAGCACTGGAAAAGAATATTATTCCAGTGGGCAGAGGCTTCCTTGGCTTAGCCTTGCATAGCATGACATGTTTAGAACCTCTGCCTATATGTAACTTTTAAAGACTCTATATGTAAAGCTTTGCTAATCCTCAATAATGAAGTTTCCTCAGGCATAGTTCTGTACAGGATGAGTCCAGAAAAAGCCTGAGGAAGACTAGGCCTGTCTTCCCTAATTCTGCCCTGCCTCTCTAACAGGGATGATAATAATTATTCTGACCTTCAGTTGAGAGGAGTAAGATATACTGAGTGAGAAATAGAAGGCAACATGTGCCAGGCAGGTTTAAACACAACCATTATCTTGATCACCATCTCCTCTCAGATGCTGATGGAGACAGCCCAGGACTTAGAGCCCAAGAGCTCTGATACTAGTATTAATTCTAGGAACATGCTTCCAGCTATCATCCTAGGAAACAACAGCCTGGCAATCGCCTGCAAGTGCTATAGTCACAGCGACTGAAGTTCCAGAATAGAAAATTCTTGCCACCAAAGTTCTTGGCATTGTCAAATGGTTCAACACCAGAAAGTGAAATGATTTTGTTGGTGGAAATGACATTAAAGCAGAGGTATTTCCATCTGCTTGATACTGCACTGTAAGGACTATTGTTTCTTTCCAATTGAATTATAGCAGAAACTTTCCTCAGGTGTTGTCTCTTCCATTAGAATGTGAACATGTTGAGAACAGGGACTGTCTTGCAACTTTCTATTTATATCTGTATCATAGAGCTTAGTATGTAGTTTATTAAATGCTTTGTTTACGCCTTCATTCAAGTTCCCTGACATCTATACTATCTGTAACTGTAACTTGTACCAAATTTGTACTCTTAGCTCTTTGAATTATTGTTTTCTATTGAGCCCAGGGTGGTGGTGATGGTGGTGTGTGTGTGTGAGTGCATGCACATATGAGAGAGAGAAAGAGAGAGAGAGAGAGAGAGAGAGAGAGAGAGAGAGAGAGAGAGACAAAAAGAGACAGAGACAAAGAGAGACAGAGAGAAAGAGAGAGAGAGAGAGAGAGAGAGAGACAGAAAGAGAGAGAGAGAGAGAGAGAGAGAGAGAGACAGAAAGAGAGAGAGAGAGAGAGAGAGAGAGAGAGAGAGACAGAAAGAGAGAGAGAGAGAGAGAGAGAGAGAGAGAGACAGAAAGAGAGAGACAGAGAGAGAGAGAGAGAGAGAGAGAGAGAGAGAGAAGAGAGAGACAGAGAGAGAGAGAGAGAGAGAGAGAGAGAGAGAGAAGAGAGAGAGAGAGAGAGAGAGAGAGAGAGAGAGAGAGAGAGAGAGAGAGAGAGAGAGAGAGAGAGAGAGAGAGAGGAGACAAAATGAGAGAGAGAGAAGAGAGAGAGAGCGAGCTTGGGATGGGAATGGTTATGGTTATGTCCAATTGCTAATTGCAATGACTATGGCTGCCAGAGACACAAGTGACTGGGGATTACATGGGGAAAAACAGAGGCCCTGACTAATGTTGCCTTGAAGCTTTAGCTCTATGAAAATAAAGTTACCAGAGGATATCACTGGAAAATATCTTATTTCTAGAAGTAGGAAAGGATATTGTGAGGGATGATCCAGGGTTGTTGAGAGTGGTTTAATATCTATTAAGCATCTCAGTGAGTTGGTGATTTGGGAAACTGATTTCCTTTCTTGTGTTCCTTGATATCCCTATCTAATCTATTTCCTTTATTCCTTTCCCTTGAGTCATAGATTGTAACGTGCTCTCCTGGCAGTTACAATTACTAGTCTGTCCTAGACCCACCAGAGTACCTTTGACCACTGTCCTTTGCAGTGTGAACTCTCCCCGGCTCGCCTCCTCTGAGGCCTTCTAAGGTCTCTGGCCACAATCTCTTGAATCTATAGTTTAATAACCGGTAGCGCACTCAAGAACAACCACGTGTAATCTTAAAAGCCTTTATTATACCTACTCACATAATGCCCTAACTGATGCCCTGACTTGTTGGTTCCCGAGTGAACACCTGGTCAGAAGACCCACGTGTTCACTACCAAAACCCTTACCTCTTTTGGCTACCCATCTTGGCTTGGCCACCCAGGCTGGGAAGCCAGGGTGAAGAGCGTCAGATTAAAGAGAGCGATTGCTGCCTGCAGTGGGCTTACATAGGGCTTGTGACGTCGCACACACAGCCAATCAGCGAGAGAGTCACCCATTACGAAGCTATCTCAATATGGCCAGGATCCCACCCAAGGGCAGTCCTAATATCCACAGAAATTACTTCCAGACCACTCAATCTCCCGATTTGCTGTGGCCGCCCATTTAAAGAGCCCTTACAATAGATGTCCCCTAGTCCTTAAGAAAACAGCACTCCAGTTGCAAGATGTAAAGACCTCCAAAGGGAGGTCCAAGTTCCCAAGTGTCACATAAAATAATGCTTCCACTACTTACTTTGCCAGGTGTTTGTGAGAAAAGTACTCTTTTTTGAACCTTTAAATGTCTAAATTTTAATAAAAATAGACTCTCACCATTGAAAATGTTGAGGATACCTTCCCTTGGATATTAATGTAGCCCATTACTCATTTGGTTGAAGATTTTTCCATGTCTCTTACATATGCCCATTCTAAAGTGATACCTAGAGACTACTAAAATAAGTCCTTTAATTAAGAATCTCATCATTCAGAGCTTCAAGAAGTAGAAGCAAGGAAGAAAAGAGCCAGGTGTTAAGAGTAAGAGTAAATTGGAGCTTTCAAAAACACAACAGGGTCAAACACAATTAAAGAAATTCAGGGACCAAGCCCTTTGACTAAAATTTTGTTAGAGGTAGGGGAGAGAGAGAACTTCCACCAAGGAATAGAAACACTGTATGTAAAATCTCCTTCCAGTGCTAGCTATAGAATCAGTCCCTTATCCACATAGAGAAGAGGGGAAACAGAGTCATGTTTTATCAGAATAGCATTCTAGGAAAAGATTTGGTTGGTTCCATCCTCCCTTTTCTATTTTTCTCCATGTTATTAATCTATATTGGTGCTTTGTCTTCTAGTTGAAGACAGTTATATCAGATTCTCTATTTCACTGGAACTATAACTCATAATTAGGTCCTTAGGTGGCCAATCATCCAAGATTTGGCAGCTTCTGATGAGAGCTGACCTCTGGTGAGTCCATATGCTCATATATTTTGAAACTTCTCCCTCTTCCCTATCCCTTTTTGCCCAGCAACAGAGGAAGTAACTGGAAAAGATACAGTACTTTCACAAAATCAGTGCCCAGGAATTATTGGGAAACCAGGAGCATGCTAGTTCTATCCAAAGCTGGTCTTGGGCTGTCTGGGTAGAGAGTGGGAGGGGGAAAGAAGATCTGAGCAAACCACTTCAATCTTCTTTCAATAATTTTGTCATGGTTGCGGTACACATTATTCCTTTCTTACTACTTTGTTATTACTCAGATCAATCTGATCTCAGCACCATAGACCACAGTGGGCTCTTTGTTAAGACTGATAATAATGAGGAATCTGGGAATTATCATTATTTAGCTTCATCTTGTTTATTGCCCCAAGTCATTGTCTGGAGCTGGTTTCTTGAAGTTAAAATTTTCCATCTTTTATTCACTTCTTACTCTGGCTCATTTATTTTTCCGATTTCCCTCAAGACCTTTTGACACTTTGAAAAGTGTTTTACTTAGACATGAACCTGTTCCTTTACCTTGTGTTTCTTCCTGTCCTCCTTTCTCACTCTTTATTAATAAGTCATAAATAGCCTGTTTCCAGGCAAACATCACTCACAGAGTTGTATAGCCTGGGGGTGGAGCAAGCAAATAGCAATACAGAGAACAGGTCAAGGAAAAAATGGCTGTTTTCCTGTATCTTCTGAGTAATTGTGATTCCTTTATTCATACTACCTGAAATGATGAGAAATTAGAAGAAACAATTAAAAAAAATAAGACACAATAGGGATTGTTTATGCATGCCCCTAGGATTTACCTAATACTACCCATTTTTAGTGGACTGAAGCAAGATTTCTATAAGAGATGGTTGGGAGACAAGGAGACCTGACTCCAGACCCAACTCTATCCTTGACTATCCATGTGAATTTGTTGCATACATTTGGTCTATCTCCCTTATGGCACCATTATAGTGATGTTTGAAAAGTCTTCCTTGGTGTTTTTAAAGACTACAGTTGGCTTTATCTAAATAAAGAGGAGGATTTCCTTTCTCTTTCTCTCCACCTACCTCCAGGAAAACAAAACAAAACAAAACAAAACAAAAAAAAACACATTATCCCCTGAATCACTTATCCTTAAAATTCTTATAGAAGTATAGCCTGTAAGTGATCTTGGAGACATAATTTAATACTCTGAATTTCAGTTTCTTCATCTATCAGATGGAGATAATAATAGATTATATTTACATAGCACATAAAGATTATGATGTATGCAGGATTAATTAGAACAGGGAGAAAAATAAAAGAATTGACACCAATTAGAAGGCTGTTGCAATTGTCTAGGCATAAGATGAAAAAGGCCTGAAACTGGGAAGTAGCTGTGGGAATGGAAAAAAAGTAAAAAATTAAAGAAAAGTTACAATAGAAAAATTGATAAGATTTGATGACTGCTTGGATATGAATAGATGAAGGATACTTTGGGTTCAAATATATGGTATCCAAGACCTATTCCAGCTATTGGATTCTGTAACTTCTATGTATTATCTCATTTTATTCTGAACCAATATTTATCATCCATGTATTATAGAAAAAGAAACAACATCAATGATGTTAAGTAACTTGCCCAAGGTAACACCGAAAGTAAGTAGCAGAGATAGGTTTCAAACAGATATTCTGATCACAAGCTCAGGGCTCTTCTACATGCTTCCTTTACAACATTATAGTACTATTATAAAGATAAAATAATGCATGCATTTTAAAACATTTCTTATTTTTATTGATTTCTTTCATTTTTATACCACATTCATTTCTGAATAAACTGCTCACCTCCCCATAAATCCATTCCTTATAACACAGATTTTAAAAGAGAGAAAGAAACAATTCAGCCAAACTCACCCATATACCACACCTTGCATTTTATATGATATTCCATACCAATAATCCCAATCTATTATTAACGGAAGGAGTGCATGATCTCTCACACACATTTATATATAGTAAGTATATATCTATCACAAATATAAAATATGTTTATATGTATATGCAAATATAAAACAATATATCTATATATATTGTATATATATAATATACATATACATGTATAAATATATTTATAATTTATGTGTATAAATATATAAATCACATGTATATATATATTATTAAAGATATACATTTTTATAAAGCTATAACTATATATTTATATTCATATACACATACATGTGTGGAAACATGCATGTGTGTAATATATTTATAGTTTCTTTTTGGAAGGAGAATGATACATGCCTCCAGAGAAGGCAACTAAGATAGTTAAAGAATTTAAGATCCTGTCTTATGTAGATCAGACAAAAGAACTGGAAGATAAAGGGTGAGATGTTTAGCTTGGGGAAATGAAGATATGGGATGACTGTCTTTAAGTAAATGGGGGTCTATTACCTGGAAGAGGCATTCAACTTATTTTGCTTGGTCCCAGAGACTAAAAATAGCAGCCATTGGTAAAAGTAGAAGAGAAGCAGATTTAGAATTTTCTACCAATTACAGCTATTCAAAAAATAAAAGTGCCTTGGTCGATAGATAGTGGATCCCCCTCATTTGAAGCATTAGAGCAAAGTATAGTTTGGCCTATAAAGGGTCCTGAAAAGTCCTTTCCAACTCTGAAATTCTGTCATCCTGTGGTTCTATGTACCTACAAGGGCCTTCCTAGCTCTAAAATCCTATGATCTGTATTTCAAAGTCTCCAAAGCTCTAGATCTCTGAATCCTGAAAGGGCATCCATTATAAACTGCAGCTGTCCATTGTTGAGTGGTGCTGATCTGATCCTTTCCCTTGATTTATTAAGCCTGGGCAAAGGTGTGACTTTCACACACTAAAAAAAAAAAAAAAGAAAAAAAAAAAGAAATATCAGCACTGAATCTTTTTCTTTTGTTCATTGAACCACATTGCACACAAATTTTGATGTCAAACTTATTTGGTTCCACTTTTTCTAGTTAAGTGCCAAATGGGGATGGGAAGAAAAGATGGTAATTAAAGAGACAATTATACTTATCCCCAGTGTGGGCTTCCTATCACACTCAGATTGCTTAGCAGTCACAAATCAGGTCAAAGCCTGAGACCTGGGTGCTGTTTAAGATCTAATTTGTTTTCCATACAGTTGTATTCAAAGAGCCTTAAGCTATTAACCCACAGCTTCAGAAAATGCCCATATTTTCTAGTCTGGTTCCCTGGAGCTCCCCCAGCTACCTTCCATAAAGAAAAAAATGAAAAAAAATCATAAGTTAAAAATTTTAAAAGTCTATTCTGATTCATTTCAGCTCTCTACCTCCCGTAACCACCCTCCTTTTCCATCAAGCCCTCTGCAACCCTTTTTCTATATTTAACAGACTGACCTTCATATTATATCTCTTTCTTTCACATTCCTTCCCTTTCCTAACAGTTATAAAAGTTTTGAACTACCCATCAAGCATTATGCTCATGCCATACTTTCTCTCATGCCCTCTAATACATTAAGTGGTGGTTGTGTTTTTAGCTCATCACTACCATTTTCAGACATTCCTGATGACACCATCATTCAATAAATCTCCTTCTATTAGATATATAGACCATCTAAATCCTGCTGTTTATTGGCTGATTGAATGAATAGGCCTCCAGGTCCTATTGATTCACATACCTTCTTTCCATCTTTCTATCTTTCCCTATGGTTGGACACTAATATTTATGCTGATATTCCTCTCAAGTACCCTCGCTTCCTGGATAATTGATCTTATCTCCCATGACCTGCTGCACCTTCATTCTACTTTTATCACACACAGATATAGTCTGATCTTTTATTTCATCATCCTCCACAAATATTCCACCTCTATATTATAAAACTGTGAAATTCTTTTTCCTAATTTCCTACGTTTTAGTCTCTCCATAGTGCCTCCTCTTCTTCATCTTCATCAATGACTTCATCTCTTACAGAATTGCTACTCTATAACTCCTGTTCAGTAATGACTTTTCTCCCTTCAAAAATTATGATGCTATTATTAACTGGTTTGGATTTCTATTATCTTCTGGACTTGATTCCCTTGTGATCTTTGTCCTATAAATATTCTTATATTTCTGCATGAAGTACATATCTTTCCACATCAACCGAGATAATATAGAATACTTTATATAGCATGTATAATTATTTTGTGAATCATAAAATGCTA
The DNA here is from genome assembly GCF_048593235.1 of Sminthopsis crassicaudata. Classification (NCBI taxonomy): domain Eukaryota; kingdom Metazoa; phylum Chordata; class Mammalia; order Dasyuromorphia; family Dasyuridae; genus Sminthopsis; species Sminthopsis crassicaudata. The sequence continues at coordinate 520,738,210 of NC_133619.1, forward strand.
TATAAAATGAACTATTATTAGTAATAGTAATTTCACATATTCATAACTTTCTACCTACTCTATTCCTGTTCACTTGTTGCTAAACACAGGTAGAGAAAATCACAACCAAGCATTCACTCTCCATTTTTTGGTGATTTTTTTTAATGTCCATTGTGTCCTCCCTATTTCACTCTTCTATTCCTTTCTCAAATCATCCACAACATTTCCTCATTTTTCTCTTAGCAGAGAAACTTGCTTCATTATTATGGAGAAAATTGAGATTATCTGTTGGAAGTTTCTTCTCCCCTAAAACCTGACATTCTCTCAACATTAACTCATTCTCTTCTTCTTTGCCCCAGCTTTAATGAAATAGGTAGACCTTTTTGCCAAACCTGTCTTTTGTTTAACCTCATGATTCCTCAAGATATTGTTCCATAAACTTCTTTTTTTGCAACCAAACTTTGAAATAGGCAACAACCTCATTGCCCCTGCTTTTTCACATCCCATTCACCATTGAATTCCTTATAATCTGGCTTTAGACCCTACTATCTGAAATGACTTTCTAATAGCCTTATCTCAGATTTGATCCTTATTGACCTTGTTGACCTCTGCAGCACTCTTGCCTCCTGAATATGTTCTCTTTTTTGTCACACTTCTCAACTGGTTATTCTTCAACCAATCAGACTACTTTCAGTATTTTTTTTGCTGGATCTTTAATCATCTCCCACCATCTATAGGTGGATAGATGCCAGGGCTCTGCCCTAAACTTTTTACTTTCTTCTCTATGGTATTTCTTGGTGATTTGATCAGATTTCATAAGTTTAATTATTCTCTCCAGGCAAATGTCACTTTTATTTTCAATCTGTGTTCCTATGAGGTCTCTCTTCATTATATTGCATAATCAAATAACAGATATACATCATTTACCTAAACGTCTCATAGTTATCTCAAAGTAAGCATGTCCAAAGTGGAACTCATTTTTTCACCTCAATTGATCCTTCTTTCTATTGAGTTAAACTCCAACTTACCAGTCATTCATTTTAACAACCTCAGAGCTATTTTTGACTCTTTCCTCTCCCTCATGCCCCCCATAACCCAATAATTATTAAATCTTATTGATTTCTGATCCCACAATATCTCTACCATTCAATTCCCATTCTCTACTCATACTACTCTTCTTGACTCAGGCCCTTATCCCCTCTACTCCAGCCTGAGTAGGATTTTAATTTTCCTCCCTGACTTAGGTTATCATTTCCAATCCCTCCTCCATACAACTACTAAATTAATGTTCCTTAGACCCAGGCTTGAGAATTTCATTTCCCTATTCAAGAAACTTCAGTAAATCTATATTGCTTCTAAGATAAAACATTCATTCCTATTTGTTTTTTTTTTTTCCTGAGGCAGTTGGGGTTAAGTGACTTGCCCAGGATCACATAGCTAGGACGTATTAAATGTTTGAGATCAGATTTGAACTCAGGTTCTCCTGCCTTCATTGCTCTCTCCACTGTACCACTTAGCTACCCCCCATTTGGCTTTTAAAACCTTTCAGAATTTGACTCTGGCATCTCTCTTATACTGATTTCATATTGTTCTAACTCACATTTTCTAGGCACACTGAGCTATTTGCCTTTCCTTCTATATGATATGCCACCTACTACTCTTGTGAAACATCCCATGCTTTTTCATATGCTCCTGTGACAAGAAGGCTATCTTTCCTTGCTTAAATTGGCATTCCTAACTCTCTTCAAGCTCAACTTGAGTTGCCTTTCTGATCTGTCCAACTGTTAATGTCCCCCATTATTGTTACTTTACATTTATTTACCTGGGTACACATTGCACCTTTAGATATAAAGTAAGCTCCTTGAGGAGAAGGGCTATTTTGTTTTGGTCTTTGCATACTTAGTACTTGGCACAGGCAGCAACCTTGTTGTATAAGCAGTGCATAGAGGCTTGGGCCTGGAGTCACAAAGACCCAAGTTCAAATCTATCTACGGTGTGACCCTGGACAAGTCATTTTCCTTTTGTTTGCCTCAATTTCTTCATCTGTGAAATGGGGATGATAATAACCTTACTTCTCAAGCCTAGTGTGAGGATCCAATGAGGTAATAAGTGTAAAGAGTTTAGCACAATGCCTAGTATACAGTAGGTGCTATCTAATGTTAATTATTATTATTATTGCACAGTCTGGAAGAGATTCTCTTTTAAATGGTGAATTGGAGTGTCCTTCCTTCCCTTTCTTCCTCACTTCTTTATCTTGGGAAATCATATGATTCTGGTACTATTCAGTCAACTCATCCATATGAGCCTTAATCTTTTTATTTATTTATTTATTTTTTATTCATTTTTCCAAATTATCCCCTCCCTCCCTCCACTCCCTCCCCCCAATGGCAGGTAATCCCATACACTTTACATGTGTTACAATATAACCTAGATACAATACATGTGTGTAAATACCATTTTCTTGTTGCACATTAATCATTAGCTTCCGAAGGTATAAGTAACCTGGGTACATAGACAGTAGTGCTAACAATTTACATTCACTTCCCAGTGTTCCTTCTCTGTTTATAGTTATTTCTGTCCATCATTGATCAACTGGAAGTGAGTTGGATCTTCTTTATGTTGAAGATTTCCACTTCCATCAGAATACATCCTCATACAGAATTGTTGTTGAAGTGTATAGTGATCTTCTGGTTCTGCTCATTTCACTCAGCAACAGTTGATTTAAGTCTCTCCAAGCCTCTCTGTATTCCTCCTGTTGGTCATTTCTTACAGAGCAATAATATTCCATAACCTTCATATACCACAATTTACCCAACCATTCTCCAATTGATGGACATCCATTCAACTTCCAGTTTCTAGCTACAACAAAAAGAGCTGCCACAAACACTTTGGCACGTACAGGTCCCTTTCCGCTCTTTAGTATTTCTTTGGGATATAATCCCAATAACAGCAATGCTGGGTCAAAGAGTATGCACAGTTTGATAACTTTTTGGGCATAGTTCCAAATTGCTCTCCAGAATGGCTGGATTCTTTCACAACTCCACCAACAATGTATCAGTGTCCCAGTTTTCCCACATCCCCTCCAACATTCATCAGTATTTGTTTCTGTCATTTTAGCCAATCTGACAGGTGTGTAGTGGTATCTCAGAGTTGTCTTAATTTGCATTTCTCTGATCAGTAGTGATTTGGAACACTCTTTCATGTGAGTGGAAATAGTTTCAATTTCATCATCTGAGAATTGTCTGTTCATATCCCTTGACCATTTATCAATTGAAGAATGGTTTGGTTTCCTATAAATCAGGGTCAGTTCTCTATATATTTTGGAAATGAGACCTTTGTCAGAACCTTTCCTTTTAAAAATATTTTCCCAATTTGTTACTTCCCTTCTAATCTTGTTTGCATTAGTATTGTTTGTACAGAAACTTTTTAGTTTGATGTAACCAAAATCTTCTATTTTGTGATCAATAATGATCTTTAGTTCTCCTCTGGTCATAAATTCCTTCCTCCTCCACAGGTCTGAGAGGTAGATTATCCTCTGTTCCTCTAATCTATTTATTATCTCCCTCTTTATGCCTAAATCATGGACCCATTTTGATCTTATCTTGGTATATGGTGTTAAGTGTGGATCCATATCTAATTTCTGCCATACTAATTTCCAGTTTTCCCAATAGTTTCTTCCGAATAATGAATTTTTGTCCCTAATGTTGGTATCTTTGGGTTTGTCAAAGATTAGATTGCTATAGATGTACCCTTTTTTGTCCTTTGTACCTAATCTGTTCCACTGATCTACCGGTCTATTTCTTAGCCAGTACCAAATAGTTTTGGTGACTGCTGCTATATAATATAGCTTTAGATCAGGTACACTTAGACCACCTTCCTCTGAGTTTTTTTTTCATTAGTTCCCTTGCAATTCTCGACCTTTTATTCTTCCATATGAATTTTGTTGTTATTTTTTTCTAGGTCATTAAAATAGTTTCTTGGGAGTCTGATTGGTATAGCACTAAATAAATAGATTAGTTTGGGGAGTATTGTCATCTTTATTATATTCGCTCGGCCTATCCAAGAGCACTGAATGTCTTTCCAATTATTTAAATCTGACTTTATTTTTGTGGCAAGTGTTTTGTAATTTTTCTCATATAATTCCTGACTATTCTTTGGTAGATGGATTCCCAAATACTTTATACTCTCAACATTTGTTTGGAATGGAATTTCTCTTTGTATCTCTTGCTGTTGCATTTTGTTGGTGATATATAAGAATGCTGAGGATTTATGTGGATTTATTTTGTATCCTGCCACTTTGCTAAAATTCTGAATTATTTCTAATAGCTTTTTAGCAGAGTCTTTGGGGTTCTTTAGCAGAGTCTTTGGGGTTCCATATGAGCCTTAATCTTAATCTCCTAGATACCAGATATATTCTAAAAGGTGTTCATTTCCAGAGAGAAAGAGACAAAAAAAAAGAGCTACCGGACAGAGAACACACATACAGATACATAGATAGACAGACAGAAACAGAAAGACAGGGAGACAGAGACACAGCAAAAAAGACACACACACACACACACAAACAGAGAAAGGGATACACTGATAGAGAGAAATACACACACATAGAGAGATGGAGACAGAGAGGGATTGAGATAGAGATAGAGATAGAGGAGACAGAGATAAAGTCAGACAGACAGACAAAGAAGCAGGAGGGAGGAGGGAGAGAGAGATTGGTTATAACCCTAATTCTGTCCTGAACTCTAGTCCTTACTTTTGTTCTCCCATCATGAGTCAGCTCTACCATAAATCTACTTTCTTTCCTTTTGGGGTTCATAAAGCAAAACATCATTGATAAGGTAGAACCATTGTTATATCTGGTCAGAACATCTTATTTAAAATATCTACTTATTAACTATATAACTTTGAGTAAGTCACTTAATTGATCTTCATTCCAGTGCCTTCAACACTAAAATGAGAGGATAGTATTGGATGATCTTTAAGTTTCCTTCTAATGCAATATTCTATGATCCTACAAGGATAAGGTATGCAACAAAGAGAATTCATACATATAAGTGTGTGTTTGTCTATGTGCACATTGTATGTATACACATATGTATATCATATCCAAACACATATATTAATATATGTGTGTATCTATCCATATATGTGATTATATGCATATATAGATACAAAAATATATGTATATATGCACATTATCTGTGTGTCTCTCCCAACATACGCTAGCAGATCAGCTTTCCAGAATGGAGCTATTACTTTTCCTTTTCAGGGTTTCTAGGGAATAATTCTGAGAATTTGAGAGTTTCTAGTACTATTAAGCCTGAGCCTCCATCTGGTATTTCCCCCCAAATTAATCTCTCCCTAATACCAACTATTTAACATCAATTAGATTTTTTGTTTAGAGAGAAGGTGTTTCTGTCTGTTCACTTTTGGACCAGGTGATGCAGTTTTCCTCCTGCTCCTCAGGACTGGCTCATCCTCAGGCTCTGCTTTTGTGGTTACTGGCAAAGCTACTATGGATTCTAGTTTCTCTGGTAGTTCTCCTGACCTTTCAAAACTTACAGAGCCATACTTTTAGAGGTTCTGTCTCTGATTCTCATTCACCTAAGATCAATATAGAAGAAATAATAGCACCATGAGTTCACCCCTACATGACAACCTGAATGGGGAGATAAGGCAGCTACAGCTGTGACTATTGCTGCTACCTCTCCCTCTCCCTAAAAGCTCACACTATTCCTTCTTCCTAGCTACAAAGTACACAGATGAAAGACAGAAAGGCAGAAACAGAGAGCTAGAAATAGGAATAAAGACAGAGAGAGAGAGACAGAGAGACAAAGGCAAACACAGAGAGATAGAGGGGGCGAGGAAGGGAAGGAAGAAAAGAGGAAAGAAGGGAGGGAAGGAGACTCAGAAAGAGAGAAACATAGAGAAAGACAGAAACAGATAAAGAGACAGTCAGGAAGATAGAAGAAACAGAGAGAGACAGAGATAGAGATAGAAAAACAGAGAAAGACTGGCAGAAAGATACTCAGAGAGGGAAGAAAGGAGAGACAAAAAGAAAGAGAAAACAAGGCAGAGGGAAGGAGACAAAGAGCAACAGTGAGAGGAAGAGAAAGACAAAAAGAGACAAAGATAGAGGCAGTTTGTATGATCTTTTTAAAGGCACTCAGTTCCAGTTCAGCAATTTATTCAAAGACTTTTCATCACCCATGTAAAAAACTAGAAGTCTGTCATAGATTATCTGCATATGCTCTGAAACAAGAGGCATAGTACATTGCAGTACTGAAAAGCTTCCTCATGGGTTGCTACCAGTTAAAAGCATTCAGTGCTTGTAATGAAGACTAGATCTTTATTGGCCATTCTCTTCTCCCATTACATCTACATGTACATACATGTGTATATATGTTCATATATTTAATATATGAAATACTACATATGTTATATGTAACATCGCTTGTTTGGGACATTGAATCTCTAGATCTCTAGAATCATCTCTAGAATCATACAGATCGTGTGTCTGAAGTAGGAATTGAACAGAGCCCCCTCCAAATCCCAAGGCTGGCCCTCTATCAACTCCACCATGTTGCCTCTAAAAATTGCTTCTCTGTTTATGAAAAGATTATACCTAACAACATTTTCTAACCACTATTTAGTAGTGGATACCCGTTGTGATAATCCTGCTGAGCTTCTGTGACCCTTCCAGCAGCTCAGCAGTCATTCACAGGTCACAGAAACTTCAAGGTTAAAATTCTTCTTCTCTAGAGGCATGGTGATTTCAATAGCAAAGTTGATCTAGTCCAGGCTGGATCACATGGGTCTGTCCTGTTTCCTTAAGCCAAGCTACAGGTATCCAAGACCAACCAAACAAATTGGAATGGAAGCTGAGAGTTTTTAACTTGAAGAGGAAAAAATTTGGCTATTTCACATTGCTGAAGGGCTCTTCAGGGAATGAGAGATTATATAAATTTCTGCTTGGTCCCAGAGGAGAGAACAAAAGTAAAATGTATTCAAAGAAGTAGAGTTTGACAAAACTTCCTCTATCCAGAGCTATCCAGAAGCAGGAAGAGCTTCCTTGGGAGGTAGTAAATCCCACATCATAGCAGATCTGAAAGTAGAAACTGAATGACCGAGCATCAGGGATATTGTAGAAAGGAGTCCTGTTTGGATGAGAAATGGACCCCCACCTTGCCCTGAGATTCAGCATCATTCTATTGAAGATTTGAAAGGTCCTCAAGAGAAGTTGTCTCTTAATCTTCCAATATATCCATGTTATACTGAGTTTAAGGCTCCTCTTCAAACCCTGGCTTTTGGCTACTATTGAATCTGGAAATTTTAGGAGTTATACTTCAGGGAGGAAGGGACAAATTTCTAGTGGTGGTGCCCTGAAAGAGAAGACTAGTGGTCTCCACAGCCTTAGGAGATATACCTCTGCCTCTGTATATTCTCGAACTGCGCAGAGAGCTGAAGAAGAAGCTGTGCCTACTGCACTAAGCAATTCTCCACAATGATCCCTGAGCTGGGCTGACTATTCCAGAAGGCAAAACTTCAGTGGATTCCAAATTTCCAAAATAGAAATAATAAAACAAATCAGAGCAGATGTTCCAACATGTAATTATCAACTAATCAGTTTGGACTTTTTTTTAAAAAATTCAAAATAGCTCCCAGATTTCATCAACGGCAGGCCTGATGGAGGGTTGGCTGAGCTCTGCACAGCATGGAGTAGTGGTGCTGTAGAGGGCTGCAGGTGCCTGTGGTAGGGGGGTGGCCTTCTGGGCAGGAGGAGGGCATGGCTGGGTGGGCAGATGCTACTGCTTCTGCTGCTCCTGAGTATAGCACATGGGGAGCAGGAGTTGACTGCAGGTGCCAATCCCAGGCAGCTGAGCATCATGGCCTATATGGGAACCCATACACGAGGACAAGGAGTGTACAGAGAATATACAATGTGATGATGGTGTATGCAGGGCAGACACAAGGTAACCATGACATGTGTGCAGTATGCCATGTGAATTACACTCATCTAGATTCTCTTAGGAATTAGATTCAGGGTCCCCAGTCACTTTGAAGTTCCTAACATAGAAATAAATGTCGGGGGTGAACTAAATAATAAAGTCAAAAAGAGCTAAGTTCACAATCCTGCCTCAGACATTAATTAACTTATGTAACTGGACAAATCACTTATTTCCTTTGAGCCCCAGTTTCTGCATTTGTTAGATGAGGAAGATGATAATAGTACCCACATCACTAGGTAGGTGAAAGTCAAGTAGAATCATGCATGGAAAATAATTTGCAAATCTTAAAGCACTATATACATTCTGATCATAATTATTATTAAGATCAAATTCAAGGTGAGGGATATACTCCAAATATCATTGTTTTCCCAATTCAATGAGAAATATGAAAGGGAAGCCAGGATTGGAGAACTGATAGTTGCTGGGCCTCTATGTCATGGAAATATCTAGCTCTTTGAAAGAAATTGAGGCTCAGACATAGGGAGACACATAAAGGAACACACAGAAACCTAAAGGAGAACTTGGAAAGATATGGCTAAGTTGAAATGTATATATGAAAGTTTCTAATTATGCTCAAAAAGTATTCTCTGACCCAACAATATTGCTAGTAGATCAATGTCTCAGAGACATCAAAGAAAAAGGAAAAAGGCTCATATATACAAAAATATTAATAGCAATTCTTTTATTAGTAACTGAGGGGATGCTCATCAATTAGGGAATGTTATATTAACATGATGGAATATTCTTGTGCTATAAGAAATAATGAAGGGAATGGTTTCAGAAAAAAAAAAAAACTTCCAAAGACTTGTATCAGCTGGTGGGAGTAAGCAGAAAGAGGAAATATATACAGTAACAAGTATATTATAGAGGTAATCAGCTTTGAAAGACTTAGCAACTCTGGTTCAACACAATGACTAATCACAACTCATATGAACTCTTGACAAAACATCTATCCACCCAGGTAGAGGATGAATGGACTCAAGAGTACAGATCGAAATAGTTCTCTTATTTTTTTCTTTCCCTTTTTATATTGGGGGCGGGGGAATATGGCTAATGTGAGAATTTATTTTACATACATACATATATATATATATGTATATGTGGAGATATATATGCATGTATGATAGATTTGGTTTTTCATGTCTCTCAAAAGGAGAAAAGGGAGGAAGGAGATAATTCAGAATGGAGAATTAAATTGAATTGAACTTTTAAAAAATTCCTTGGAAGACATGGCCCATTTACTTAGGGTAGTATTAATGTCATAATGACATTAATTATACTAGCAATTTTTCCACATTTATATACAGCTTTAGCCTTTTTCCACACTGCCCAATGGGAGCATGGAGTGAAAGTTTTATTATTCTTATTTTACAGATAAAGAAACTGAGTCTCAGAGAGGTAGAATAATTAGCTCATAATCACACAGCTAAGTAAATCAGAATTCCAATTATATCCAGATTCCAAGTCAAATCTACTTTTCAGTTATAATATACTTGATGATGATTATTATTTTTAGAAGTTGATCATTTCTCTTGGTCTTTTTTCCTTACTGGCTGCATTCTGATCTCAGATCCTCCTCATCTGATCAGCATGTGAGTCATTAACATGGGTCATGGTTCTTTTCCTCTTTGCGTCTGTTCTCTCCTGTATTAACTGGAGAAGATTGGAGATAATTATGACATTGGGAACTTTGAAAGGTCAGGATATTAAGTCACAAGAGTCCATGCAAAGATATGACTAGAACCCAAATACTGGCCCATTATCTGTGATGTATTTGAAAGTGAACCTAGTAAGGATGAATGCTCAATAGAAACTGTTAAGTCTGGGTCAACTCTCCTCAGTGACTGAGGTGATACAAGAGAAGATTACTTCCAGCTGCCAGGGAAGAAATATTTGTACTTTTGTTCTCACTATATATGGCAGCTAGATGACACAATGGATAGAGTTCTGGGTCTAGAGTCAGAAAGACTCATCTTTTTGAGTTCAAATTTAGCCTTAAACATTTACTAGTTATATGACCCTAGATAACTCATTCTATCCTGTTTTCTTATCTGTAAAATGAGCTGGAGAAGAGGATGACAAACCAGTATCTTTGCCAAAAAAAAAACCCAAAATGAAGTCATGAAGAGTTGGACACAACTGAAAACAACTAAACAACAAATCTGTATACCTATCTACAATGATTTGTTGTTGTTCAGTATGTATGTGTATATATATATATATATATATATATATATATATATATATATATATATATATATATATATATATATATATATAATACATATATATATATACACACACACACATATATACACACATATATACACACACATACATATATGTATACATACATATTTATGTATATATACACACAATATATGTAATATATACATAATATATATAGTATATATGTGTGTGCAATATATATATATAGATTACATATAATTTGTGTGTGTACAATACATGTGCATGTGTGTATATGTGCATGTGTACTTTTGAAAAAAAGGACATAATTTCAATAAGTAGGGATGTTGAAAAAGTCCATTCAAGATACAGGGGACAGAATATATAAACTGTGACCAGAAGGATAACTCCAGGTTTGCACCAATTGTATTCAATAGTGAGGGCTTCTCAGAAATACTTCCTTTAGGAATAATAATAATTAATAAGAAATGCTTCCTATTTAAGATATAATTAGCAGAAGAGAGACACTAGGCTTGAGAGATTAGGAAAGGCTTCCTGCAGAACATGAGTTTTTAGTTGAGACTTAGTGGAAGCCATGGAAGCCAATAGGTGAATATGAGGAGAAGGAGGAGTTTTCCAGGTTTGGGGAATAATCAAAATTTTTCAGAGCAGAGAGGAGTGTTTTGCTTATAAAACAGCAAGGAGGCCAAAGACACTAGATCAAGGAAGACATGACAGAATAATCTGTAAGAAGAGGTAAGTTATGAAGGGCTTTGAATGCCAAATAGATGATTTTGCATTTGATCCTACAAAGCAATAGGGAGATTCTAGAGTTTATTGAGTTGGGGGTGACATGGTTGGACTTGAGCTTTAGTGACTGAATGGATGATAAATTGGAATGGGAAGAAACTTGAGACAAGAAGTCCCACCAGCATACTATTACAATAGTACAAGTCTTAGGTAATGAGAGCTTGTACTAATGTAGTGGAGTATCAAAGAAAAAGGGACTTATGAGAGAGATATTAGAAAGGTGCCATTGATAGGCTTTGGCAACATGAGATAATGTGGAATAAGAGGTAAGATTTGAGGATGACACTTATGTTGTGAGCATGAAGAACTAGGAGGAGGTTGTGCCCTCTATAGTAATAGAGAAAGTAAAAGGTAGAAAAGATTTTTGGGGGGGATAATGACTTCTATTTTGGACAACTTTATTTTAAGATGCGTATTGGACATCCAGTTCAAGATGTCTGAAAGACAATTGAAGATGTGAGATTGGAGGTCAGAAAAGATGTTGAGGCAGGATAAGTAGATCTGAGACTCATTAGCATACAGATGATAATTGGTGAAGTAGTATTATAGGAAGGGGAAAAAAAAGAGAAACTAGGACCAAACCCTGTAGACATTTATTGTTAGAAGATATTTTTTTTTTGATTAAAAAAATCTATCTATCTATAGCATATAGCATATAGCATGTAGCATATAGCATAGGAGACTGAGAAATTGGTAAGATAGGTAAGAAAGAGAACCAGAAGACCAGGAGAGAGTGATGAACTGAAACCTAGGGTGAAGATAAATGTGTAGTTAAGAATTGTCAGATGTTTAATTTTAACTGGGTTATTTTATTCCAAATCTTTCCACTGTACTATTTTTCTGTTTTCAGAATACATTTTAAAGAAAATAGCTTTTTATTTTCAAAATACATGCAAATATAGTTTTCAACATTCACCCTTGCAAAACTTTGATTTCCAAATTTTTCTCTCTCCCTTCCCCCACTCCTCCTCTAAATAGCAAGTAATCCATTATATGCTAAACATGCATATAATTTGTGACTGGGTATTTACAAGATATTGTAAATGCCCTTAGTTTCCAATGCAAGTATTCAGGCTAAACATTAAATACAGGACAGGCTTTATTTAACAGGATTAAAAATGCAACACAGAAAGTACTAGTTCCTGGCCCATGAATAGTCAAACATCAACCAATCCATCAATAAATATTTATTAAATGTCTACTATGTTCCAGGCAGTAAACTAAGTTCTGGAGATACAAAAAGAGGCAAAAGAAAGTCCTTAATCTCAATAATTTTACCACCTAACTCTTTCTTCTAAGATTGACTTCTACCTTCTTCTAATAGTTGTCCACAGGTTTACTACTTCTTTATTGAACTTGGACAGTATGTGTGTGTGTATACACATATATATATATACACATATATGTATGTATATATATACACATATATGTATGTATATATATATATATACACACATACAGACAGACACATACATACATATTTAAGTATACACATATACAACAAATGAGTGATGAGCAAACAGGTTGTTCCTCCATGTTGTAACCCTGAAATTCGTTGTTCCTTATTTCTTCTGCTTGACTCAGGACTTTGAAATTGTCCATGAACTCCTTTTCTCTTTAGGGTAGGGATTCTTAATTTTTTCCTGTCATGGTCCTTTTTGGCCTTCTGATGAAGGCTATGAACTTCTTCTCAGAAAAATGTTTTAAATGCATAAAATAAAAAAAAACATAAGGTTAAAAAGATAAATTGAGGTACAGTAGTAATTTTAATTAAGCCTTTGAGGGTCCACAGACCCCCAAATTAAGAACCTTTGCTCTAGGAGAACTGGTTCAAGAATCCAGGTATTACTCTGGTTATTTACTGTCTCCTTTCCTTAGCATCCAGGAGGTTTGGTCCCAGAATTCCTCTGATCATATAGGAATTTCTTTCCACTTCACTACTGCCACATGATCCCACATGGTTATCTCCTTTCCTGGGGCCATATGATTTGCTAACATGATTCCAAATATTCACACTTCCCCCAAAAAAGGAACAGAATATGAGTATCAGTGAGTAACCTATCTATTATTTGGGTAGACAATTTTAATTGTCTTCTTTGTATTCATATGTTCTCTTAAGAGCCAAGTTCAAGGGCATGTTTCTGGTGTGACTACATAGAGCTCTAAATCATCTTCAGTACCAGGACAAAGGCATCATCATGTTGTCTCAATAAGAATCCAAGGCAATAAGTTTTAGAGATGAAATCAAAACCTGATAAAATGCCCAGTTCTTTATCAAGTTCTGCATTAAGACACTAAGGTGAAGATATAACTTGATGCCTTTCTTTAAGGGGTTTACCATTTACTTGCAGATATAACATTCATAGAAGCAATTAAGAAACAATACAAGATAATGTACAATGATATATTTAACTGTTCTTCCTTTTAAATCCCTCATTCTCTTTGCCTCTTTTATTGTCTTCTTCATTTCTCTCTCTTCCATTGTTTTTTAATCAAACTCCTTCTTTCTAGATTATTCCTCTAGTAAGCTCTCCTTAATTTCCTTTTTTCCCTAAAGTCCCCCATCTCTACCACTTCCATTAACTCCTTAGATTCTAAGCAGAAAGAATGAAACAATATCACAGTAACAGGCATGGGATGGAGAAGTAGAAGTAGAATCGACTGAACCCATTGCTGAACCCAAAGCTGAGATATGAATGATGGAGGATTAATCTTTATTAAATATACATGTCTTGGGTTTACATTTGCTGAGTTAACCTAGATGTCTCCTTAGTATAAAGTCTGAGCATCAGAAAAAAAAAGTGATTTTTTTTTAAATTTAATTTTACTTTTTAATAAATGGAAAAGTGGGAAGAGAAGAAATGCTAGCCAGGATTACTCCACTTCCCAGTCTCTTTTATTACCCCTGTTAGTGTGTATCTGGAGACTGCATCTGGCAGTCAGATGAGAATACAGAAACTCCTTTCATCCCTGTAATGTTCTCTCAGTTGTAATCCTTCTCTGTGAGGAGATCTCTTTTCTGTATAATCTTTTCTCTGTGAGCAGGTTTCTTGGGACCTCTGAATCTCCTCCAGCTCTTGTCCTTCCCTAATCCAGACTGCTTCTCTTCCAAGTCCAATGTTGTCTTCTTTTATCCTCCCAGAGAATGGGCATGTGAGAACTCAGGGGCTTGTGGGAGCTCCTTCAACCAATGAACTTGCTCCCTTTAAAGGTTGTGTAAACTCCTTTTCATAACTCCTTTTAAAGGTGTAAACTCCTTTAAATATGTAAACACCTCCTCAGAAGTTCAAAGGTGTAAACTCCCCACTGGAACTAAAGGTGTGAACTCTGAGCTAGAGAATTGCCCAGACAACCTGAGTTCTCACCTTGTAATCCTAACACATCCCCAATTCCAACTAATCTGTGCCACTGCCAAAGATCCTTTGATTACAGAATTTTATGTCCTAAAAATACTTCAAATTCTCTCTTTCTCTGTATGTTTCTCATTTTCCTCTCAGTGTACTCCTCTGTTATCCTTACTTTCCTCCCCTTTTTTCTATCTATTCTTACCCTTTTGCTCTTCTCTTGACTCCTTCCCTTTAGAAATATCTCTCCTCCTTTACCCTCTCTTTCCCTCCTATTTTCTTTTCTATGTATCCTCTCCTCTTTCTTACTAACTTTTCTTTCTGAATTCCTCTCCCTAACTCTTAATATCTACTTTTCTCTTTCACTTTCTCCCTCTCTCTCTGTTCTTCTTTTCCCCTTCACCCCCACCATTACTTCTCCTCATTCTCCTGCTCTCTCCTCCTTATTTGCTCCCCATCTTCTGTCTTCCTCCCTCTTTCCTCTCTTTTTTTATTTTTTTATCCTTCTCCTTTATTTTATGCATTTTCATTCTCCCTTTGTCTCCATCCCTCTGCTTTTCTTCTTCCCTCTTCTTTTTGTTTTCACTCTCTTCCCTTCCCCATTCTCCTCCTCCTCTACCATCATCATCTTCTTCCTTCTTTTTTCATCTTCCTCATTTCTTCCTTCTTCTTCTTTCTCCTCCTTTTTCTTTCATTTTCCTTCCTTTTTCTTCTTCTTCTTCTTTCTCCTCCTTTTCCTTCATCTTTCTTCCTTATTCTTCTCCTTTTTCCTCCTTTTTCCTTCATCTTTTTTTCTTTTTCTTTTTCCTCTCCCTCTCCCTCTCTTTGTCTTTCTCTATCTCCCTTCCTCTCTCTCTCCTTCTCTTTCTCCTTCTCTCTCTCTCTTTCTTTTTCTCTCTCTCTGTCTCCTTTCACTGTTTCCTCTCTTTCACTCTCCCTTCCTATCTTCCTTTCTCTTTCCTTTTCTCTCTTCCTCCTCCCTCTCTCTTTATATCACTTTCCTTTTACCCTGTGTTTTATCCCTCCCTCTTTCCTTCCTTCTCTCCTTGTATCCCTCTCTCTCACCCTCTCCCTTTCTCTCCCTTTCACAGAGAGACACCAATTAAAGCTGAAATGGCAGTTTGGCTCCTGAGCTGACATCTCTGGAGCTGCAGCAGTGCTCACTGTTGACAGAAATCCTTGGCTCCCTTAGCTCCTGTGTGCTATGTGAAAAAATAGAAAAAAATGCTGCAACCCACTAACCCTTTCTGAGTTCCCCCCTCCACCACTCTCCTCTGCTCTGTGAGTCCTGCTCACCCATTTTGCCCTGGTTCTTCTCGGATACATGATGAGAAATGATATTTGTACAGGAGTGTATTTACATAGTTATTTTGAACTAATATGAGCCTGCTCTGCTGTCCTTGCTCCACAATGGGTGGAGGTGCCTTCCAAGTTGAATTTCAATTAGAGATTTGAGAGCAGTCTTATCCAAGCAGAGCCTGGTCTCAGGAACTCCCTTCTGCCTACTTGCTATTCAGAAATGTCAGATAGTGTAGTTTTACGTTTTTCGATACTGTTCACTAACGATTACATTCCGAGAACATTACCCTATAAAGCTGGAACTGCAAATCTCTTGTTTTTCCTCCCTTTCTGTTCAACCCCACCAACTCTCATGGTATATTGCTTCCTTCTCCCTCTAACCCAGTCCATACTAAAGTGTCCTAGGCACAGTGAGTAGAGTCATTCCATCCTGTTAGTACACTCTTTGCACATCTTGTCCATTTTCATCTGCCACTTTCCAAAGCCTACTGCTTCCCTTCTTAATAACCTTAGTACTAAAAATATTTTATTTCTCCATATAATCTCCTGCCATCTCCTCCACAATTTCAGAACCCATGCTGATGGCCCAGCTAAAATCCTGATCTCATCATTCTTCTCTTTTCTTGTCTCCACTGACCTTTATCTCTATTCAATAAATGTTGGTCCACAAGCATTTATTAAGCACTTACAAAATATGAGGCATTGTGCTAAGTGCTCCAAATTTAAAGGGAAGCAAAAACAGTTTCTACCTTTAAGAAACTCTGAGTCTAATGATAAGGACAACATGCAAATATCTATGTTAATGGAAATAAGTTTATTAATAAGTACCTTAATAAGTCAAGTACTGTGCTAAGTGATTTACAAGTATTATCTCATTTGATCCTCTCAACAGCTTGGGAGGAAAATACTGTAATTATCCTTATTTTACACTTGAGGAAACTGAGGCCAGTTTGTAAAGGGCTTTAAATGTTAAGCAAAAGAGTTTATATTTGACCCTTAAGGTAACAGGGATCTATTAAAGTTTATTGGGGAGAAGAAGGTGAGGGTGTAGGGGTAAGTAACATTATTAGAATTGCACTTTACAAAACAAATCACTTTGAACACTTCAATTTATCTATTTTATCCAGTCCTTGGTCTGTGCAATAATATCCAAAAGACCTCAAATTCCATGGTTTTCTCAAACTACAATGCTCTTACTTATCACTCCTTCCTCACCTATGTAAGAATGCTGCCTTATCTTTCAGGCATTTTTCTGAGGAAAATATCTACTTTGTAGCCAGTTTCTCCCAGTAGCTAACCATTCTCCATTATCAGACAAGTTTATTTTCATTGCTCCAGATAAACATAGCTTTACAGAGATACTATTGGGTAATCTGTTTTCCTGGGCACATACAGAAAGAACATATCCTCCAGCAAAAATTGTGAATGGGTGGATCATGAAAGAGGTGCAGAAACTCACGAAATATATCAGTAAATTGCTTTGTTTATAAATAACAAAGTGCTATATAAAATGAGTAATTAGAGAAATCCCAAAACATTGAATGAAGGCACGGAATCCTCTGGGTCACATGATCCTATTCAAGCTCCCTACCTATTATACCAGACATAAATTTAGTTAGAATAGTTTGATCCACTCTAAGTCATGGTCAGAAATAGAGCATTAATTCCTGGAGTATCTTCACTGATGTGTGTGTGTGTGTGTGTGTGTTTCTAAAAGTGTCTATAATTGCATATGAGAAGATACCTCATCTGGGCTGTCCCAGTGCTTATTACCCTATTCACTCACAGTCATGCTCACAGTCACGATCACACTGCTGAGTTGCCATATGTAATAACAAGCCCAGCTATTTGTTCATGCATGTAGGCGTGGTTAAGGTTGAATGCAGGTTGGCTTGTTTATTTCCAGTCTCTGTTCTTCCTGGTGCTGATTTGGATGAATAAATTTTTGTCTTTATATTGTTGGCTTTCTAATATCACAGGCACACCTTGCTTATACTTTGTTTTACCACTGGTCACCTAACATTGTAGTTATAACTTGTTTAATCAAGCATTAGAAAATACCATACAGAGGCTGAATTATAGGCATTCAGAGAAGAGAAAAGCTCAGTATGGGTTAAAGTAGTCAGTGAAGCCTTGTTGAAAAAGATGAAACTTGAACTGGACCTAGAAGAATTATGTAGTGAGGGAGTTAGAAACAAAGGAAGGGATCTACATTCTTAGCAGGGAGGTAGGCAGTGAGAGTAGTATGGAATAGTGAGAATAGAAGGGATTTATTATTATATTTATTTATACATTTATAAATATATATATAAGTATATATATATATATATATATATTTACATATTTATTTATATATTTATTATCACTCAGTCCTGCCAAAAAATGTTCATGATTTTCCATATAATATGGGATGATTTAGGAGAAGAAAGATCTAAGATGGAACAGTATGTATGAAGCTGAAGAAAGGACATCATGAAACTGAAAAGGAATCCTTGGGCCAGTTCTAATGGAAAAATAGTGATGCACATGACCACATCCCCATAGTCCATAGATTTTATTTCAGTTTTTTAAATCTCCCTTTTTCAGTATCCTTCAAGCAATCTTCCTATCTTACCCAACCAAGTAGAAGTAATTTTGTATTATCTAAGCCAATCCTCTGTAATCCTTAAGACCATGCTTTCCTTCCATGGTTGCTAAGAGTATTTCAGAGAACAGCGAGTATTCAGTAAATGTCTATTTAATGAAAAATATAGAAGGAAGATTTATGATAGAAGATGCTATTTCCATCTCTCATCCTTAGGAAGGGTTGGGATTTGGGACCAGGTCTGATTTGATCCTGGTTGGTTCTTCCTCACACTTGGTATTATAAAGATAAAAGAAGCAAGCCATGGTCTATGCCCTCAAGGATCTTGACTCTATTATGCACAAAAATGCATAGAAATATATATATATATATATATATATATATATATATATATATATATATATATATATATATATATATGATGGAGACAAATGAGATATAAAGTGAAAGTTACCCTTATGCCCAAGGAACAGAAAATTCACTTGGACTTCCCTCCAGGATCCTTGAGAGTGCCTAGGAAATCATTCACTGTCTACTGAGGGTAGAGCCAGGGTAAGGCTTTAGTCCTTTGATCCTACCTACCTACTCAACAAGCAATACCAAGATCTGACTTTTTATGGTCCCTCTATCTTTTGATATTTCATTAGGTTGAGCACCTAAGACAATACTATACAGTAAGTGGATAATACATGCATGTAATATCCATGCAAGTGCTTGGATGAGAAATCTAATTCAAAAAGTTCAAAAGGTTCAAGAGTTCTAAAAGGGAAGGGGGATTCTATGACAGACATGATATTGCCAGCCTTGAAGCCTTTCCAGGCCAATGCCAAAGTATACCTATTGGGGCAAAGTTGGATGAAGGAGGGAGAGTATTAAGGGAAGCTAGGAGCATATAGGAAGAAAGGTGCCTCCTGGAACATCCGCAATAACTCCACAAGGAAGCCCAGGTTTATGGGACTGTAGCTTTAGTGAATAGTAGACAGTCAACATGTGTTCTAAGGACTGGGTATGTATGTGTGTGTGTGTCTGTGTATGCACGTGTATGTTTGCTGATTCAGAAACATCTGTTTGCAAGATGAGCCTAACTCATCCTTCCTCAGTCCCTTGTGGGAAGGATGGGGAGGGACCGGGGATTTGATTTATGGGGAGGTGCCTGAAAGCTGCAACCTAATTTGAGACCCAGACAAACACCTCCTGAGCACGCCAGAGATGCCAGAGGGCGGCTCTCGCTGCACACAGATGGAACCTGTGATTACACCTCTTTGATTCTAACCACTGGGTGGATACAGTTGCTTTGTCTGGCTTAGTTATTCTTTCCCATAGCAGGCTTTCCCGGTGATGAGCGCTGCAATTACTGCCAATCGAGGCATAAATAAGGATCAAGATACTCTGGAGTCCATGGGGCTGGCATTAATGAGCACAGGAGAGAGTAAGATTCACTGCCCCTCGGGAGGGCTCTGGGAAGGTACCTCACTCACTGTCTGTCCCTCTCCCCAGGGGTGCAAGGACTCAGCTGGGGCTAAGTTATTTTTAGTCTCTGCTCTGATATTTCAGGTGATTACCTTTCAGATCTTAAGTGTAAGGTTGACTTTATGGAAATAACACTGCAAACTAATTGCAGGTTCCATGATGTATGTATTTTTTTTAATCATTTCTCTCCCCATTATCCCCACTCTCATATGTATCTCACTACCAATGAATGCTACCCCTACCCTAGCAGTATATAAAAGCTACTGGGATGCTAATAGCTCAGAAGTACCACTACTTCTAAGAGACCCCCCAAAAAGGCCATTTACAAGAAAAAGGACAATATTTCTACCTGGAAATCATTGTGTCCCATTCTGGGGATGTTAACAAACTGAGGGATGTTGGGGGAGACAGGGGAATGGCCTTTCTTTACTAATGGATTTTGATATGGTAAGAAGTTTTCATTGTATCTCACTTGAATTATTGGAATAGCATCTATTTTGGTTTCTTTGCTTTAAATTTCTACCTACACTAATCTATTTTCCACCTAGTTGTCAAATGCTTCCTAAGGCATAGATGTTCAAAAAACTGCCTAAAGATCTCAATTGTCAATAATATGAAATAAAAAAATGCCTCAATTTGAAATTCAAGACCCTCAATAATTGAGCCTCTTTCCAGCCTTATTTCATTCTGTTCGTTTTCACAAACTATGTTCCACTCAACTTGGATCATGTTAGCTCTATATTTGCAAAGGCTGTTTCCTATTCTTGGAGTGCCTTCTCTCCTCATTCCTACCTCTCCAGGTTCTTATCTGATTTCGCAGATCAACTAAGTGTTATTTCCTTTCTGAAACCTTCCCTGGTCCTTTCAACTGGTAGTAATCTTTCTCTTCTAATTGTATCTTGTATGACACCTACCTGTGTATATATACATATCCATTCCAGCAGAATATAATCTTCTTGAAAGCAGGAACTGTTTTGTTTTTATCTTTGTATTCTTTAGAGTTTGCCTAACAATGACAGCTAGAGATTTGTTCTTCTGATCCCCTTTTCTTCTAGGCACCTAATCTCAAGAAGAACATTGATATATTGGAAGCTAAACAGTATATCTAGTCATGTGACTGCAGACAAGTCAATTAACCAGTGATCATAGATGTAAGCCTGAAAAGAATCTTGGAGGTCAAATTATAAAACTCTCATTTTGTAGATGAGGAAACCAAGGCCTGGGAAAGTCAAATTATTTTCCCAAGGGGTGACACACAGGTAGTAAGTATTAGAGGCAAGATTTGAATCAAGGTCCTCTGATGCTCTTTCCACTGCAACAAGCTTTGACTTTTAGTTTTTTCATCTATAAAATAAAAGTAACTTTACTTATATTCAATTAGTTTTTGTGAGCAACATATTTACAAACTTTAGAATATTTTTGTCAATGAGTGGTTGAAGAAACCTGGAATCCAAGGAGTTATTTCAGATTGTGAGACAAAAAGGAGGGAAGGTAATGGTAGACAGAAGTTGAGATAATCATAAAAAAAGTTCAGCCTACTAAGGGCAAGATGGTCATGGGAAATAGAGAGAAATAACCAGAAATATAACAATTCAAATGTTGCCACTGTAGTTTTCATTGAGAATAACAACAAATAATGATTAATAAAAACAATTTACTTCTTTAAGACTCTGTAATAATAAGGGAACATTGTATTCCCAGGTGGCCTCAACTGCCTGTACATTTAACTGCCAGAGTTCCTCCAACTGTAAAGATTAATCTATAATTAGGAGAATTGTGAATGTCCTATATTTTGGGAGTAGTTGAGGTACCAGTGGATAACAAAAAGGAGAAATATACCATGATCTAGCAGTTAATCTTTAGAAGGAATGTTACTTTCCTTTTGGGACTCTTAGGTTATCTAGGTTAAGTGAAAATAAGAATCACAGTTGGAGTTTATAATCAACAAAGAGTGTTCTGTTTTGTTTTCTTTTTTTTTTTTTCAAATTTTCTCCTCTCCCTACTCTCTCCCCTAGATGACAAGCAATTCAATATATGTTAAAATGTTAAAATATATGTAAAATCCAATGTGTATAAACATATTTATACAATTCTCTTGCTGCACAAGAGAAATCAGATTTTAAAAAAAGTAAATGAATAAGAAAACAAAATGGAAGTTAACAACAACAAAAAAGAGTAAAAATGTTATGTTGTGATCCACATTCAGTTCCTATAGTTCTCTCAGTGTAGATGGCACTCTTCATCGAAAGGTCATTTGAACTGGCATCAATCATCTCATTTGGAAAGTTATGTTCATCAGAATTGATCGTTTTATAATATTAGTGTGCAATGATCTCTTGGTTCTGCTCATTTCACTCAGGATCAGTTCATGTAAGTCTCTCCAGGCCTTCCTAAAATCATCTTCCATAATAGTCATATATCAATACTTATTCAGCCATTCTCCAACTGATGGGCATCTTTGCTTGATGGCCATCACTCAGTTTCTAGTTTCTTGTCAACACAAAAAGGGCTGCCACAAACATTTTTGCACCCGTGGATCCCTTTCCTTTCTTTAAGATCTCTTTGAGATATAGGTCCAATAGAAGAGTCTTCTATTTTGTCACACACTTCAAGGACTAGATGTTTATGCTAATCTAGATACTCTTAGCTTAAACCCATTTCATATTCTTTCTTCTAAAAGACAGAGAATAATCATCATTCTCCAAAGAAAAGACAGTCATAAGATAGAGACCACCATTGTTCTTTTGTCTTTTTTAAAATTAATTTATTTTTAAGATACCTTGCTTTGGGGCAGCTAGGTGGCACAGTGGATAGAGCACCAGCCTTGAATTCAGGAGGACCTAAGTTCAAATCTAGTCTCAGACACTTAACACTTCCTAGCTGTGTGACCCTGGGCAAGTCACTTAACCCCAGCCTCAGGGGGAAAAAAAAGAGACTTTGCTTTATGAATCATGTTGAGAGAGAAAAATCAGAACAAAAGGAAAAAAATCATAGAGATTAAAAAAAAAACAGAATAAAGAAGTGAACATAGCATATGTTGATATACATTCAGTCTCCTTAGATCTTTATCTGGATGCAGATGGCATTTTCTATCCAAAGTCTATTGGGATTGCTTTGGGTCACTGAACCATTGAGAAGAACCCAGTATTTCACTGTTAATCATCACATACTTTTGCTGTTATTAAGTACAAAGTATTCCTGGTTCTGCTTGTTTCACTCAAAATCAGCTCATGTAAATCTTTCCATACCTTTATAAAACCAATTTGTCCATATTTTTTCTAGAACAACAATATTATATTATCTTCATATGCCACAACCTCTTCTGTCATTCCCCAATTGGTTGGTATCTATTCATTTTCCAATTCTTTGTTACCACAAAAAGAGCTGCTACAAACATTTTTGCACATGTGGGTCCTTTTCCCTCCTTTATAATTTCTTTGGGATACAGACCCAGTAATGGCACTAGTGGGTCAAAATGTATGAATAGTTTGATAGTCCTTTAGGCATAGTTCCAAATTGCTGTCTAGAATGGTTGGATCATTTCACAACTCTATTGACAATGCATTGGTATCCCAGTTTTCCCAATCTTCTCCATATATCATTATCTTTCCTATCGTCTTAACCAATCTGAGAGGTGAGGTGGTATCTCAGAGTTGTTTTAATTTGCATTTTAATCAATAGTGATTTAGAACATTTTTATACTACTTTAGATGACTTTAATTTTATTTTTTATATTTTATATATAGTTTTTTTATATTTTAATTGTCCATTCATTGACCATTTATCAATCGGGAAATAAATTTTATTTTTTATTTTTTTTTTGCTGAGGCAATTGGCATTAAGTGACTTGCTCAGGGCCACACAACTAAAAAGTGTTAAGTGACTCAGACCAGATTTGAACTCTGGTCCTCTTGATTTCAGGGCTGATGCTCTATCCACTGCACCACTTAGCTGCCCCTATAACTTGCATTCTTATAAATTTGACATAGTTCTTTCTCTCTTTTATTCAGTAACTCTTTAGAGATATGAAATTTCTCCTAAGAACTGCTTTGGCTGCATCTGATTGGTTTTGATATGTTGTCTCATCATTGTCATTCTCTTGAATTAAATTATGAATTGTTTATGTTTGACCCACTCATTCTTTAGAATTAGATTAATTTCCAATTTTTAATCTATTTTTCCTTGCCCTTTTATTGAATATAATTTTACTTACATTATGGTTTGAAAAGGAAGTGTTTACTATTTCTGCCGTTCTGAATTTGACCGTGAAGTTTTTATGCCATAATACATGACCAATTTTTTGTAAGTCCCATGTACTGTCAAGGAAAAGGTGTATTCTTTTCTGTCCCTATTCAATTTTCTCCAGTGGTCCAGGGTTTTTAGGATTCTATTAACTTCCCTAGTTTCTTTCTTGTTTATTTTGTGGTTATAGTTGTCTGATTTTGAGAGGGGAAGGTTGAAGTCCCCCACTAGTATAATTTTGCTATTTTTTCCTGTAACTGGCTTAAAATCTTCTCTAGGAATATGGCTACTCTACCACTTGGTGCATACACATTTAGAATTGTTGCTACTTCGTTGTTTACAATATCCTTTATCGATATATATTTTCCTTCTTTATCTCTTTTATTTTTTATTTTTGCTTTATCTGAGATAAGAATTGCTACCACAGCTTTTTTTTTTTCTTCAGCTGAAGTATAATCATTTCTGTTCCAGCCTTTTACCTTTCTTCTATATGTGTCTCTCTGTGTCAAATGTGTTTCTTGTAAACAGCATTTTGTAGGATTCTGTTTTTTAATTCACTCTGCTATTCACTTCTGTCTTTTTGGAAAATTTCATCCTTTTCACATCCACAGTTATGATTATCACCTCTGTATTTCTCTCTATCCTATTTTCTCTACTGTATATACTTTTGTTCTCCCTTTCCACCCTTGTTCTTAGTGTTTTTATATCCACCCCACCCACTACCTTACTTCTTATCAGCCCCCCTCCCTTAGTAGTGTTTTTAAACCCACTCTACCTTATCTTCTATCAACTCCTCTTCCATTCTCTTGCCCTTTTCCCTAGTGAATGATTAAGTTATTACCTCTTAGAGCCAAGACTAATGAGATCAAGCTTCAGGCAATGCTTATCCCACTCCCTTCTTTTCCTGGATTGTAATAGGTCTTTTGTGCCTCTTCATGTAATCTAATCTAATTGTCCCATTACAAGTCCATTTTTCTCTTTTTTCCAATACAGACCTTTTTCCAACCCTTAATGTCTTTTTCTCTGATATTATCACATCAGAGTCCATTCACAACTACATTCTCAGTCTATGGGATGACCTACTCTCTGTCCCAGTGACAGATACAGTTCTCAAGAGTTACAAATATCATTTTCTCATCTAGGAATATAAATAGTTTCACCTTTAAAAATATCTATTTCCCCTTGTTTACCTTTGTATGCTTCTCTTTTTTCCCCTTTTTTGTTGATTTATTTTTTATTGAAGTTTTTTATTTTCAAAACATATGCAAGAATAATATTTCAGCATTGATCTTTGAAAAACCTTGTGTTCCAGTTTTCCTCCCTTATCCTTATGCCCTCCCCTATATGGCATGTAATCCAATATATGTTAAACATGGTAAAAATATATGTTAAATCCAATATAGGCATACATATTTATATAATTATCTTGCTGCACAAGAAGCATTATATCAAAAAGGAAAAAAATGAGAAAGAAAATAAAATTTAAGTAAACCATAACAAAAAGAGTGAACATCCTATGCTGTGATCCATACTCAGTTCTTAGAATTCTATCTCTGGGTATAGATGGCTCTCTTCATCACAAACTCATTGGACTGGCATCAATCATCTCATTACTGGAAAGAGCCATGTCCATCAGAATTGATCATTGTATAATCTTGTCATGCACAATGATCTCTTCTCTTGTTTCTGCTCATTTCACTTAGCATCAATTCATGTAAGTCTCTCCAAGCTTCTCTGAAATCTTCCTGCTGATCATTTCTTATAGAACAATAATATTCCATAACATTCATATACCACAATTTATTCAGCCATTCTCCAACTGAGGGTATCCACTCAGTGTCCAGTTTCTTGCCACTACAAAAAGTGCTTCCACAAACATTTTTGCACATGGGAATCCCTTTCTCTCCTTTAAGATCTCTTTGGGATATAAGCTCAGTAGAAACACTGCTAGATCAAAGGGTATGCACAGTTTGATAACCCTTTGGTCCACCTTTCTCTTGATTCCTATGTTCGTAGTTTAATTTTTTTTTGTTCAGTTCTGTTTTTTTCAAGATAAATGATTGAAAGTCTTTTACTTAATTAAGATCCATCAACTCTCTGAAAGATGATGCTGACTCTTGCTGGATAGTTAATTAACTGCCCAGGTGTAATAGAATCAGAAGGTAAAATAGGCATTAAAAGAATTCATTGAACACCTTCTGAAAAAAGACCCTAAAATAAAAACTCCAAGGAATATTGTGGCTAAATTTCAGAACTATCAGACTAAAGAAAAAATATTACAAGCAGACAGAAAAAAAATAATTCGAATACTGAGGTGCCACAATAAGAATCACTCAAGATCTGGCTGCTTCCACAGTAAAGGATTGAAGAACCTGGAATCTGATATTCTGAAAGGCAAAAGAACTTGGAATGCAGGCAAGAATAAACTACCCTGATAAGCTAAGGATTTTCTTCCATGGAAGACGATGGACATTTAATGAAATTCCATTAATGAATTCCATTTGTTTCTAAGGAAAAAAACAGATCTAAACAAAAAATTTGATCTCCAACCATAGGACTCAAGAGAAGCAGAAAAAGGTAAAAAGAACTGTTGAGAACTGTATTTCTATTGTGGATGTACATAAAGAGTATATGTATAATTTGATCTTACTGATATAACATAAAAAAGAGAAGTAGAAATGGAAAGGGGATAGTGTCAGAAAAAGGGAAAATGGGAGATAAAAAGATGGAAACTACATCCTATGAAGAGGCAAAGGTAACCTATCATATCTAAGGGAATTTAGAGATGGAAAGGAACATTGTGTGGATCTTACTCTCATCAGAGTGGGCTTAAAGAGAAAATAATTGACATATTTGGTTTACAGAGAAACTTCTCTCACCTCATTAAAAAATGGGAGAGGAAAAGGGAAAAGGAAAAGAGTAATAAGGGAAGTGTACAAGAAAAGGGAAGGGATTCAAAGGGGGTGGGAAGGAAGGATCCTAAAGAGGGAGCGCTGCATGAGACAAGTATTTTCCATAACGTTAATAGTGGGAAAGAGGGAAAGGGGGGGGTAGAAAAGCATAATCTTGGGATAATAAGATGGCAGGAAATACAGAATTAGTGATTTTAACCATAAATGTGAATGGGATGAACTCTTCTATAAAGCAGAGGAGGATAGCAGACTGGATCAAAATTCAGAACCCTACAATATGTTGTTTACAGGAAACACATTTAAAGCAGGGAGATATATACAGAGAAAAGGTAAAAGGCTGGAGCAGACTCTATTATGCTTCAGGTGAAGTCAAAAAAGCAGGGTAACCATCCTTATCTCGATCAAGCAAAAGCAAAAATTGATCTAGTTAAAAGAGATAAGGAAGGAAACTATATCTTGCTAAAGGGTAGCATAGACAATGAAGCAAAATCAATACTAAGCATATATGCACCAAGTGGTATAGCATCTAACTTCCTAAAGGAGAAGTTAAGAGAGTTGCGAGAAGAAATAGACAACAAAATTATAATAGTGGGAGATCTCAACCTTGCACTCTCAGAATTAGATAAATCAAACCACAAAACAATTAAGAAAAAATAAAGAGGTAAATAGAATATTAGAAAAATTAGGTATGGTAGGTTTTGGACAAAACTGAATGGTGACAGAATATGCTTTCTTCTCAGCAGTTCATGGAACCTATATAAAAACTGACCATTTATTAGGACATAAAGTCCTCAAAATTAAATGCAGGAAGACAGAAAATTCACAATGCAATAAAAACTACATTCAACAAAAAATTAGGGGTAGATAGACCAAAAAGTAATTTGGAAATGAAATAATCTCATCGTAAAGAATGAGTGGGTAAAAAACATCAAATTATAGAAATAATTAATAATTTCACTCAAGATAATGACAATGATAATACATCATACCCAAATTTGTGGGATGCAGCCAAAGTGGTAATAAGGGGGAATTTTATATCTTTAGAGGCTTACTTGAATAAAATAGAGAAAAAGAAGATCACCCAATTGGGCTTAAAACTTAAGAAACTAGAAAAAGACCAAGTTAAAACCCCTAATCAAATAATAAACTTGAAATTCTAAAATTAAAAGGAGAAATTAATAATATTGAAAGTAAAAAAGTTATTGAATAATAAATAAAACTAAGAGTTGGTTTTATGAAAAAACCAATAAAATAGATAAATCTTTGGTAAATCTGATTAGAAAAAGGAAAGAGGAAAATCAAATTGTTAGTATTCAAAATGAAAAGGGAGAACTTTCCACCAATTAAGAGGAAATTCAAGCAATAATAAGGAATTACTTTGCTCAACTTTATGCCAATAAATTTGATAACCTAAGTGAAATGGATGACTACCTCCTAATAATATAGGCTTCCCAGATTGACAGAGGAGGAAGCAAATTTCTTAAATAGTCTTATTTCAGAAAAAGAAATAGAACAAGCTATTAATCAACTCCCTAGGAAAAAATCCCCAGGACCAGATGGATTTACATGTGAATTCTACCAAACATTTAAAGTACAATTAGCCCTAATGCTATATAAACTATTTGAAAAAATAGGGAATGAAGGAGTCCTACCTAATTCCTTTTATGACACAGATATGGTACCTAAACCAGGTAGATCGAAAACTGAGAAAGAAAACTATAGACCAATCTCCCTAATAAATATTGATGCTAAAGTCTTAAATAAAATATTAGCAAAAAGACTACAGAAAATCATCCCCAGGATAAAACACCATGACCAAGTAGGATTGATATCAGGAATGCAGGGCTGGTTCAATATTAGGAAAACTATTAGTGTAATTGGCCATATTAATAACCAAATTAACAAAAACCATATGATCATCTCAATACATGCAAAAAAAGCATTAGATAAAATCCAACATCTATTCCTATTAAAAACACTTGAGAGTATAGGAATAAATGGACTTTTCCTTAAAATAATCAGTAGCATCTATTTAAAACCATCAGTAAACATCATATATAATGAGGATAGCCTGAAACCATTCCTAATAAGATCAGGAGTGAAACAAGTTTGCCCACTATCACCATTACTATTCAATATTTTATTAGAAATGCTACCTTTGGCAATAAGAGTTGAGAAAGAGATTAAAGGAATTAGAGTAGGTAATGAGGATCTTTGCTGATGATATGATGAAAACCCCAGAGATTCTACTAAAAAGCTATTAGAAATAATCCATACCTTTAGCAAAGTTGCAGGATATAAAATAAACCCACATAAGTCATCAGCATTCTATCCCTAACAAAATCCAACACTTAAGAGTTACAAAGAGAAATTCCATTTAAAGTAACTACTGGTAGTATATTCTATACAGATATTTTATACTGGGAAACTATCTGCCAACGGAAAATCAGGAACTATATGAGCAAAACTACAAAACACTTTCCACACAAATAAAGTCAGATCTAACCAATAGGAAAAATATTAAATGCTCTTGGATAGGGTGAGCAAATATAATAAAGATGACAATACTACCTAAACTAATCTATTTATTTAGTGCTATACCAGACTCCCAAAAAACTATTTTAATGACCTAGAAAAAATAGCAACAAACTTCATATGGAAAAATAAAAGGTCAAGAATTTCAAGGGAATTAGTAAAAAAAAAAAAAAATCAAATGAAGGTGGCCTACCTGTACCAGATCTAAAATTGCATTATAAAGCAGCAGTTACCAAAACCATTTGGTATTGGCTAAGAAATAGACTAGTTGATCAGTGCAATAATTAGGTTCAAAAGACAAAATAGTCAATAACTTTAATAATCTTGTGTTTGACAAACCCAAAGATCCTAGCCTTTGGGATAAGAACTCACTGTTGAACAAAAATTGCTGGGAAAATTGGAAATGAGTATGGCAGAAATTAGGCATTGGCCCACAGTTAACACCATACACCAAGATAAGGTCAAAATGGTTTCATGACCTAGGCATAAAGAATGAGATTATAAATAAATCAGAAGAACATAGGATAGTTTACCTCTCAGACTTGTGGAGGAGGAAAGAATTTATGACCAAAGAAGAACTAGAGATCATTATTGATCACAAAATAGGAAATTTTGATTATATCAAATTGAAAAGTTTTTGTACAAACAAAACTAATGCAGACAAGATTAGAAGAGAAGCAATAAACTGGGAAAACATTTTTACAGTCAAAAGTTCTGACAAAGGTTTCATATCCAAAATATAGAGTACTGACTCTAATTTATAAGAAATCAAGTCATTCTCCAATTGATAAATGGTCAAAGGATATGAACAGACAATTCCCAGATGAAGAAATTGAAACTATTTCTAGCCATATGAAAAGATTCTCCAAGTCATTAATAATCAGAGAAATGCAAATTAAGACAACTCTGACATACCACTACACACTTGAAAGATTGGCTAGAATGACAGGGAAAGATAATGTGGAATGTTGGAGGGGATGTGGGAAAGCTGGGACACTGATGCATTGTTGGTGGAATTGTGAAAATACATCCAGTCATTCTGGAGAACAATTTGGGACTATGCTCAAAAAGTTATTTAATTGTGCATATCCTTTGACCCAGCAGTGTTACTACTGGGCTTATATCCCAATGAGATTTTAAAGAAGGGAAAAGGACCTGTATGTGCAAGAATGTTTGTGGCAGCCCTCTTTGTAGTGGCCAGAAACTGGAAACTGAGTGAATGACCATCAATTGGAGAATGGCTGAATAAATTTTGGTATATGAATATTATGGAATATTATTGTTCTGTAAGAAATGACCAGTAGGATAATTTCAGAAAGGCCTGGAGAGACTTACATGAATTGATGCTGAGTGAAATAAGCAGGACTAGGAGATCATTATATACTTCAACAACAATATTATATGATGATCAATTCTGATGGATGTGGCCCTCTTCAACAATGAGATGAACCAACTCAGTTCAAATAGAGCAATAATGAATTGAACCAGCTACACCCAGTGAAAGAATTCTGGGAGATGACTATGAACCACTACATAGAATTCCCAATCTATTTTTATCTGCCTGTATTTTTAATTTCCTTCACAGGCTAATTGTACACTATTTCAAAGTCCGATTCTTTTTGTACAGAAAAATAACTGTATGGACATGAATACATATATTGTATTTAACTTATACTTTAACATATTTAACATGTTTTAGTCAACCTACCATCTGGGGGAGGGGGTGTGGGGAAAGAGGGGAAAAGTGGAGCAAAAGGTTTTGCAATTGTCAATGCTGAAAAATTACCTATGCATATATCTTTTAAATAAAAAGCTATAATAAAAACTCAAAAATAAAACAAAATTAAAAAAAGAATAATTGGAGTATGATGAAGAGAGTCATCTACACTCAGAAGGAGGACTGTGAGAACTGAGTGTGGATCACAACATAGTATTTTTACTCTTTTTGTTGTTTTTGTTGTGTTTACTTGCATTTAGTTTTCTTTCTCATTTTTTCCCTTTTTGATTTGATTTTTCTTGTGTACCATGATAATTGTATTAATATATATATATATATATATATATATATACATATATATATATATATATATATATATATATATATAAATTGCACATCTTTAACACATATTGGATTACTTGCCATCTAGGAGAAGAAGTGGGAGGCAAGAGGGGAAAAATTTGGAACACAAGGTTTTATAAGAAATCATCCATGCACATGTTTTGAAAATAAAAAATCTTTAATAAAAATAAAATAAATAATATTTGGATTAGAAATATTTCAAGTTTATATATCTCATATTTTTGAGCTATTGAAATTCTGCTTTGCTCATAATGCATACAGTCTTCTGTGATGTGAGCATGCCATGCTGGGGAGTCCTTGGCCAATATCTCTAATGTCTCACAATTGATTCCAGAACTCTTCAGAATTCAAAATCTTCAGAGAGATTTTGAGAGTATCTTTGTATCATTTCTTCTGTCCTTCATATGAGTATTTGACTTGTGAGAATTCTCTATAAAATGTTTTTTAAGGCAAATGTACATTTGGCAATTGAGCAATGTGGCTAGCTTATGAGAGTTGCACACTCTATAGTAGAGTTTGAATGCTCTCTATAGTAGAATTCAACTCAATAAAAGATCTCAATGTCCAGTATTTTATCTTTCCAGATGATATTCAGAATCTTCTTAAGACAATTCAATTGGAAACAATTCAATTTCTTTGCACATCACTAGTATACTGTCCAGGTTTCACATTCATACAATAATAAGTTCATTTGAACCATAATGTAGATTGCATAAATAATAACAATAATAAGGTTTATTGAAATAATAGCTATTGTTGGTTTTTTTGTTCTTGTTTTAATTCAAGCACTATTTTTTTTCCTGTCAAACTGGCCTTCTTATTAATCCTCATACATGACACTCTTTGTCTTCATTCTTTCTTCCTTGCCTGGTAAACACTTTATCCTAACTTCTTAGAATCCCTACTTTCCTTCAAGTCTCAGTTCTGTTGTCACCTTCTACTTGATGCTTTTCCTAATGTCCTAACTACCTTCCCTCTTCTAACATCTGGTATCTATTTTCATTTCCTGGTACATACATATCTTGTGTCCACTAACAAAATGTAAGTTCCTTGAGAATAATTATTTTACATTTGTCTTTGTATCCCCAGTGTCTGGCATAATATCTGGCACATTATTATAGTTAAATAAATGTTTGCTAAGTGAAGACCACCATTTCATACCGATATTGTTAAGGATATCAAAGAAGTTTATTGTTGAGAAGAGAAATCTTAGGAAGTATATGGTGATGCACTTTCCTGGACTCAGAAAGAGTAATCTTCATGAATCAAATCTGATCTTTGCCACTTTATTATCTGTGTGACCCTGAATAAGTCACTTAATGTTATTTGCCTCAGTTTCCCCATCTATAAGAAGAGCTAGAGAAGAAAATGATGAACTCTCCAGTATCTTTGCCAAGAAAATCTCAAATGGAATAAAAAAGAGTTGGGCATAACTGAAAGAATTCAACCATAACAACATATGGTGAATGCCCCCAAACATTTGAAAGGCTATCATGTGGGGGAGGAAAGTGTGCTCTTCACTTTTTATCTTGTTCTTGAAAAAGATATTTCTTCCTTGAGAGAGCAGTTGGATGATAACACCTAATGATTTTTAGTACTGTAAGAGTTTATCATTTTAAAACATTAACAGCTTTGAAATAAGAAAGATTGGAAGAAATATCAGGTTCTTTCCAACTAAAGGAGAGCTATCCTGATTCATCTGGAACCTATGCCATTTCTACTATTCCTAATAGATCTTCAAATGAGAACTTCACATGATCTACAGAGTTTCCCTGTAATTTTCCCCCTGAAGTCATAAATAAATATGTTAAATGTTAACTGCTTCTTGAGGTCACATGAGATCAGATATCAGATTCAGAATAGAAGGGATCCTAGAGGTCTCCTAATCTAATTCCCTCATTTTACCTCAGGAAAACTGAATTATAATGTTTGTTTAAGGTCACACAGCTATGAAATGACAGGCTCAGGATTTGGATTCAACTTCTCAGAGTCCAAACAGAGTCATAGCTACCCTCTTTATTGCACCATACGGCATAATTGGGCTGCATTTTGAAGGTATCGGTCTGTCTAGCAATAACCCCCTGAGCTCATGGTGTTTAGTTTAAGCCTCCCAGTCCCCTATCCATTTATCCAAAAACATAGGAAGAGAAATTGTGGAGAGAAATTTCACAAACTTTCATACCAAGCCATAATTTATCTATTTCTGCTCTCTCCCCTCAATAGTGGCAGATTTACTTGAACTAGTGTCTTTAGATTGACACTTAGATTATCTGCTTAGGATCCATGGAGAGAGAGATTGCTACATTCCGTAATGCCAATAATCAGATTTATTTCCCAGAGGGCAGGAGGAGTGGGTGAGAATGGCTATGTTATAAAAGAGATACTTTCTCGGGTAGAGGCTGAATTTAATGGCCTTTGAGTTTCCTTCCAACTATGAGATTCTGTGATTCTATACTCTGCCATAATATGCCCTACCCTTTAGATTTGGCCCTTCCCACGGGGAGAAATCTTGGAAACAATGACCTAACATCAATCATTTCAACTAAGAAGGGGGAGAGATGAATCTTTAATACTCTAATTAGCTAGTTACTTTGGAATATGATATCCACATTGTCATAACAGTTAACATGTTTAGGATGAGTCCAAAGACAGTTTAATTAGCAAGTTTTGGCCGGTTCTTTTTTTGTCAGTACCTAGAGAATATATCTTCAGAAAAGAATCTTTTCTATTTTCTTTATATAATGATTTAAGAAGAATAATAGAAAATCAGATCAAAGTTATTACAGCAATTACTGACCTACTATGTAGACAATAAACAGTAATTTGCAAAGGCTAACAGGCTTGTAGCTACTGGTTATGGCCTGTCGTAAGGGAAACACCCAAGAGGCCTCAGTGGTTAGAAGGAGATGCAGTGGATATGTCTTTAACTGCATGAAATACTAGGTCAATAAACATCTACAGAACTCCTACTATATGCCAGGCACTGTGTTGAGTTCTAAAGATACAAGAAAAGGCAAGAAGTAGATCCTGTTCTCAAAAAATAAGAATTCACAGACTAATAGAGGAGACAAAATATAGGCAACTGTGTCGAAACAAGTTATATGCAGGATAAACTGGAGATGATCAACAGAGGAAAGACATGAGGATTAAGGGGAATCAGAAAAGACTTCATGGAGAAGATGAGATTGTTTAGCTGAGACTTGAAGAAAAACAAGAAAATTATGAGTCAGAGATGAAGAAGGCATGCCAAGAATGAGGAACAGCCAAGGAAAATTCCTGGAGTCTAGAGATGGAATGACTTGTACAACAAACAGCAGGAGGCCAGTACCAATGCATTGTAGAGTTCTGGACAGCTTTGCTATATGAAGTTCAGAGAGTTATTCTGACTCTGTGAATGGAGTGCTGAACCAGTACTCAGAAGTATCTGAGAACAATTTTAGCCTCAAACATTTTCTCCTTGTATAATCCTGGGCAACTCACTTAACTTGTAATTGCCTGAGTTTCCTCATCTATAAACAGGGATAACAGACTTAACTCCCAGGATTATTTTGGGGCCCAAATAAGAAAAGTGTTAAGTATTTTAGAACAGTTCCTGGCACATAGTAGGGGACATAGAAATGCTTATTCCCTTCTCTTTTCATCACACTACTGTCAACTGCTCCCCTTTATGACTATCCAAAAACTTCAGCTTCCTTTGATGGATCATTCATCACTGGTCCATCCTGTTATATGCCATAGAAGAGTCATGTCTCCTAATCATTAATATACCCCCTAGAATGGGAGATGGAATGCCACACATGAAGAGCAAAGAGAAGACCAGTTTGACAAGATAAGAGAGAGCAGTAAGAAGAATCATTTCCCATGGGGGTAGAATTATAGTTGGGGATGCGGTTGTAAAGAGCTTTAAGAGTTAAACACTGGAACAGTTTCAAGGTTACAAATCTCAAAAGACTAGAAGGATAATGAGAAAAATGGAAACTTTTGAAGGGAAAGATAATGAGAATATATTATGCTTAATATGTTTTTGGGATATCCAATATGTACTGTTGATATAAAACTGAATCTCAGGAAGAAACTATGGCTGAATATATATAAATGTGTGTGTATGCATGTCTGTTTTTTTGACTGAAGAAAGGGTGGTCAACAATATTAAATGCCCACAGAGAGGTCAAGAATAATGAAGATTGAGATAAAATGAATAGATTTCGCATTTAAGATATCATTGGTGAGGAAAAATTCCCTATTTGGCAAGAATTTATGAGAAAACCAGAAAACAATCCAGCAAAACTTAGGCAAAAAAAAACTTTTTAGGCCACATTCTACAATAAACTTGAAATGGATATATGACTTAAATATTAAGAATCGTACTATAAAAATAATATGAAAAATAAATAAAACTACAATCCAAATATGGATAGGAGAACATATTCTTTACCAAACAAGGATAGAGGAAACCATAAAAGATAAAATAGATAATTTCAATAACATGAAATTGAAAAGCTTTTCCACTAACAAAATTAAATCAACTTAAATAAAGGAAGCAGTGTATTAAAAAAAACTTTTCATGTCAAATATCTCTGTTAACACTCTCATACTCAAGATATATAAGTAACAAACTAATATCTAAGACTCAAACCCATTTTCTAATAAATAAATGGTCAGATAATATAGTTTTCCAAAAAAATGTAAACTCCTAACAACCATATATAACATTGTTCCAAATCACTAAAAATAAAGGAAATGTACATCAAAACCATTTTGAGCTTCACTTTGTCTCTAGACAATTGGAAAAGATGACAAAAGATGGAATCAGTATTGAAACTTCTGAGGAAAACAAATAAGTTAGTATACTGTTTGTCAACCTTTGTATTGGAAATTTACAGACAACACTCAGGAATTTCACTTTTTTAAAATGACTGAATGATACTCTTTTACCTGCAGATCCAAAGAGGTCAATTACATAAAAAGATCCTATATACACCAAAATCTTTCTAGCAATACTTTTTATATTAGCAAATAATTGGAAACAAAAGAGATACCTAGCAACTATGCAATGGCTAAACAAAATATGGTATATGAATGTGATTAAATATTACTTTGAAAAGTATAAGAGGGGAAGGATTCTGGGAAGATGGCAAAGGAAGTCAGTAAATTTCAAGCTCTCCAGATTTCCCCCCCAGACAGAACAATTTTACATCTAAGAGTAAACATATACTGGTGAAAAATCAAGGAGACTTGTGGCAGAACGAGAGCACTTCTGTTACAATCCAAAAAGATCTGAAGAAAGAGCTCAGGACAGATATTAACCCATGGGAAACACCTCTGAGCTAGCTCCACAGAAACACCAAGTGGAGACCACCTGAGCAATCTGGGTTTGGCTGGTATCTCAGCAGAACCCACAGAAACTTTCACTTCCTGAACTATGTGAGGAGTCAAGGGTCTGAGTCCAGGAAAACTGAAGGAACCCCTGCTGATTGGGAACAGCAAGCCCAGGTATACTGCAGAGAGGCAGCCCTCAGTGAGAAGAAACCAGTACACCCAGTGAGTGTAGAAGCAATAGGGCAAGGATGCTGCTGGCTGTGAGCACTTGTGGGAGGCTTTTGGTTTGGGGTTCCAAATTAGAGGAGAGAACTAAAGTAAAGCTAGAAACACCATTCCCCCACCCTGTGATTAGAAGTGTTTTCACTAATACTTCTCATTTGAAAAAAAATAGTGAATTGGCAAAGAAGAAAGAATCCAACCTTATGGAGATAGGGAAGATGGGCTTCATCTTCAGAGGAGGAAAGTGAAGTAAAAAAAAAAAAAAAAAAAGCTGCTTCTACTCCAAAGAGTAATATTAAAGAGAGAATTTATAGAACTCCAAAAAGAATTAAAAAATCAAATCAGACAAGGAAAAACTAAAAAAAAATTTAAATTAAATTAAAATCATCCAAGAAAAACAGGAAGATTATGAAGAAAGTTGATCAACTGGAAAAAGAGATATAGAGGATTAAAAATAACTTTTTGAAAATTAGAATTGGGCAAGAGCAAGCCAGTGAAGCTACAAGACCAAGAAATAACAAAACAATATAAAGAATGAAAAGATAAAACAGAATGAGAAATATGGTATAAATAAATTAGATCTGGAGAACAGATCAAGAAGAGAAAAATTTAAGAATAATTGGACTACCTAAAAGCTGTGACCAAAGAACCTTGATACAATAATGCAAGAAATATTCCAAGAAAATTGTTCTGGAGTGATAGAACATGAGAGGAAAATAGAAATAGAAAAAAAATCAGCAATCATTATCTCAAAAAGATCCTTTGTGGAAAACACACAGAAATATTACTGCCAATGTTTGAAAACTCCAGATCAAAAAGAAAATTTTGCAAGAAACAAGAAAAAAATCAAATACACTACAACTACAATTAGCATTGTACAAAAGCCACAATAAAATACCACAGGTCCTGGAATCATGTATATCAGCAATATCACAAGAATTAGTCCTATGGCCCAAAATACCAATTTCAGCAAACTTTCCAAAATATTGAATAAAACATAGATATTCAATGAACTTGCAGATTTTCAAGGCTTTCTACCAAATCTGAACTCAATAGAAAATTTAACATTAAGAGTAAATATCAAAGATCAATTTCAAGCAACTTAACATTGGCAAATTATTTATTTTTTATTTGGAGTTTAAGACTAACATCACCAATTGGATAGCTCAGGAGAAAGATTGGGACAGAGTTGTGTGTGATCTGACTTTAAAAAAGCAAAACTTGCTAGGAAAAGGTAAAAATAGTACTTATGCTATACAAATGAGATACAGAGGAAGAATAAACACAGAGATATTAGAGGGGAGAGGAAGGCTGGGAATGCATTAAATAGGCAACACTACATATATATACCATGGAGATATAAGATCCTCCAAAATCTATAAAGAAATAAGGGGGAAGGGATTGGCAGAAGGGGAAGCAAATGATAGGGGAAGAAAATTTTAAAAAATCCATGAGTGGGGGAATAAAGTAATAGCAAGGCAAGTTAAGGAGCACAATCAAAGCTAAAGAGTTAGCTGGGATAGGAAAGGATGAGATATAATACACAAACACTACAAAAAGGATCAGGAGTAGAATTTATTAGAAAAGTATAACAGGATTTATATGAATTGATGCAAAATAAGAAGAGATACAAAAACAACATGTGCAATTACTGCAACAATGTAAATACAACATACTACAATAAAACAGATGAAACTGAAAATTATAAAATTATTAACAACAAAGTTTGGATCCAGAAAACAAATATGAGAATAAACCTCTTTTCCTTTGTAAGACAGAGGCCTTTGGCAGTGGAACGAACAGTGACTATAACATCTAACTTATGGGATAGGTCAGTTTTACTGAAGCATTTTATTTTTCTCCTTTTAAAAATTCTTTGTTTTAAGGGATGGCTTTCTGACAAGACTAGAGAGGAGGGATGGGTTCAGAAATTTAAGTGGCATAAGAAACAACTGATATTTATAAAGATTTTTAAAGGAGATCACTAGTTTATTAGGAGAAAAATATTTTACTTAAGTTATGAGTCAGAAATCAAACAGCAAAGATTTAAGAAGTGAATGAGGTGGGGGGAAATATGTGTAGAGTTAAGTTTTTCTAAAAATTTTGTTGAGAAAGGAGAGATTTTTTTAAACAATTTCATGAGATAATAAGATATAAATACACTTTTTCATTTGTTCTTTTCTCCTCTTCATCCTCCAACTCCAAGAAGACAATTCTCAGATGAAGAAATTGAAACTACTTCCACTCATATGAAAGGATGTTCCAAATCACTATTGATTTTTTTTAACAATGGAAAATACTTAGGTGTGTTTGTAGCCATCAAGAAAGGAATCAGTACATAAGATGAAAATAGAGATTAAAGAAGGTTTAATGACTGAATCTCCTGAGATAGGAGAGTAGGGAATAGAAGTTTTACTTCTGTGAGGCAGCCTTATAAATTGAGATGGAAGTAAAAATAAAATAAGAAAGCAATAATAAGGGCGCTCTTGAAGAATGGCCTCAATTGTTTTGTTCTTCATTTTGCTTGTCCTTCATTTTCAAAATGAACTTATGACATCAGAAGGTATGGTCTGGATATATTTGTGAATTGAATTTAAATGAGGCAGAGTTGAACAGTCATTACCCTCACTCTCTCTTTAAGGGTCATCAGCTCTAAGCTTTCCACAATACCTGCATCTATGCTTTCATGTCTATTAGCATAAATTGCTCTCATTGACCCTTCCCCTGAGGAAATGCTTAGGATAAACACCACAGTAACTTATCAACTGGTCTGAGGGCCATTGGTTATCCTCCACCTTGGCCTTTCTGTGGAGATGGATTTCCAGGGGGTTGGCCACTGCTCATGTTATAGCTTCTTTGAGCCACAGATAATAGTTGAGTGCCAGGTGGACATCAAAGGTGGGTGAGTAGTCCTGGAAAGGGCTTAGCAAGACCTTACACTAGAAGTACTGGTCCTCCTTGAATATCCCATGTACCCCCTGAGAATGGCTTCTACTTAGTAATGTATAATGCTGATAAGGTCCTCAGCTCAGAAATGGGAGATGGAGGAGAGGTGGGAGAATTAAAGAAAGAAAAGAGACTTGGAACTACCTCTAAGCTGTCATTCCAGAACCCTGTGATACTATGATTTCTCTGTCCTTAACATTTTTATTGTTACTTTCTCTGGTTGTTGTTGCCTCCCATTTTTTCAAGGGGGATTTTGGATGTGCCTGGCATTCTATTTTATTTGGGTTCAATCTTGTCCCAGTGCCATCACTATCTAAGAGCTTAGTATGCTCATTGAATGTGCTTGCTAATTTCCTTCTCCCACTGGGTGGCCCCATCATCTGGACCTGCTGTGTATCTGTATATTTTGAGTATCTAAGTTTTCTTCTTACTCTTTACCTTCCCTCCCACACCAAAAGTGTCTATTGCTTTAAAATAGCTCATCTTTCATCCCCAACTCATATATGTATTAACATTATACTTGGGGACCGCTCCATCCTCTGATGTATTTATTGAAAATCCTATTTTGCTTAACTCTTTTTCTGAATAATAACTCAGCTAGCTTTTTCCATGCTTATCTTTTCCTGGCAGTCTTAACTGGTATAGCCAATTTTGCTCAGTTCTTTCTCATCTTCTCTATGTCCACAACAGATGTTTCCTTCCCTTCTTATTAATTATCAAAAATACCCAAATAAAAGGTAAAAAGAGCCAAACTTAATTCTATATCAGTGGTCGTTAAAGTGCTTCTGTCTGTTCCTTCCTGTTGCTAAGAAAATCCCTGTGTAGGAAAATAAAAAAAAACCACTGAAATTACCCATTTATTTAATTACAAGGCGCTCTCTTTCACAAACCACATTTCTGCTGCTGAGAAGATTCCGACTTGGCAACAAAAGGCAAAAGCTATTTCTAGTGAGACCAGCAAGGAGGCAATGTTAGCATTGCTGCTGTGTATGGGAAACCTGTGGTGAAGTTTAAATGGCTCTCTACCTTTCAGGGAGGTGGGGAACAGGAGGAGGGAGGCACAGGAAAGACACAGAGATGGAGAGACAGAGAAAGCTAAGGACAGGGAGATCAAGAGACAGCAAGAGAAATCTAATCCAACAACCATTTGTTAAGTACCTACTTTGTGCAAGGCTCCATGTTAGGTGTTAGGTATATAAAAAACAGTTCATGTCCTTATGGAGCTCACATTCTACTGGATACAGAGAGGGAGACAGAGACAGAATAAAGATCCAGAAACACAGACACTGACAGAGAAAGTGAGAGATGGAGAAAGCAAAGGATAGAAAGATCAAGAGTCCTGAGAAACCAAGAGAAAAAACAAACATCAAAGTCCTTTTATAAAACTGTGGATACAGTATGTGGTCTCTGTAATGCTTGCTATCACTTATATAAGTCAGAGTTGTAAGACATATTCCCTAGAGACTGATTAGTTCTTTCTAATATCTATGTTTGTAATTCATTGTGTCTCTCATGCTTCTAGGCGATGATGTTTCCTTGTGGGTCAGAGTAGAGCCAATTAGTGAACTTACTTCAAGAATACATAGATCATTGACTTGGTATTTTATACCAAAATGTCTATTAAAATAATATTATGAAATAGATAAATAATCTTTATGAAGACTAAACAAGATTAAATCTCACTAAGAGAAAGAGTTAAAAGAATAGGAACCACCTGAGCACAGATAAATGCTTAAATAGTTAATATTTTAGAAGTAAAGTAGTTTAAAAGAGTGATAAAGTGTATTTGATTCAAAATAACACTCTCTGGAGATAAGAATAATGTTATTTGGAAACAATTTCATAATAATCAAAATATATTTGAGTTTAATACTTTCTCAAAAATCTCTCTTCTCATCTTCCTGGTGCCTCTCCATTTCCCCTTCTTACAGAGTGTTGTTCTTTCCAGGATTTTACAACTATAAGACATGAATTTATAATAGCTAAAATACTATTCATTCCTGGGACATATCAACTATAAGGGAGATAATGGAAGTCTTTTTAAAGCCTTCAGAAGCCAAAAAGAATCTGAATAGTATAGCCAAAGAAGTGAACTTCAGAGCAGAATAGAATAGGGTTCAAGGCCAATTCCTCATTTAAGTGACCTTGACCATCTAATTTTACCTTTCATTCTTAGTTTTCTCATTCCCAAAATTAGAGGGTTGGAATATATAATTTTCAAAGTCTTTGATATCTTAACATTTTATTAATCTATCTCAATTTCAATGGTTAAATTTCAAGTATAAAATCATCAACAAGTACTAAAAATGTAAAAAAAAACAATATGGGAAACTATGTTAAAAAAGATTTATAGATCATAAATTATAAATAATCAACAGAGAAAAAACACTAGAATTAAAAGCCTCTGAAAAATGCTTCTCATGGAAGGTGGGATTCTAGTGGGGACTTGAAGGAAGTTCAGGAAACTAGGGGATAAAGATAAGGAAGAAGAACTTTCTTGTCATGAAGGACAACCAATGAAAATATGGTGTTGGGAGATGGAATGTCTTATGAAGAGAACAGCAAGCATGCCATTGTCATTGGATCACAGAATATATTGGAGGTGAGTAGGAGGCATAAAGTGTTAACACTGGAAAGGTGAGGGGAGTAGGTTATGAAGGGCTTTGAATGCCAAGCAGAGCCTTTTGTATTTGATTCTGGAGGTAATAGGGAGCCACTGGAGTTTATTGATTATTAGTTTAGCATGGTCAGAACTGCCCTTTCGGAAGATGATCCTTCTGACAGCTGAATAGAGAGTGGATTGTAGTGGGGAGAGACTTATGATAGGCAGACCCATCAAGGTATTGCAATTAGACACAATAATTCCATTGCAATAGTTCAGTCATGAGATGAGGAGGGTCTGTATCCTGATACAGAGCAAAGAGATCAGGATTAAATAAGTGGATTTGAGAATAAGCAACATAGAAATTATAATTGAATCCATGGAACCTGATGAAACCAATAAATGGAATGGTATTGAGAGAGGAAAGGAGTCTCAGAACAGTCTTGTTTAAGAATTATGACCTGGATAAAGATCCAGCAAAGGAGATTGAAAAGACGTAATCAGAGAACCAGGAGACAATAGTGGTCATGAAAACCTAGAGAGAAGAAAGTGTCAAGGAGAAGATTTTGATCAACAAAAGCTGCAGAGAGAGGGGAAGATGAATATTGATAAAAGGCCAGTAAATCTGACAATATGTCATTGGTAGTTTTAAGAGAGAAGTTTCAGTTAAATGATGGGGTTGTGAGTCAGACTGAACAGCTAAGTTTTCTGCTACACTAAAACAATTTCTACCCCTTCCTGATTCTTGGTGATTCCATTTCCCTCAGTGGCTTTTCCAAAGTTTCCTTCTTGCATTAAAGCTTCTAAGGCCTCCTCTACTCCCTTTCTCGATAAACGTCGATGCTTCCCAGTTTACTGAAAAAAGATAGAGGCTTCCTTATATAATTTCTCTCTTCTTCCCTATTCCATGCTTCAAAACATCTCTATATCTTTATATATCATCTCTTCCACTACTCTTGCCTCTGAGGAAGAGGTGAGCTTCCTCTTTGCCAAGCCCAATTCATTTACTTATGCCCTCAATTGCATCTCTTTCTGTTTCCTTCTAACTCTTGCTCATGATATTGATTACTTCAGTATTCTTGAATTTTTCCTTTTCCCTCATTCTCTCATCTTAACCAACCTATCACTATATTTTATCAATTTTCTTTCTTGTTTTTGTCATCTTCTCTCTACTAACATAGCCATTATCATTTCTCACCTGAGCTATAATATTAATATCCTAATTGTTTTCTCTGATCCCTACATTTTCCTTCCCCAATCCATTTTCCATGTAGCTGACAAATTAAATCTTCCTAAAAAGCACATATTTGATATCACTTCTTCAGTGCAAATACCCTCTGACCCTCCTTTCATTTATAGAATAAATTCAGAATTTTTATCTTGACATTTAAGGCCCTTCATAAAATACTCACATCAATCTTTTTATCCTCATTTCATTCTGCTCTCTTTCACACACCCCAAGCTCCAGTAAAACTGGATTATTAATAGTTTCTTGAATTCAACACTTTGTCATCTCTTACCTCCATACATTTACACAAAACCAGCCATTCCTAGAATGCATTCCTTTCTTTCCTCTGCATCTGCAGATTCTTGTCTTCCTTTTGGGACCAGCTTAAGTTCCTTCTCATGAATTCTTGCTCAAATTTTT
The DNA here is from genome assembly GCF_048593235.1 of Sminthopsis crassicaudata. Taxonomy (NCBI): domain Eukaryota; kingdom Metazoa; phylum Chordata; class Mammalia; order Dasyuromorphia; family Dasyuridae; genus Sminthopsis; species Sminthopsis crassicaudata. The sequence continues at coordinate 520,782,398 of NC_133619.1, forward strand.
CAGATGGTTAGTTCTTTATCTTAATTTTTCTTTATACCAAATATTTTTGTACACTGTTGATCAGAGAAATGCAAATTGAGGCAACTCTGAGGTATCACTAAACACCTCTCAGATTGACTAAGAAGACAGGAAAAGAGAATAACGAATGTTGGAGGGGATGTGGAAAAACTGGGACACTGATACATTGTTGGCGGAGTTGTGAGATGATTTAACCATTCTAGAGAGCAATTTGGAACTATACTCAAAGGGTTATCAAACTGTGCTGACCCTTTGATCCAGCAATATTTCTACTGGGCTTGTATCCTAAGGAGATCTCAGAGGAGAGAGAGGGACCCATATGTGCAAAAATGTTTGTGGCAGCTCTTTTTGTAGTGGCAAAACACTGGAAACTGAGTGGATGCCCATAAGTTGGAGAATGGATGAATAAGTTATGATATATGAATGTTATGGAATATTATTGTTCTGTAAGAAATGACCAACAGGATGATTTCAGAGAGGCCTAGAGAGAATTAGATGAACTGATGTTGAGTGAAATGAGCAGGACCAGGAGAATATTGTATATGGCAACAAGAACATTATATGATGATCAATTCTGATGGATGTGGAACTTCTCAATAATGAGATGATTCAAACCACTCCAAATGATCTTGTGATGAAGAGAGCCATCTACACCCAGGGAGAGGGAACTGGGTGTGGATAACAACATAGCATTTTTCACTCTTTTCGTAGTTGTTTGCTTGTATTTTATTTTCTTTCTCATTTTTTCCCTTTTGGTTTGATTTTTCTTGTGCAGCACAATAATTGTATAAATATGTATGTATATATTGGATTTAACATATATTTTACCATGTTTAGCATATATTGGATTACTTTCTATCTAAAGGAAGGGGTGGTGGAAAGCGGGGAAATTGGACAATGTTTTGCAAGGGTTAATATCGAAAAATTATCCATGCATATCTTTTAAAAATTAAAAACCTGTAATAAAAAAGAAAGATATTTCATCTAAAAATAAATATATTTGTAAATGTTTTGTTTTACCCAAAGTAGATTGTAAGCTTCTTGAGGACAGGGGCAATTTCATTTGAGTATTTGTGTCCTCAGTACCTAATACAGGGTTTGATACATAGTAGGTGATTAATAAATGTTTGTTGACTTGAATTTTTGTTGAGTCACAGCCTAATTGTTCTTGTCCATCCTACTTCAGGCCCTCATCACCTCTCACCCAAATTATGAAAATACTTTGTCTCCTTACCTCTAGTTTCTTCCCTCTTTAATCCACTTTTTACACAGCTAACAAATATTCCTTTTAAAACATCATTTGACTGTGTCACACACATCTCACTAACATTCAGTAAACTCTAATCTATTATCTTCTGGACAAAATAAAACTCCTTTGCTTGGCATTTAAAGTCCTTTACCACTTGACTTTATTCTACTTTTCATGCTTTATTACAAATCATTCCCTCCCCCCCCCTCTATTCTGAGGCTGGCCAATCTGGACTTCTAACTATATTTCCAATCCTTGTGCTTTTTTTGTACTTGTCATTCTCCCTGCCTAGAATGTACCCTCTTATAACCTTCAAGAATCCTTGTGGATTCTTTCAAGATTCAACTCAAACAAAACATTCTACAAGAAGTTTTTCTGATGTCTCCAAGCTGCTGGCATATCTGCTTCCTTATAGCTATCTTATGTGTGATTTATATAGGCCTGTATACATGAATATTTTTCCCTTATTCAAATGCAAGTTCCTCAATGCTAGAAATGGTTTCACTCTTTTCTCTGTATCTCTAGTGTTTAACACAGTGCCTAATACATAGTAGGAACTTTATAAATGGAATGTTTGATTGATTAAAGAATGTTGACAGTGATATAAGCACAGAATCTTCACATTCAAGGGCAGACCAGGAAGGACCAAACCCTAATGAAGGAGTGTCTCTATCCATTATCAGTATTTGTTGCAAGTTGATGGTACTGTGAGAAAGGTGAATTTTATGGGTTGGAGCATGGTGGCAGAGAGAAGAGCAAAGAAAAAAATTCCTTTCTTCTTCTTATCAGCAGTTTCTGGACCCAGCCCCCTTCTACCCCACCATCTTCAGCTTGCAAGTCAGATGAGTAGCAGACTTTGTCTCCCCCACTTTTCCCTGGATCCCAACATTGCACAGTAACTTGTAGTTCCTTCTGACATTCAGCTTTTCCCTTCCTTGCAGTGAAAAATGCCATTGATTACAGACCTATCAAATTAAAGCTTCGGGAGCCTTAAGTGAGCAATTATTATCAGCTACAAAATGCTGGAAATTGTTTATTAGGCCGCCTCTTGTTGTTTACTCTGACAGCTTCCTGTAGAGCTCTCTCTGAGCAGTGCTGGTAAGGCAGGGGATTGCTCAGGAACAGTCTGATTTGGCTTTTGAGTGTTGTGCCAAGGCAATGCTGGAAGCGTGAGGCTGAGAATGAATCACAGTTCCCTTGAAATGTCTAGAGGTCAACTCTTCTATCCCCCTGTCTCCAAACAGTCTTTTTAAAAAACCCTCATAGATCAGAAGAAATGAGAGGAACAGAAAAGTCAGCTTCTCTAATTTAAAAAATTCCTAGGTATGGAACTACCTTCTAAGATCTTTTGTGCATAGGACATCTTCATCATGTCTAACCTAAATCTTACACACTGTATTCTAAACTCAGGAATAAATAGAATAATCATAATAGAAACAAAAAATATATCTATCATAAAAACAAGCAGCACATTCATTAAATCATAGATTTTGAAGCTTAAGGGACCATAGAGGCTATTTGGCCCAGTCTTCTGATTTTACAGGTGAAGGAACTGGATCCAAGAGAATATGAAAGAAGAAAAGAAAAATGGAAATGATGCTGACTAAAATGATAATGGTTCATGTTTATATAATTCAGGGTTACAGAGTGCTTTCATATCTTCTTAGCAACTCTATGACATAACCAGTGCAAGAATTATCATCCCTATTTTATAGATGAAAAAAGTGAGGCTCAAGAAAAGTTAAATGTGAGGCTCCAGTTCACAAATGTGAAAAGCTAGGAATGCTGGGACTTAATATTACAGAATCACAGGTATCATAAGATTATAGAAGTACAAATATCTTTATTTTTAGAAAAGGGAAGAGGATAGCCAGCAAACTATAAGTCAGTGAGTTCAACTTTGATTCCAGGGTAAATTTTAGAAGAGATTTTTAAGGGTTATTGAGGAATACACAGAAATGGAAAAATTAAAAATAGCCAACTGATTTCATCAAGAAAAGATCATGTCCAAATAAGGACACATATTTTAAAATTGCACGTATTTAACCTATATCAGATTGTTTACTATCTTGGGGAGGGAGGAGCGAAGGGAGCAAGGGAAAAAATTTAGTACATGAAGTTTACAAAAATGAATGTTGAAAACAATTTTTACATGTATTTAGAAAAACAAAATACTTTGGATTTTTTAAAAGAAATTACTTTGGAATTTGGAAAGTGGACCAAAACAACTGTGATTGAGAAAAAGAGGAGAGTGTATGATCCCAATAAATACTGTGCCTGATTTAGGAAAAAAAAGTGATAATATCAGACTAATTCATTTCCAAAGCTACTAACCAGTAGATGACAGGAATGTCTTAAACAGATTTTAGCAAAAAAAAAATTTATAAGGTATTTCATGTTATTTTCATAGAAAAGATGGAGATATATAAATGAAAATATTATAAAATCAATTGTATGGTTAGCCTCAAAAAGCATTTATTAATGGTCCAATGTCAATATGGCAAGAAGCATCTAGTGGAGCTCTCTGGGGATCTGTCATTACTCTTTTGCTCCTTAAAATTTTTTGCAATCACTTAGATAAAGACAGAGTTGCCATACTCATCATTATTTTCTTTTTTTTTTTTATTCATTTTTCCAAATTATCCCTTCCCTCCCTCCATTCCCTCCCCCCGATGACAGGTAATCCCATACATTCATACATTTCACATGTGTTACAATATAACCTAGATACAATATATGTGTGTAAATACCATTTTCTTGTTGCACATTAATTATTAGCTTCCGAAGGTATAAGTAACCTGGGTAGATAGACAGTAATGCTAACAATTTACATTCACTTCCCAGTGTTCCTTCTCTGGGTGTAGTTGTTTCTGTCCATCACTGATCAACTGGAAGTGAGTTGGATCTTCTTCATCATTATTTTCAAATGGCACAGGACTACAAAGGACTGATAATACAGGAGATATACAATATAACATCTAAGAGAAACTTGACAGATAAGGGTAGCTGAATATATAAAAATGAAATTCAATGCAAAGTCTTGCACTTGGGTATAAATAATCAATTTTGAATGATAGAGAAACCATGAGGAGGAAGTCATTGTTCAGAAAACTATCCAGGGCATTTAGTGGAATGTAAGCTCAATAGGAGTTAGCAGTGTGGAATGATAGCTAAAAAGCTCATGTAATCTTAGGCTGCAGTAAGAGAGGCATATCTTCTATGAATAAGGAAGTGTTAGTTCTACTTAGTTCTAGATAACATGGTTCAAAATGAACACCAACAGAATAGTAGAGTCAAATGCAAATAAAAATTGATCCATACAGCACAGTTAACTTTATTGTAGTTCAGTTATGTCTGGCTCTTCTAACTCCATTTGGAATTTTATTGACAGAGATACTGGAGTGGTTTGCCATTTCCTTCTCCAGCTAATTTTACAGATGAGGAAACTGAGGCAAATAGGAATAAGCAACTTGTCCAGTATTATATAGCTAGTGTCTGAGTTTGGATATGAACTTAGGAAGATGAGTCTTCCTAGCATATTTGTGTATGCCCAACTATCTATCCACTGCACCCCATAGTTGCCCTTGGTGGCCATCTAGAGCAAGTCATACACACAAAAAACCCAATACTATACAATAAATGGTAATTTAACCTTTAGTAAAGATTTCCAAAGAGAAAGAACCTACCACCTCTTCTGGATGATTATACTGCTTTTGGAGAATTCTAATCTTTAAGATTTTATTCTCAACATAAAGCCGATTAAAAAAAAAAATTAATGAAGAAAACTACAAATTAACATTATTTACTTTATATTCTTGTTTATTTTGTTAAACATTTCCCAATTGCATTTTAATCTGGTCCAGACCCCACACAGGAATTTTGAGGGACTGGAATTTGGCACCTCTGCTATAGAATATCCACAGTAAGACATCTAAGATAGTGAAGAGTCTTGAATCCATGACCATCTGTAAAAGGAACTGGTGTAATTTAGCTTGGAGGAAAGAAAACCAGGTATTACATAATATTATATAATAGTCCTCTTTAAGTGTCTAAAGGGCTATCTTGAGGAAGGTAAATTAGATGCATTTTTGTTTAGTCCCAGAAGGAGCAGTGGGTGAAAGTTGCAAAAAATCCTATTAAAGCTTGCTATTGGGAATAATGTTTTGAAGATTAGAGCTTTCCAAAAGTGGGATGGTCCTCTAAGAGGGTAGTGGTTTCTTTCTCCTTGAAAGTCTTCACCAAAGTTTAGATAGCCTTTTGTTCCTTTTGCATATGAATTGTACTAGATGGTCACCAAGGTTCTTCCCATGAGCAGGTGCCCTAAACTTGTTTAAGTTTTGTGGAAACATTGGACTCAGTGTGTAGGATGCCCAGAACACATCAAAGATGAAGCGCTAGTTCAAGTTGATGTAATTTGTTATTTGCAAATCAAGATGGATTCCCTGTGTGTTCTTGGTAGTAAAAGCAGGTATCAGTTGTTCTGCACTAGGCTGAGAAACTATGCAGCTGGAACCCTTATAGAAAAGCAAACCAGGGGTGGAGCCAAGATGGCAGAGAAGACATACGCAACATTCTAAACTCCTCTCATACCCTCACTACTAATTACCAAATTCACCCTCAAAAATAGTGCTTGATTGGTAAAATTCACGAAAATTGGAAGTATAATAACTTACCAGCTGAAGATAATCTGGAAGACTGGCAGAAAAGGTTTGTCCTGACGAGTGGGAGCAGACCAGTGCAAGCAGAGAGATAGAAGAGGAGGCTAGCAAAGTGAATGGACCAGGGCAGAGGCGGTCTCTGTGGCTGGAAAATTCACAGGGAGGACTCTACCACATGTTGGCTGCTCTGCTTTGGTTGCAAAGTAGTAGACCAGCAGAGAAATTAAAGCCAAAAATAGAGTGTACTCTAAAAAACGCCAGAATCTAACAGGATCTGGCTACACTCACATAGCACTGGAAGTAAGTGACTTAGCACAGACCACAGCACAGCTGCACAGCTGCATTCTGTAACATGGGGCTTTTGCTTGAGGCAGTCACAAATCTGCACAGCAGGGGGACTCAGCCCAGGGCAGCCTCTAATCTGCATGGGGTGGGGCTTGGGGCAATAGAACTTCTACAGTGTGACTGTGCTCCCCAGGGAATAGACACTTCTGGTCTGGTTCAGGAATTTTCCCAGAGCAACTGCTAATCCCCACAGTGGATTCTGTCTGGGGCAGTGACTTTCACTGCTTAGCCTCTAGTCCCAGGACAGTTGCTAATCTGCACTGCTGGACACCTCCCCAGCTCAGCCAGCAAGATCCAGGGCAAAGACACTTCCCATTTTCCTAGAGCACTTCCACAGCTCGGCTGCTCTTTGCAGCCCATTTGCAGGACAGTTACTGTCCATATATCTATCCCTGCTCTGCAGAGAAAGCTGGTAACCTCCTTGCCCTGAACGCAGACCATAAGGGCTTTAAATAAATGAGTAAAAAAGCCAAGTGTATGTAACCATTGATAGCTTCTATACAGAAAGAGAGCAGGTTTTCAACACTGAGGAGACTAATAGCAGAAAGTCTCCAGACAAAACTCCAAAGGGGGATGCAATCTGATCTCCATCACACAAAGCTCTCCTAGAAGAAATTATAAAAAACCTTAAAAGAGACCTAGAAGAAAAATGAGGAAAGGAAAGAGAAGCTCTGCAAGTGAGAAACAACTTCCTGAAATGTGAATTGGAAAAAGTAAAGAATTCCCAAGAAGTGCAGGGAAACAGAATATGTGAATTGGAAAAGGTAAAGAACTCCCAAGAAAGTAGGATTTGTGAATTGGAAAAAGAAAATAATTCAGTTAAAAAAAATGAAATGGAAAAAAATTCCATAGAACAAAACAACTCATTTAAAAACTCAATCATACATACACAAAAAGAAATGGAAAAAAAGCTAATGAGCAAAATAACTCATTAAAAATCAGAACTGAACAATTAAAAATGAATGATTCTTTGAGACATCAAGAATTAGTCAAACAAAACCAAAAAAAAAAAAAAAAAAAAAAAAAAAGAAAAAGAAAAAAAATTTTAAAATGTTAAATATCTACTTGGAAAAACAACAGACCTGGAAAACAGATATAGAAGAGATAATCTGAGGATTGTTGGACTTCCTGGAAATTATGATGAAAAAAATAGCCTAGATATTATTTTACAGAAAATCTTCAAAGAGAACTGCCCAGGTGTAATAGAATTAGAAGGTAAAATAGGCATTAAAAGAATTCATTGAATACCTTCTGAAAAAGACCCTAAAATAAAAACTCCAAGGAATATTGTGGCTAAATTTAAGAACTATCAGACTAAAGAAAAATATTACAAGCAGCCAGAAAAAAAATTCAAATATCAAGGAACCACAATAAGGATTACTCAAGATCTAGCTGCTTCCACATTAAAAGACCAAAAGGCCTGGAATCTGATATTCTGAATGGTAAAAGAACTTAGAATGCAGCCAAAAATAAACTACCCAGCTAACCTGAGCATTTTCTTCCAGGGAAAAAGATGGACATTCAATGAAACAGATGAATTCCATTTGTTTCTAAGGAAAAAACCAGAACTAAACAAAAAATTTGACCTCCAACTATAGAACTTAAGAGAAGCAGAAAAAGTACATGTATAATTTGATTTTACTGGTATAACATTAAAAATGGAGTAGAAATGGAAAGGGGATAGTATAAGAAAAAGGGAAAAGGGAAGATAAAAAGGGGGAAACAACATCCCACAAAGAGCAAAGGAAACCTATATATCTGAGGGAATTTAGAAAGGGTGAAGAATACTGTGTGAATCTTACTCTCATCAGATTTGGCTCAAAGAAAAAATAATTGACATATTTGGTTTTCAGAGAAACTTCTCTCATCTCATTAAAAAAATGGGAGAGGAAAAAGGAAAAGGAAAAGAGTAATAAGGGAAAGATATAAGAAAGAGGAAGGGATTTAAAGGGAGTGGGAGGGATTCTAAAGAGGGAGAGTTATGTGAGGCAAGTGGTGCAAGTAAGTTTAATACTGGGGAAGGAGGGAAGGGGAAGTAAAAAAAAGAAAAGCATAATCTGGGGATAATCAGGTAGCAGTAAATACAGAATAAGTAATTTTATTCTCAAAAGTGAACTCTTCCATAAAGTGGAGGTGGATAGCAGACTGGATCAAAAGCCAGAACCATACAGTATGTTGTTTACAGGAAACACATTTAAACCAGGGAGATACATACAAAGTAAAGGTAAAAGGCTGGAGTAGAATCTATTATGCTTCAAGTGAAGTCAAAAAAGCAGGGCTAGCCATCCTTATCTCAGATCAAGCAAAAGCAAAAATTGATCTAATTAAAAAAGATAAGGAAGGAAACTATATCCTGCTAAAGGGTAGCATAGACAATGAAGCAATATCAGTACTAAACATATATGCAGCAAGTGGTATAGCATCTAACTTCCTAAAGGAGAAGTTAAGAGAGTTGCAAGAAGAAATATACAGCAAAACTATAATAGTGGGAGATCTCAACCTTGTTTTTTTTCAGAATTAGATAAATCAAACCACAAAACAAATAAGAAAGAAATTAAAGAGGTAAATGGAATATTAGAAAAGTTAGGTATGATAGATCTTTGGACAAAACTGAATGGTAACAGAAAGGAGTATACTTTCTTCTGAGCAGTTCATGGAACCTATATAAAAATTGAGCATGTATTAGGACATAAAGACCTCAAAATTAAATGCAGGAAGACAGAAATAGTAAATGCATTCTTTTCAGATCACAATGCAATAAAATCTACATTCAACAAAAAGTTAGGGGTAAATAGACCAAAAAGTAATTAAAAACTAAATAATCCTGTCTTAAATAATGATTGGGTGAAATATCAGATTATAGAAACAATTAACAATTTCACCCAAGATAATGACAACGATGAGACAGCATACCAAAATTTGTGGGATACAGCCAAATCGGTAATAAGGAGGAATTTTATATCTTTAGAGGCTTACTTGAATAAAATAGAGAAAGAGAAGATCACCAAATTGGGCTTTCAACTTAAAAAGCTAGAAAAATACCAAATTAAAAACCCTCAATCAAATACTAAATTTGAAATTCTAAAATTAAAAGGAGAAATTAATAATATTGAAAGTAAAAAACTAATTAATAAATAAAACTGAGTTGGTTTTATAAAAAAACCCAATAAAATAGATAAACCTTTATTAAATCTGATTAGAAAAAAAAAAAGAAGAAAATCATATTGCTAGTCTTCAAAATGAAAAGGGAGAACTTTCCACCAATGAAGAGGAAATTTGAGCAATAATAAGGAATTACTTTGCCCAACTTTATGCCAATAAATTTGATAGCCTAAGTGAAATGGATGACTACCTCCAAAAATATAGTCTTCCCAGATTAACAGAGGAGGAAGTAAATTGTTTAAACAGTCCCATTTCAGAAAAAGAAATAGAACAAGCTATTAATCAACTCCCTAAGAAAAAATCCCCAGGACCAGATGGGTTTAAACGTTAATTCTACCAAACATTTAAAGTTAGCCCCAATGCTATATAAACTATTTGAAAAAATGGGAATAAAGGAGTCCTACCTAATTCCTCTTATGACACAGATATGGTACTGATACCTAAACCAGGTAGGTTGAAAACAGAGAAAGAATATTATAGAACAGTCTCCCTAATGAATATTGATGCTAAAATCTTAAATAAAATATTAGCAAAAACATTACAGAAAATCATCCCCAGAATAATACACCATGACCAAGTAGGATTTATACCAGGAATGCAGGGATGGTTCAACATTAGGAAAACTATTAATATAATTGACCATATAAATAACCAAATTAACAAAAGCCATATTATTATCTCAATAGATTCAGGAAAAGCATTTGATAAAATCCAACATCCATTCCTATTAAAAATACTTGAGAGCATAGGAATAAATGGACTTTTCCTTAAAATAATCAGTAGCATCTATTTATAACCATCAGTAAGCATCATAGGTAATGGGGATAAACAGGAACCATTCTCAATAAGATCAGAAGTGAAACAAAATTGCTCATTATCACCATTATTATTCAATATTGTATTAGAAATGCTAGCATTGGCAATAAGAGTTGAAAAAGAGATAAAAGGAATTACTATAAGTAATGAGGAAACCAAGTTATCATCTTTGCTGATGATATGATGGTATATTTAGAGAAGCCCAGAGATTCTGCTAAAAAGGTATTAGAAATAATCCACAGCAAATAAATAATCCTTTAGCAAAGTTGCAAGATACAAAATAAACCCACATTAAGTCATTAGCATTCTTATATATCACTAACAAAATGCAATAGTTAGAGTTACAAAGAGAAATTCCATTTAAAGTAACTACTGATAGTATAAAATATTTGGGAATCTATCTGTCAAGGGAAAATCATGAACTATATGAGCAAAACTACAAAACACTTTCCACACAAATAAACTCAGATCTAACCAATAGGAAAAATATTAAATGCTCTTGAATAGAGTGAGCAAATATAATAAAGATGACAATACTACCTAAACTTATCTTTATTTAGTGCTATACCAGACTCCTCCAAAACTATTTTAATAACCTAGAAAAAAATATGGAAAAAACAAAAGATCAAGAATTTCAAGGGAATTAATGAAAAAAAAATCAAATGAAAGTGGCCTAGCTATACTAGATTTAAAATTATATTATAAAGCAGCAGTTACCAAAACCATTTGATATTGGCTAAGAAATAGACTAGTTGATCAGTGGAATAGGTTAGGTTCACAGGGCAAGACAGTGAATAAAAGTAGCAATCTAGTGTTTGACAAGCCCAAAGATCCCAACTTTTGGGATAAGAATTCATTATTTGACAAAAACTTCAAAGTCTGATTCTTTTTGTGCAGCAAAATAACTGTATGGACATGTATACATATATTGTATTTAACATAGACTTTAATATATTTAACATGTATTGGTCTACCTGCCGTCTGAGGGAGGGGGTGGGGGAAAGGAGGGAAAAAATTGGAACAAAAGGTTTTGCAACTGTCAGTGCTGAAAAATTACCTATGCATATATCTTGTAAATAAAAAGCTATAATAATAAAAAAGCAGACCATCGGAACTTCATAGTTTAGCAGTTCCCAAAGAAAAAGAATATTGCTTTTGCCATCTTACTCATTCATTATTTATTTCTCCTCCCCTTTGGGAGGAAGTTATCCTTTACCACACCTACTGTCCTTTTGCTCCTCCTATGCCACTCCCATATAGCAGGAGATTTCTGTTTCTTCCTCCTTCCTTTGTTGTACAGTGATAAATATGTATTAAAAAATCTCTTTGGATTGTGAAATCTTTGCACTTGCATAGTTTTCCACATGCATGTTCATTTTTTTGGAATAAATTCATTTGCAATGCATGTCTCATGGATTTTTGATATTGGGTTTGGTTGTTATGTTTGGTTTTCTGTTTGCTTTTTTTATTTTGGTTTGGTTTTGGTTTTGAAAGGAATGGTTAACATTCCCCACTCTCAGTCTCTATGATTCTATGATATCAGCCCCTAGAACAGTGACTAACTGTTTACTGATTGATATATTTGCATATGTATATGTCTGTCATCAAGCCTTTATAAAATTTCCTATCTATGTTTAAGGTCTGTGCTTAGTGCTAAGGATCCAATAATGATAGGCTAAGGCAAAAGGTGTTTGCACTAAGTGAGGCATCAAGGTGAGTTCCCAGAAGAATGGCTATAGGATTGTCTAACAAAAGGCAGACTTGATCAGGTTTGAAATAGAAAAAACTGAAATTCCTAGTCATATTAAAATAAAATCTGACCTTAGATATTTATTATATTATGTACTTACTCTCAGCTTCCTCATTTGTAAAATGAGCTGGAGAAGGAAATGGCAAGCCACTCCAATATTTTTGCCAAGAAACTCCAAAAGAGAGCCAGACACAACTGAAATGACTGAACAACAAAATTTCTGTGCTATTCAGTAGTGGGATTAGGCCTATGAATAGCCTATGAATAACTTCCAGACAAGATAGGGACACTTAGTCTTTTTTTAAATAACAGAATGAAATAGAAATATGAATTTTTGCTTATCATCAGGAATAAGAAGATCTATGATTTCATTGGTATAGGAATAAAGAAACTCATTCTACTACTGTAGGATAGTACCTTCTCCATAACTTAAAATCATAGTGAGTTGTTTAATTAAACTCAAGGCAATGAAAAATGTTAAATGACTTGTCCAGGGCCACATAGCCAATATAAGTCAAAGATAGCCTTTGAATCTGTAACTCTTCTTAGCTCTGAAATTTACTCTATCTTCCTTGTCATACTCTCTTTAATACTAGTAGTATTAATACTTGCATTTGTAATTGTATTTTGTAAGAGAAGAGGGTTCTAGATCTGTGTTTTTATTACTATAGGGACTCTATGTGTCTCAGATTCTTTTCCATATAGACTGTTATAAACTTCTGAGAAGTTTAATGATTGCCTCATAATCATGTATCTCCTGTATGTCAGAGGCAGTTTTCAAATTCCCAAAAATGGTTCTCCATCCACTATGCCATATGCACTCTTCTTTTATTATCTCTCTCTATGTGTGTATGTGTAGTATATCACCATATATACAAATCGTTCAAGCAATCAAGAACCAAGCATATATTAATCATCTTCTATGTGCCTAATAAGTTCTCCAGATTCAAATAAAAAAAGAATGAAACAAGATAGGCTTCCATATGAACTGATTGAAACACCCTTTACAAACATTCACTTCTCTCTGATTGTCTCGTAATATGTGTATTTGTCTGCCTGGCATATCTGGCTTTCCATAATCTTTCTTTACTTACGCACCTCCAAATCATATTCCAACTTCTCCCTAATACAAATAAAATTTTCTCTCTATCCCCTACAATCCTCATACTATATCATTCACACTTCCTTTTTTCCATTTTTAAAAATGTTTGTCTTTTGAGGTCCAGTGTAAGTTCCATCTTCAACTTGAAGCCTTCCTTGAAAATCCCAGCCAACATTGATCTCTTCCCTCATTGATCTTCTTAAGCACTTACAGTCAGTACCATCAGTACCACACAATTAGCATTTAATTATATACTGTCTTATACTGTTCTCTAATTGTTTCTTTTACACAAGCTTTGTCTCACTAAACAAATTGTAAACTCAAGGGCAAAGATGATATCTTACACTTTTTTGGTACATCTCCCACAGTATCTAGAACAGTGCTGGACTTTATTAAATAATAATTTAGCGATTTATTTTACTTTATACAATGATATTAAAAGGGAGTGCTAGAATCGGTTTCTTACTATGGCTGTTATCAGATGTCTAATTAGCTATGTTTTCTATCATCTGTTACTATTTTGAAGTCACATCTATGGGCAACAGTATAACAAGGTCACCATCAGGGGAATCTTGGCACCAAAAAAATCAGGCAATAATAGACCAGAAACATGATATTATTTAAGTTAAGAAAAAGGTCAATAATCAAGTTAAAATGAGAGTCAAAGAGCATGAAGTTATGAATCCAGGCAAGTAAATCACAATTGAGTATCAGTCTAAATTCTAGTCAGTTAACTAAGTTGGGTCCAGATTCCAACAATTAGGGCACTGTAATGAGAACATAGTTTGAAAGCAAGGTCTTTTTCAAGCAGGGCCTCTGTATAATTAACAACTGGTCCCTATAGTAGAGAGAGTGAGGAGAACTGACAGATCTCAGTGGTTAAATGATTATAGCTGAATCATATAGACTGTTAGAGCTGGAAAGAACCTAAAGATCATCTAATTCTAATTCTAATACAAGGTACTATGGTAGTTGTTTAGCAAATACCTCATTTGATCCTCACAACAACTTTGGGAGTAGGGGAGAGAAGTACCATTATTATCCCCATTTTACAGTAGAGGAACTGAGGCAAGTAGGTTAAGCATCTTGCCAGGGTCCTACAGCTATTGAGTATCTGAGGTAAAATTTGAACTCAGCTCTTTCTGATACCTGGTCTAGCATTCTATCAATTTCATTGCCCAGCTACCTCAAGAAGAGGTGATTGAAGTGAGTTTCTGACTCCTGAATTGGCAGGGTATTGACCTGAATGGGTAGATGGCACTTTTTCCTAAGGGCCTTGATTCATTTATCTCAGGGAGTAGCTGGACTCCAAGGAGAGTCTACTTCTTTCCTCTCCTATGGCTGTAAATAGAAAAGGCTTTTGAAGAATATGTGGAAAGAATGCCAAACCTGTTCAGTGAAATCTGAACACCCTCACAAGTGAAAATATGAAAGTTTTTCCCCTTCACCCACACTGTTTTTTTTTTCTTTTAAAGGGAAATCATTCAGTTGTCGACATTGGTGAGGGTTAGTCATGTTTGACTGAAGAGGTAATTTGACAAGATGTGTCTTCACTGTCATTCAAATGGTGGGAATAGAGCATCTAGCACACTGGGGGCTGTTCTCTCCTGCCATCCCCCATCTCTTGTTTGTGTGGCTTTGTCATATTCTTAATACATCTCATTCTCTTACAGTGACTCTTATTCTGTTTTTTTTTCCATAAATAATTCTGGGTGTCAAAAGGGCACAGAGAAAAAAATTACAGTGAGACATGAAGCACATGACATTTGCCCAAAAAAAGTCTGAACTTGAACTTGGTTACTTCAAGTCCAAAGGAGTCTTCTAGGAATGTGGATAATACAGGGTGTCAAGGACCAGTGTGATTTCTCCTGGCAGCAGCACCTGCCTGTCTTTATATATCAACTCAAATGAGTTAATTTCTCATAAAGGATGAATTTAATGAATAGCTACAGGAGCTGGCACTCAGTGGGTCTTGGTCAGGGTCCAAAACAGTCACTATCATTGCTTTGTATGAGGGGGATAAGTGTTCTGACCTTTCTTGAACATGTTATTCCAATGGAAACTTTACATGATCAGTGTCTACTAGAGACAGAATTTCAATGAAGAGAGTATTTTTGAGAGGAAAGGAAGCAGAGTCAGATCCAAATGTAATATTGGGGGAGGTGGGAATTATCTCAGTACTGAGGAAAATGGAAACAGATGACATTTACTGCCATATCCCAAACCATCCACAAGATTTTTCCAGACTAAGAGAAAATGATGTCATTCCAAATATCTTGAGAAAATATTAGCTATATGCCAGTTTGAGGGCAAGTTCTGGAATTAAGACATTTGGTTTCATGTTACTACTGTATCTATTTTATATGCTTGTCTTCTATTAGAATGGAAGTTCCTTGAGGGAAAGGACTGCTTTGCTTGCTTGTATTTGCATTCTCTGTATTTAGCACAGTGTCTGACATATAACAAGCATTTAATAAATATTTCATTCACTCATTCTGTGGATGGAAAAGAGTATCAAGTCTTTCCAGATCTTTTTAATCATAGATTCAGAAGATTTAGAGCTTGGACTTTAAAGACTCTTTTGTTCAACTCAATTATTTTACAAATAAAGTGAACTGAGAATCATCAAAGTGAAGTGACTTACCTAAATTCACACAGCTAATATAAAAGCAGAGATTCTAATCTAATACCTTTAAGTCCAGGTCCAATACTCTTCTCCCATGCCATCAAGATGTTACCATATATAATTTTTTAACATTCAATTTTTAATGTTGAGTTCCAATTTCTCTCTCTCCTTCTAGTCCCTTCCCTCCTCATTTAAAAGGCAAATAATATAATATCCATGTGAACTCATGCAAAACACATTTTTGAAACCATTCTGTTCATCATTTCTTACATCACCAGAGTATTGCATTATAATCATATACTACAACTTGTTCAGTCATTCCCCAATTGATGGGTATCCCCTCAATTTCCAATTCTTTGTCAACATGAAAATAGTTGCTATAAATATTTTTGTACAAATAATTTTTTTTTTTACTTTGCTTTTCTTCCCTCCTCTTTTGTATACTCACTTAGTAGTGGTCAAAGGGCATTTACTATTTTATGACCCTTTGAATATAGTTTCAGATTGATCTCCAGAATGGTGGGACTAATTCACAATTCCACTAACAATGCATTAGTCTTCCAATTTGTCCACTTCCCTTCCAAAATTTGTCATTTTCTTTTTCTGTAATGTTAGCCAATCTTTAGCTATTTTTGAAGGAACCCAAAAATAACCTTTATTACTTTTGGGTTTGATGAAAGCTTAGAAGGCATTTCTAGTGGGGTGGCTCAAGTAAACAAATCCATTCTTCTTTATTCTTTAAAAATTAAAAAAAAATTCTCCCTTGATTCTACTATACCTACTAGTTGTTTTTCTTCTCCTTTTTCTATGGCTAAAGTGATTGGGAAAGCTTTCAGCATCTGCTGTCTCCACTTCCTGTCTTCTTCTTCAATTCTAAAACTTCTATAATCTGACTTTGACATCATTTCATTGGAATGATGCTTGCTCTCCAGAGTTGTAATTTATCTCTTAATTGACTAATCTATTAAACTTGTCTCAGTGTACTTCATTTTTTACCTCCTACAATCTTTGATTCTGTCAGTGATCTTCCAGGTACTTGTTCCTCTCTATGTTGACTCTGTGCTGTCCTGGTTCTCCTCCTACTTGTCAGACTACTCCCTCTCAGTCTCTCTTAGTGGCTCTTTAACTAGTTCTCAATTGTCTATCCTCTTGGTTCTCTTCTCCCTTATACTACCTACCTCGATGCTTTCATTAATTTTCTTGAGTTCCATCATTATCATTTCTATGCAGATAATTCTCAGATCTATTTATTTGGTTCTAAAATTTGTCCTAACTTCCAATACTGTACCTCCACATGCTTTTTAGACATCTTGAACTGGATACAGCTCATCGATAACATGGAGACATTTCAAATTTAACATACTCAGAACAAAACTCATGATTTTTCTCCACTCTCAAGCTCTCCTAATTCTGGGTTCCCTATTATTGATAAGGGCACTACTAGATTCCCAGATATCCAGGCTAACAACCTTGGGGCTATCCTGTACGCTTCACTAAATTTGCCCTACATATCAAATTTGTTCCTGTCTTCTTTTTTTTCTACCTTTAAAACTTTTGTTGTATATATCCTTTTCTCTCTACTCAGCTGCCACTCTGGCACAGACTCTCATAGACTCATGCCTGGACTACTGTAATAGTCATCTCAAAAATCTCCTTGACTCCATTTCTTGCCTTAAATTTCTCCCCACTCCCGACTCCAGTTCTCTTTCAGCTCTCAAATTAATCTTCCTAAAGGCCAGGTCTTACCATGACATTCAATAAATGTCCAGTGGTTCTCTATTAATTTCAATACAAAACATAATTGGACAGCTAGATGGCACCATAGTGCATGCAGCACCAAACCTGGAGTCAGGAAGACTCATTTTCCTGAGTTCAAATCTGACCTCAGACATTTACTAGCTGTGTGACTCTGGCCATATCACTTAAAATTTCCACATCACAAGCCTCAGTTTCCTGATCTATGAAATGAGATGAAGAAAGAAATGCCAAAGAAATTCAGTATCTCTGCCAAGAAAACCCAAATGGTGTGATGAAGAATCAGGCATGACTGAAAAATGACTGAACAGCATCAGCTCTGTTTTGCATTTAACATACTTTACAATAATTATGTCAAACTCAAATAAAAATGTGAAGGGCAAGGGAGAAGGGTATCATTAATCCACACATAAGGATGCCTTTGAGTATATACTGATTTAGTTTTAAAATATAATATTTGTGAGCTCTTTTTGTATTTCCATTCCCAGTTACATTTTAATTTGATTGAGGCAGCATCGGAGAGTGCCATCAGCAATGAGTTTGACATCTCTGTTTCACAAGCTGTTCTCTTGCTACCTTTCCAGTCCCCTTATATTTTATTACTTTCCATATACTACATGATCTAGGCACATCTGTCTGCTGGCTATTCTGATCTCCAAACTCAGTGCCTTTTCACTACCTTTTCCTCATGTCTGGAGTCTTCTCTCTACTTCTTTCTACTATCTTTGCCTTTTATCTTCCATGGTTTCTTTCATGACTCATCTTAAATCCTACCTTCTACAGGAGCTCTTTTCCTTCTCCCCATTAGTGCTTTTTCTCTGGGATAACTTCCATTTACTTGTAGGTTTCTATATGTACAATTTTTGACAGTGGTTTCACTATTAGAATGTGAACACCTTGACGGCAGGAACTATGTTTGATTTTTTTTCATTTGTTTTGTTTACTCCATCATTGGTGTGGAGCCCAGCTCTTAATAAGTTATACTTAATGACTGCCTTTTGATTGGCTGTTCAACATTGTTTTCTTGTTGATTAGGGAAAAGGCATGGATAGATGGCATCTTTATCAAACCTGCACTTAAACAAAGATGGGAGAATAGTTAGAACACTGGATTAAAATTTTTTAAGAGACTAAAGCATTGGGCCAACCTGACTGAAGTGTAAGCAAATAGAAATAAATTTAAAAATATTTCACTTGGATTAAAATTAGCTTCATACTTAAAGAAAGGAAAGGAACCCACTTGTGCAAAAATGTTTGTGGCAGCCCTTTTTGTAGTGGCAAGAAAGTGAAACTAAGTGGATGCCCATCAGTTGGAGAATGGCTGAATAAATTATGGTATATGAATGTTAGAAATATTATTATCCTATAAGAAATGATCAGCAGGATGATTTCTGAGAGGTCTGGAGAGACTTACATGAACTGAAGCTAAGTGAAATGAGCAAAACCAGGAGATCATTGTACATGGCAACAACAAGATTATACAATGATTAATTCTGATGGACACGGCTCTTCTCAACAATGAGATGATTCAAACCAGGTCAAATGATCTTGTGATGATGAGTGCCATCTACATCCAGAGGGAGGACTGTGGGAATTGAGTGTGAATCACAACATAGCATTTTTACTTCTTTTGTTATTGTTTGCTTGAATTTTAATTTTTTTCTTATTTTTTCCTTTTTGATCTGATTTTTCTTGTGCAGCAAAATAATTGTATAAATATATATGTCTATATTAAATTTACATATATTTTAGCATATTTAACATATTGGATTACTTGCCATCTAGGGGAGATGGTGGGGGAAAGGGGAGGGAAATTTGAAAGCAAGGTTTTGCAAGGGTCAATGGTAAAAAATTATCCTTGCATATGTTTTGAAAATAAAAAGCTCCAATAAAAAATTAGCCTCATAAATTCAAGATAGTTGACATGTCTAAACAGTCATTTGTTTAAAAATATCTGAGGGTTTTAGTGGAACATAAATTTAACATGAGTAAATAGTTAAACATAGGTGAGAGATAGTTTAAGTATTATTATCTCCATTTTTTATCCAAACAAACTCAGATTTGGGGAGGTTAGATGAGTTGCATAGTTAGCAAGTATCTGAAGTGGGACTTGAATCTAGGATATCTAGAGAACAAGAGAGGGTATTTTCTTTTACACACCATACTATAGGTTCAGGCTTTTAAGAACAGGCAAGTATACTTTCTGTAAAAGATTGGTATGGTCCTGGGGTTGGACATGGAGAGATTAAACAAGACAAAGACTTTGGAAGGACCTCATGTGTTCCCAGATGTTTTGCTGGGAACTTGTCCTTAAGGCTTTGTCCAAATGAATTCTAGGAATAATGAAGCATCACCTTCATTCTCCTCTATCCTGACAAATCTTGAAAACCCTTTGGCTCAAGATTTTAACTTCATTCCCTAGACCAAACTCCAGTCTGCTAATGACTTAAATCTCTGATGTTCAAGCAGAGCTGACCCTCCACTTTGCCCTTACATCGACTACTGGGGATGCACCCTTGTTAAGCCCAGTGAAGAGGCAGCTTAACTGTTTTCTTTGTCCTTGCGCTCTTGGGCACACTGTGCTTCATGGGCTAGGGCAGTAGCTGTATTGACATTATTGATGTTTCTAGTGGAGAGGAAAGGGAGGGGGTTAATGTTGCATGTGCAGGGTAAATTGCTTAGACTCCTATATGGCTCTCTCTCCTCTCTCTTATCAGCCTGACAGCCTTCAGTGCAATGAGGGTCTGGATTCTAAGTGCCCTGGGACCAAAAGCTAACTCATCTTCACTGTCCTCCTGAGGAATTAGTTTGGGTGAGCTCTGCAGAGAGTGGAAGTGAGCAGAGGTAAAAATCTGGGTCGTTGCATTTATGTGCATCAGACAAGAATTGAAGATGGTGCCTTCTGTGTATCCAGGGGGCTTGAGATTTTATTGTTGTCAATACATCATTAAGTATCAAAGATTTAGAGCCTCAAATCTGGAAAGCTAGTTCAAAGGTCATTTAATCCAACCTGCTCTAAAACAACAACAATAATAACTGAAACCCAAGGGGGTTAATGACTTGCTCAAGATCACACATATAAGAAATGGCAGAGACAGGTCTTCTGATTCAAAACCTAGCTCCCTTCCCAGTGAACCAACATTAAATTGTTTCAAAATAACCCATGAGTAAAAAATATGTAGAAGGATCATTAGGATCAACTAGGTGGTGCAGTAGATAGAGCACCAGCCCTGAAGTCAGGAGGACCTGAGTTCAAATATGATCTCACACACTTAAAACTTTTTTTTTAATTTTATTTTTTATTATTATTTAGAATTTTTCCACAGTATATATGCATGAGCAATTTTTATAACATTATCCCTTGTATTCATTTTTTCCAAATTATCCCCCCCTCCCTCTACTCCCTCCCCCCGATGACAGGCAATCCCATACATTTTACATGTGTTACAATATAACCTAGATACAACACATGTGTGTAAATACCATTTTCTTGTTGCACATTAAGTATTAGATTCCGAAGGTATAAGTAACCTGGGTAGATAGACAGTAGTGCTAACAATTTACATTCACTTCCCAGTGTTCCTTCTCTGGGTGTAGCTGTTTCTGTCCATCATTGATCAACTGGAAGTGAGTTGGATCTTCTTAATGTTGAAGATTTCCACTTCCATCAGAATATATCCTCATACAGCATTGAAGTGTACAGCAATCTTCTGGTTCTATTCATTTCACTCAGCATCAGTTGATGTAAGTCTCTCCAAGCCTCTCTGTATTCCTCCTGCTGGTCATTTCTTACAGAGCAACAATATTCCATAACCTTCATATACCATAATTTACCCAACCATTCTCCAATTGATGGACATCCATTCATCTTCCAGTTTCTAGCTACAACAAAAAGAGCTGCCATAAACATTTTGGCACATATAGGTCTCTTTCCTCTCTTTAGTATTTCTTTGGGATATAAGCCCAGTAGAAGTACTGCTGGGTCAAAGGGTATATACAGTTTGATAACTTTTTGGGCATAGTTCCAAATTGCTCTCCAGAATGGCTGGATTCTTTCACAACTCCACCAACAATGTATCAGTGTCCCAGTTTTCCCACATCCTCTCCAACATTCATCATTATTTGTTCCTGTCATCTTAGCCAATCTGACAGGTGTGTAGTGGTATCTCAGAGTTGTCTTAATTTGCATTTCTCTGATCAGTAGTGATTTGGAATACTCTTTCATATGAGTGGATATAGTTTCAATTTCATCATCTGAGAATTGTCTGTTCATATCCTTTGACCATTTATCAATTGGAGAATGGTTTGATTTCTTATAAATTAGGGTAAGTTCTCTGTATATTTTGGAAATGAGACCTTTATCAGAACCTTTAACTTTAAAAATATTTTCCCAATTTGTTACTTCCCTTCTAATCTTGTTTGCATTAGTATTGTTTGTACAGAAACTTTTTTAGTTTGATGTAATCAAAATCTTCTATTTTGTGATCAATAATGATCTCTAGTTCTCCTCTGGTCATAAATTCCTTCCTCCTCCACAGGTCTGAGAGGTAGATTATTCTCTGTTCCTCTAATCTATTTATGGTCTCATTCTTTATGCCTAAATCATGGACCCATTTTGATCTTATCTTGGTATATGGTGTTAAGACACACTTAATACTTAATCAAAAACGTGAAACTTTATGAAATGTCCCTTCTCATACCTAGGCAGCTCCTTACCTCATTTACTTCTAATGCTATCTTTATGGCACTTATCTGGTACAAATGGATAGAGCACCAGTCCTGGAGCCATAAAAATCTGAGTTCAGATTCAGCCTCAGATATTTACTGGCTGTGTGATGGTGGGCTGCAGAAGGAAATGACTAACCACTCCATCATATTTATCAAGAGAACCCTAAATAAGGTCACAGAGAGTCAGACATGACTGAACAACATCTTTCAGCAACCAGCTTCAACAACAAAGTTCCATCCCTGATGTGGATCTTATTAAAAGGAGACAGGGACAGGAAGGCACTGAAGAATAGTCTGGAAACAGGGGGGCACAGGACTAGTGAGGAGTCATGGGAGAGGTCCAGAAAAGACTTTCACCCAGCACCATTTACCTTTATCTTCTGACTGGCTGCCACTTTTCTCAGGATGGAGATTTATACAAAACTGAATATCTGGCCTACTTAATCAAACTTGTTTTTTCAAAGTATTTATAGAAAAAATTTTGGCAGCCTGATATTATCCTGGTGTTCCTGTGCTCCCCCCACCCAAGATTAATATTTCAACAGAGTGCCTTTGACTCTCAGTAAATATACCAGGATCAATTGTTTGCTAGAGCCCCTGCTCAAATCTGCCTTCGACAGTAATATTTTAAAGTTGATTGGATCTTAAAATTGTAAGAGGTCCCTGGTGTCTCGACTTTACTGGCATTATCAGCTCAGCTATTGTCTTACAAAGCAATCTCCTGTTGAACCAGGATATTCTCGCCTGGACTGCACTGAGGCCAGCAGAAAAAGTGGTGCTGGGGACCAGAAAGACTCACTTAAGACTTAAGTGATAGTGAAGAATGAGGATGCATCACACCAGCCCGTGTGACCTTGCAGGATGGGGAAACTGTCCTTGTGGTACCTGAGTAAATCTTGTAGGTTGTATTTATTATTTCTTTTCTTTTTTCCTCTTTTTCTCTTCTCTTCCTTTTTTTTAAATGTCTATTGACAGTGTCATCTCTCACCTTGATAAACTCAAAAGAGGGAGAGCTGCAAAAGTATGACATGGAAGTTGAAATGATTGCTGAGTGTTCTTGGACCACAGCTGATATCCCAGCTGGAGAGTGCAAGAGGTGTAGTTACAGGGTTATTAGCCCTGGGAGTTTGGCAGTGGTGGATGTGATGAGTGGTGTTTTTATGCTAGCCACCATGGGGTTCCTAGCCAGCACCCAAATTCTAGAAGCTAAGGGCAGATAAACCCAAACTCTAGCAGACAAGGTAGAAGGATGAATAATTAAATTAGACTACCAAGAGAGTATGATGCCTTGATCAACCAGAGATGTGATTAGTAGTTGGGCAAGAAGGTGAGATCATTGGGAAGGATCATTGGGATCTCTTCAATGTCATAATATTCTCTAATTTCCATACGGAGCAGACATTGGAGAGGGAGGACTTCTGTTCTAAACATTATGTTATACAGAACACTTACTTTCTGATCTGTCCTATCCTTTGCTCTGAGAGAGGCCATTGCAAATGACAGGTTATTTCAAAAGACACAGTTGACCAGCTCTCCTCAACTGTGGAAATTTGTGATAAGTCTTCTCCCTCTGGTATCAGATGGCATGAGTATCACAAATTTTCGTGAACACTTTTTTTTTTTGCAGTACTTGATTTGCTCATGAGGATGGAAGGAGATAGATAACACACTTGCCTTGATCTCCTAGACACAAATCCCCATTCACCTTGAGTAGGGGACTAGGCTCAGGGCCCTTTTCTATGAAGATATAGGTCTTCACTGAATCCTTCATGGAGAAAGGAGTTAAATCTCTGCCCCCCACATCTGGATGCATATATTCTCTTGTCATTCCAGGGCTATCTAACTATGTAGCAAATGCTTTTCCAATCATCTCAGAGTGACAAAAGCACATCTTGGGAAGAGCATTGACAATTCGGAGCCAGGTGACTTGCCTTACCTAGGAAGTACAGTAATTGCTCTTTGGTGCCCTGCCCAGAGTGTGATATTTATATTATAAAATGGAATTTAAGGCTAAAAATAAAGATAGTTGTCAGAGCTCTGGAATATTGATACATGTGTGAGTGACAATACTGACAGCTAATCTGGAAAGCTCTCGTTGTGTCCAGAGTTCTAAAAAAGGAATGAAGATAAAATTAATAAATTAGGTCATTTACAACACACATACATACAGAGAGGAAATTGTCTTCTCAGCTTGCTGGATCACCTACTTAGCCTGTATATGAAATACACTAAATATAGAAAACAAATGTAACTGGGTAGCAAATTTGATTCAGATACAAGACTTGTGTCAGACTTTGTCTCTGATACTTCTTTTAATTTCACTTTCCTTATCTATATAATGGACATAATGATGTCCATATGAACTAACCGATGAACTGGCTGTGAAATATATAAGCTATTTCTCAAATTTTCAGGCACTCAATAAGTGGCAAATAATAACAATAATAATAATAATAATAATAACTCAAATATTTACCACACCACAGCCAGGAATACCATTCCTCTCACACAGTCATTAATTTTATTCAGGGCCTTATATATTCATGGCCTAGATTATTGTAATGACCTGCTGGTTGATTTTTCTGCCTCAAGTGTCTCCCCATTCTAATCAATCTTCCATTTCACTGCCAAAGTGATTTTGCTGAAGTACAACTTTTACCATGTCACACCACTAGTCACTAATCTCTAGTGATCTGATTCTCTCTGGAATCAAATATAATAATAATAATAATAATAATAATAATAATAATAATAACAGCAACTAGTTTACCTAATTTGGTTAACACTTTAAGATTTGTGAAACACTTTATATATGGTGCCTCATTATCCCCATTTTATACATGAAGTAACTGAGATTAAAAGTTTGATAATTTATTCAGGATCATTTAAATAATATGTGCCTGAGACAGGATTTGAACTCAGATCTTCCTGACTTCACATAGAGTAGTCTGCCACTTTGCTGCCTTATTATAAAATAAAGTCGTCAGTTTGGCATTTAAAGCTCTCCCTGACCTGGCCTTTTCTTACATAGTCTTCTTAATTTTTCCTACCCTTTATGCCTTCCGCAATTCAACTGCACTGGAAGTCATATTTGTCCTTCCTCATATATGTCACTCTCCTTGTTTTTGTACTGACTAATTTCCCTGATCTAGAATCTCCTCCTTTCAGTATCTCTATTCACATT
Source organism: Sminthopsis crassicaudata (assembly GCF_048593235.1). Lineage (NCBI taxonomy): Eukaryota > Metazoa > Chordata > Mammalia > Dasyuromorphia > Dasyuridae > Sminthopsis > Sminthopsis crassicaudata. Next base: position 520,807,790 of record NC_133619.1, read on the forward strand.
GTTTCTTTCAAGATTTAGCTCTAATCCCACCATAAGTAGGAAGTCTTTCTTGGTCTCTGAAGCTGCTAATACCTTCTCCTATTAGTTTACATTCCATTTACTTCATATAAATCTTGTGCATACTTATTTTTATGTTTGTTCCCTACATTAGAATGTAAACTCCTCATAGACAGGTGCTGTTTTAGCCTTTGTTTATATCCCATTTACTTAGTACAGTATCTGGAGCATAGTATGCTTTTAATAAATGCTTGTTGACTGACTGACTCATAGTACTTAAATGTATAATAAACTCTGTTATTTAAAATAGTCCCCAAATCGAGTGTTTTTGAATAGTCAATTAGTCTTTTTAGGAGAGTTACTGATTATCCATATAGATACCACCCATTTTCTCTTAAAAAAAATTATTTCATCGTTAATGGAGTTGTGAACTGACCCAACTTTTCTGGCGAGCAATTTAGAACTAAGTCCAAAGAACTATCAAACTGTGCATATCCTTTGATCCAGCAGTATTTGTACTGGGTCTGTATGCCAAAAATATCATAAAAAAGGAGAAAGAACCCACATGTGCAAAAATGTTTTTAGCAGCCCTCTTTGTAGTGGCAAAGAACTAGAAACTGAGTGGATGCCCATCAATTGGAGAATGGCTGAATAAGTTATGGTATATGAATGTAATGGAATATTATTGTTCTATAAGAAATGAACAGCAAGATGATTTCAGAAAGGCCTGGAGAGACTTACATAAAGTGATGCTAAGTGAAGTGAATAGAACCAAGAGAACATTGGACACAACAACAAAAAGATTATGTGATGATAAGTTCTGATGGATTTGGCTCTTTTCCACAATAAGGTGATTCTGGCCAATTCCAACAGACTTGAGAGAGCCTTCTGTATCCAGAAAGAGACTGTGGGGACTGAATGTGGTTCACAATATAGTATTTTTTCACCTTTTTGTTGTTTGCTTGCTTTTTTCTCTTTTTTTTTTCCTTTTTCATCTGATTTTTCTTGTATAGCATAATAAATGTGGAAATATGTTTAGAAGAATTACACATAATTAACCTATATTGGATTACTTGCTGTCGAAGAAGGGAGGTGGGAGAAAAGGAGGGAGAACAATTTGGAATACAAGGTTTTGCAAGGGTGAATATTGAAAACTATTTTGATTATACGAAGCTATTGTTAAAAAATATTTTATTTTTTCAAATATGTGCAAAGACAGTTTTCAACATTCACTTTTGCAAAACCTTATGATCCAAATTTTTTCTCACTTAATTTCGTCCTCCTCCCTCCCCAAGAAAGCAAGCAATCTAATATAGGTTAAACATGTGCAGTTCTTCTAAACATATTCCATATTTATCATGCTGCACAAGAAAAATCGATCAAAAGAAAAAAAAATTTAAAAACCAAGAAAGGAAAAAACCAAGCAAACCACAACAACAAAAGGTGAAAAAATTATACTTTGATCCACATTCGGTCTCCATAGTTCTCTCTCTGGAGGCAGATGGCACTTTCCATCACAAATCTATTGGAATTGTCTTGGATCACCACATTTCTGAGAAGAGCTAAGTTTATCATAACATAATCTTACTGTTAATGATCTTACTGATCATCACATAATCTTAACTGTTACTATGTACAATGTTTTCCTGATTCTGTTTACTTTACTCAACATCAGTTCATATAGATCTTTCCAGGCTTTTCAGAAATCAGCCTGCTCATCATTTCTTATAGAACAATAATATTCCTTTACATCTGTATACCACAATTTATTCAAAGTTATATGTGATGTAGAATAGGACAAGCTCTATATTTTTTATCGGAGCACCTGGTTTGAATTCTACTTCTGTGACTTATTATGCTATTTAGGGCAAGACAAATCACCTTAGCTTGAAAATGAGGTGGTTAATTAGATGATTTCTAAGATTTCATGGAGTTCTAATTCCTGTGACCTTATGACCTTGGAAAGTCACTTTCCCATTCTGAGCCTAAGCCTTTCCCACTATAGAAAGAAAGAGTCATCCTGGACAATCCCTAAAACCACTTCTTACTCTTTTGACCCTTATACTATTTTAAACATTATCTCTATAGTGCTAAAAGCACTTCAACACCCTGCTCTGGGTCATCATTATGAACATAAATTCTATCGTCAGAAGGAAGAAAAAAGGCATCAAGAGCCATTACTAAGAGAATGCCAGATTATTGAGAACTGACTGCAGTATTTTTTCTTTCTGTCAGTGGCATTCTCTCCACAAAGAGCTCAATGCCATTGGTCTTCTTCTGTTTCCTTTCTCATTTCTTCCTTTCTATCCACACCTCCAGCAGGGATTTTGGTTTTCCATTTACTCCCACAGCAGGTTGCAATCCCACCCCTTCCTATCCCAAACAATACGTTTTGTATAGTTCTACAAGGGGAAAAATTCTCCAAATTTTCTCTGCTACTATAAGTTTTTGGAAACTTTTTTGTAGGTCTGCAAAAGCTATATCTGGGGCCAAAGCTATCTGATGGTGTCAATTTACCTCAGAGAAATCTTCCAGCTTTCCTCCATTTCAAAGCCCTGGGGTCCATACAAATGATCTTGGAGAGAGAGCTTTCCTCCCTTCTCCCCTTAGCAAAAAATTCAGGTCTGTCACCAGGAAAGAAGAGGTTTTTTTTCTGTGGAAATCTTCCTCATGCTGGTTTTAAAGCCACTCACATCTCAGTATGAACACCGCTAACTCACCCTGTTGTCTTTGTGAGTGAGAAGTGAAATCCACACAAAGATAGAAAGAGTTGATCCATATAAAGATTGCAGTCTGGATTGCCATTGGGCAGCGGCTTTCTGATGACTGCATCTTTGCTAGAGACAGCTGTGCAATTGAGACAGCAGCGGGGTTCCAGATGTGCTGTGGCTTGCTAGGCAACAGACTTAGAAGATTGGCAAAATCAGTCCCAGCCAACCCGTAGGGAAGGAAAACATGAGGGTCTGGTTCTGAGCCTTTTTATAATTCTGTGGCTGGAACTGATGATGAGTCCTTTATATGTAATGAGGGGCACTATTTTTGACACAAGATAGACAGTACACATCAACCACAGGGGAGGTCTAAGATCAAATTTCCAGGACAAGGCATTTGGGTCCACAGGTACTCAATATGGAGATGTCAAGACCTGCTATTTTTTTATCGGTATAAGGAGACCCTGATAAGGAAATTCCCTCTGCTAGTGCCAATTTAGAGTCTTCTTACAGATTCAATGGGACACTGAGTAAGTGAATTTCCCTGGGTCACACAGCCTATGGCATCAAGGGCAAGATTTGAATCCAGTTTTGACTTAGAGCTAACTGCTCTGTTCACTGAAAACAGCTATATTTGAAACTGTTTTTCCAAATGTCACTAAGCCCTCATGTACTCAGGACTATCCTTGTATTTACATTGGGAAGGAAGAGAGCCAGTTTTTCTCCATCATATACAGAGCTTCAGAGAAAAAATATGTTTGAGTAGCAGCAGAAAGGATGTGGAAGACCTTGATAGAGGCAGCTCTGAAACTAGGCTCCTTTTTGGGAATGTTTGAATAAGTTGAATCAGCTATGCAGTGACCCAACTACCTACCCTAGGATTTAGGAGGCTATTATTTGAGTTAATTTCTCAATAATCTTGGGGGGATACTCTGAAGATACCCCAAGCCCAACTCCAGCAGAGGGGATGAAGAAATGATTCCTGAGTTCCTGAGCATACCTTGGAAACTTTGTTTTAACTTTGGCTTTTATAGTTGCTTTAAGCAACCACGAAGGATAACTGAAGTGTAGCAGCAGCTTTTCTTGAAGATGAGAAACACGTGTCATAAAGCATGTTAGACATAAAGGCAGGTGGTTGCAGATTGACTGCAGGTTAAGAAATAGAAAAACCCATATTGTCCTTAGGGAACTTGCAGGGAACCAGAAGTAAATAATACTTCTCATGTAGCTTTAGCCCAGTGTTATCTTAATTGCAATCTATGGTGAGATTTGGAGTTATGCGTTTTTAACAAGCAAACCATAAAATAAGGTTTAATCTCCCCAGAGCCCTGGAGTTAATTTATCTGTCCACAGGCTAAGATCTTTTTAAAGGTTAAGAACACTAGGGTTGCATTCTGGAGTTTCTGGGTTGGTCAGATTGCCTTGTCTCCTAGGGTTGGAAACTGGGAGGAGATTCCGTTAAACTCAAGATCTGTCCTAAGAAAATCCAGTAAGAATTTGGTTCAACTGAATAGCAACTACAAGTCACACATCCAAGGAATGAGCCTATGGATTCATACTCTTGTATGAATCCCCCTACAGGATGACCTCTTTCTCCAAAGCTGACCAAAAGTGGTCCCACTTCAGGGCCCAGTTTGTACTACCCTCCTACACATTAGCAGTGGCAGGAGGTTGGGGGGAGAGAGGGAGAGAGAGAGAGAGAGAGAGAGAGAGAGAGAGAGAGAGAGAGAGAGAGAGAGAGAGAGAGAGAGAGAGAGAGAGAGAGAGAGAAAGAGAGAGAGAGAGAATGAGAGAGAGAGAATGAGAGAGAGAGAGAGAGAGAGAGAGAAAGAGAGAGAAAGAGAGAGAGAGAGAATGAGAGAGAGAGAATGAGAGAGAGAGAGAGAGAGAGAGAGAGAGAGAGAGAGAGAGAGAGAGAATAGTAGGCAGGGGGAATTTAAAAAAAAAAGTAAATTTTACTCAATCCCCACCAGACAAATGCCCAGAGGATCAGCTCTTGCCTGGGTTATACTAGTAGTCTTCTATATTGTTATACCAGTAGTCTTCTATATTTTATTTCTAATGCCTCCTCCCTCTGATCTCTCTTTTACTTATCTTCAAAAATGACCTTTATTAGCTTGGGTTACTACTCAAGAATCTTTGTTGGCTCTTTATTGCCCCAAAGCTAAAATAGCAGCTCTTCATGCTGACATTTAAAGCTTTGATCTACTTTTCTTGGATCATTTTCTATTGCTTCCTTTAACACATACACTCCACTCCACAATACTTCCCACTGCACACCATTCCATCACTCACATCCACCTCTTTGCACTGGTGTTTCCCTGATAATTATAATTATCCTGCTCCAGGATCTTTGCTCCCTTCTGTTTGAATAAAAGCCAAATAAAACTCAAAATCCTCCACAATCTGTCTTCTTCAATGTGTCTTTTTGGTCTTGTCTCACTTTGCTGCCCTTCATAGGATATGATTCCATTGGTATGAGAAATTCATTGGTAAGGAAACCCTCTCTGCTAATGAAGATCAATATATACTCTGTAATTTGTAGTCTTAGATGGTTGCCTGGACAACTGAGTGGTTTGGTGATTTGCCTATGCTTACACAAACAGTATATGCTGAGCCTATGTCTTCTTTATGAGGTCAAACTTGGATCCAAGTGTCTAGAAATATTCCAGAGCAGAGCTTGAATAAAATTGAAATGTGATTGGGAGATGTTGAACAAAATAAATAAAAATATAATATAGATAATGTTAAGTAATGATTTTCTAAGTCAACATGTGGCGGTTAGAGATTGATTACAACTTAAGTTTGATACCACTAAGATACTCACCCTGCCTTTTACACTACAAGCAAACAGTATTCCATCTCCTGCCCCCTCCCAAAAAAAAATTAACAAAAAAGAACACATAAGGCAAAGTCTTATCTCTGGGATCAAACCATTGCCTAGACCTGGAATGCTATACTCACTCCTTCTTTTCTTCATCATTTCTATGGAATAATGGACCTGGAGCCAAGAAGATCTGAGTTCCATCCCAGCCTAAAGATGATTACCAGCTGTGTGACCTTGGGCAAGACATTTAACCTCTGTCTTAGTTAGTCTCATCCATAAAGTTGGTGCTGATAAAAGCACTTATATCCCAGGGTTATGATAAAATGAGATAATATAATCAAGGACTATTTAAATGCAAGCTTCCCACTCTACCCCTGTCATAAATTGTTTTTCTCTCTTCTACACTCTCATAGCACCTAATTTATATCTCTTACAAGTTTACTATGTATATTTTATGTTGTAGTTATTTGTAAATATTCCATCTCTCATATTTGATTGTAAGTTCTATATAAAGCTTTTAAAAATTTATCTTTGCATCTTCCCCATAGCCCTGAAAAGTACTTTGTACAGAACAAGTATTTAATAAATGTTCATTGAATTTAACAGTTCAAGTCAATAAATATTTATTAAGCGCCAATGATTTAAATGGCAGCTGGATAGTACAGTGGATAGAGCATGAAACCTACAAGCAGGAAGATCTGGGTTCAAATCTAGTCTCAGATATTCTCTAGCTTTGTCATCCTAGGCAAGTCAATAAACTCCTGTTTGCTTTAGTTTTCCCGTTAAATGTGAATAATACAATACTTTCCAGCATTGTTGTAAGACCCGAATGAGTTAATACTTGTAAAGTAGTACAGTGCCTGACAGGGTCTTTGTTTGTTTTAGATTTAGATTTTTTTGTAAAATATGAGGCTAGGAGAGTTGAGGAAGCAAGATGCATGAATGATTAGTGGAGGGATGAAAAAGCTCAGAAGAGCTACTATGGTAAGCAGGATAAAGAGTCAATTAGGGAAGTAAAAAGGGATTCCATTGTCATAATCAGGTCCCTGTTGAAATTATATAACATAACTTTTTAGTGACTCCATTTCTTGATTTTTCTCTAGCTTTATTTGACAACACATGAATAGGAGCAAAGGCTGGGAGTAATTCAGGATTGAGACTTGGCAGAGTAAGTTCATCAATAAGGTAAATAGGAAATGGATTCAAGAGGAAAGGATAATATAGAGTTGAACTGGTTTACCAAGAAGTTAAAATGAAAAATGGAGAAGAGCATGGCCAGTGTGGGGATGAACTAGGTGAGGAAAAAACCAAAAACTAAGAAAATGGAAGTCACAATGAGGAGGAAGAAAAAGTTTTAGGGCTATAAAGCAGAGAGAGAAATAATATAATTTGATCAGATAAAGAAATACCAGAATTCCTAAACATGGAGCTGGTACATTTGCAGGTAATGGCAAGATCAAGGGTAAGATCATTTTTGTGATCCATAGTAGAGGAGTAGTTCATGAAAAAGGAATAAGTTGAGGAACTGGGGAGTAAAGATTTTTGAGGGATATCAATATATATGTGGAAATTTCCCAGTATGAATAACAGAAGTTGGAGAGGAGAGAAAGACTGAACCAGTTATTGACCTTATCTCATTACTTAACTACTAAGTCTTTTCTATCTGCTTCTACATGTGTTGATATGATACTTTGGGATTATAGAGAAATCCAATGTGTTAGGAGAGGGAGAAGCTTGACTCTTGTTATAGAGAAAGGCTTTTGCTTCTATTTCTATCCTGCTGATGGTGTGGTCATCATTCCTACGGCAGCCACAAACTAAATGTGTAGGAAGGGAAGACTTATCCAGCAACTTATACCAATATTTGAGGATTTTTTTCTGAGCTTCCCTTCAATTGGAATAATTTTGAATGTCCAGAGTCTTTGTGAATAGAGAGTGTGCCAGGGATGGGGAGAAAAGAAGGAGGAGGAAAAGAAAAGGGGAACCCCCAATGTAATAAGGGATCCATATTCTCCAAGCATAGCTCTGCCTATGTCACCACTACCACAAATCTCTCCAATCTATTTCAGTATCACTCCTCCTTTCTTTTTGGCTGATGTTGGGGAGAGGGTCTTCTTAAACCACTCCCACTCCCATTGCCTTTCTTACATCTGCCTTCTGCATCCTGACACTCCTTGCCTTTCCTATCTAGATCTAAGAATGAGAACAAAAGAGTTACCAAATAAGAACCTGTGGAATAGGAACTGTATCCATTTTCCACCTCCCTAACATGGTTCCTGAGGAGAGAATCGGTTTCTTCCCTCTGCCATTTTCTAGAGCTTTGGAGCTATTTGGGAGACACAACGAGACCAGCTGGAGAAACAGCAATAAGGAAATTACAGCTTAAAGTGTCTGTCACTCAGAAGTGGTAGAATTATTGGGGAAGGAGGAGTAAGGCATACATAGTGAATCTTTCTACTTATTCTATAATGTAGATTTTTTTGACTACCCACACCTGCAAGGAAACAACAGGTATAAGTAACACATATGTGTCACAGATAAAACAGCAGCCTTACCCTGTTCCTCTGATGTGTTTTCCTAAAATACTTGTTTATGAGCAGAGAACATAGAGAGCTTCCTCTTTCTATCTCAAGTTTCTCCACTGTAATCAAGGAGATTAAAAAGAGAAGCCTAAGGGACAAGAGTAAGTGAAGGGATCAAAGTCTGAAAAGTTAACTCATTCCACTGCCTAAAGATTTTCTAAGTTGGAGAAAAAACTACTCTTACTCCCCTATCCTCCCAGCTTTCTTTCCTAGGCCTAGGATTACCTCAAGGATCTTATCTTCCCTTTCTTCCTCTGGTTCTGGGGCCTGTTGTATCCCCAGGAACTAGTAACCCCTGGACATAATCAAAGACTTGGGAATATCCCCCAGAAATTAGAGTTGGTGGAGCCTCAGTATATCTACAATTTCTTTCATCAGAGGATATCAAAGCACTTAGCAAAGTGTCGTTAATTAAGCTAAACAATCCCCAAGAGCTCCACTCCCAATCTTTCCAGTTGCAAGAAGGGAACAAAGTTCTTTCCCAAAAGAAATGTCTTGAATAATAAGCTATAGAGTAAAGATCCCAGAAAAAAACAGTCCTGGAGTTGTTGATTCTTCCAGAATCAGCACCATCCTTCCCTTCCTGTCTTCCTGACCCCACTTTCCAACCCTCCAACTTAACTGTAATTTTTTTCTTGGTATACCTAAGCCATAGGAAGCAAGCCAATGGTACTTCCTCTGCCTAAGAAGTCACTGGTGCCTGAATCCCACTCCAGGCAGGCTTGACTTTGCAATATCTTGCAAAAGTTAAATGCTCTTCCTTCATTATCAGAAAGAATTTTATTCTGACTGAAGTGAACAATATGAAGAGACACTACAGAGCTCTGGCGGAGGATGAAAAGTTCCTTATATTCATAGACACATCAAAGTATCCTGTGAAAAGGTTCCACTTTAATTAGGGGGAGGAAATTGCCATGTAACTTAATTAATATAAAAAACATTTCTCTTAAATATAAAAAGAAAGAAAGAAAGATTGCTACATAGATAGAAGGAAAGGAACTGACAGAACCTGGACAGGCCTACTCATGGAAGGCATGATAAACCTGGGTTTTAATTACTCTAAATGTAAGTCTTATGTCCCATCAAGGGGGTCAACATCCACAAGGTTTTTTTTTTTCTTTGTGGAGGTTCTCAGCTTCCATAGCAAAGGCGATCTCTTACCACTACGGCAAACTGGAAAGGAGAAACAATTATACGGATTATTCAGAGGAAGAAGAAATCTTGCTTCCTTTAGTTATCCAAGTACTTCATGCAGAAGCAACTCTAGGGGCTATGTCCTTGGGATTCTAGTCTCCTTTTTCTGCTCACTTTGTAGAGATGTGATTGTAGAGGAGAGCTCCAGCCCATTGTCCATAGTGGTGCTCAGAACTGCACAGTATAACCAGTCCAAATAACAGCTCTGCTTCTTTAGGGATAACTTAGTCATGTTTAATCAGGATGGAAAAAGACTACTGAATGAGCAGCAGATTTGATTTCTGAGACCTAACAAAACAAAGCAAAACAAAACAAAAACCAAACTTTTTATTGGTTCTCCTACCAACCAAGTCCCTGAAGCCTCTTCAATGTCATAGACTCATAGATTGAGAGCTGAAAGGTATCTCAGAGGTAATATTAGCCAATCTCATTTTAACAAGTAAGAAAATTGAGAGTCCCAAGAGGATAGCTCACTTGTCCAAAGTTATAAAATTAATAAGTAGCAGAGCCAGGATTTGAATCCAGATCTTTTGGCTCAGTATCTCCTATGAGTAAATTAACAGAGAATAGTATTATTAGAATAGATCATCATAACCTAGAGCTAGGAGTAGGTGGTAAAGAGCTTATTCTCTCAAGTAGTAGAATCCCAAACCTCAGGCAAGACTAAAGTGGCCTTAGGTTATTTTGTCCCTGCTAGATTATATTATAATGAGTTTAAGAAAGCAGAAGGAAAAAAAAAAAATTCAGCCCCACTTTCTCAAGACCAATATTCTGGATTTCTCTGAAATTTTGGGGCCATAACCTGTAACTGTGGGAGACCACTGCAACCAAGTTTTGAGGTTTGAAAGACAAGGTTGTAATTGACAGTATCTCTGCTGCCCTTGAAGGGTTTGCTTTAAGCCAGAAGTCTCTCCAATAACAAAGAAAATCTTCTTAACGTCCTCCTCTTCATAGGGCACTGATGTCTGTTATCAGCCCCAGATGGAAGCCTCCATAGCCTCCCACTCTGGAGTGCCGTGGAAACAGGCTTGGCAGGTGGACAGAACAGGCAAGATGACAAGTGCTGTTCAATAGCAATAGTCAGCTGGTTTGTTGTGACACAAGCTTGGGAGCTCTCTTCTCTTATGGATTCAGTCCTGCATGGTCAGTGAGGCTAGAATCAATAAACCGTGTGTGTGTGTGTGTGTGTGTGTGTGTGTGTGTGTGTGTGTGTGTGTGTGAGTGTGTGTGTGTGTGTGTGTGTGTGAAAGAGAGACAGAGACAGAGGGACAAAGACAGAGATAGATATAGACAGACAAACAGACAGAGGAGGAAGGAAGGGTGATAGAGAGTGGATGAGGCAAAGAATTAAGGATAACCAAGTCTATTTTGTAGATTCTGACACAGTGACCCTCTGGCCCAGATCTCCAATTGCTGTAGCAGAAGCCACAGTTCAGAAATACCTTTCTGTTCCTTCTAGAAGTTTCTCTGAAAGATCCATCTTCTGTCAAAAAAAACCCGAAACCTTTACCGAAGGGGAGTAGGTATGGAAAACTGAGTCTTAGAGTCCAAGAGAGTATCCTTGGAACAGAAACAGACACTTAGATTTCAGGAACCAAGCCAATTACTATTTCCTCCGATTGCCTTGGTGGTCAAACAATGTATGGCAGGTAAGGAAAGCTAGGAGCATTTAGAATCCTCTTTGGATACCTGGGGGAAATTTCAAGTTATTCGAGTTGGCAAATTGTCAGCCCTTTAAATTTAATTAATTAATTTGAAAGAGGGCAGGGGGTTAAGATTTTTTTTTATCTCTGACAAAGCTAAAAGTGCAGGGGCAAGTCACTGACTTGGTCCTATTCTCATCATTACAGATACTTGACCCTCTATTTCCTACCTGGATCAAGTTACTCCTCCTTGGGCAACCTAGTGACCCCTCACTTCTGGAGACCAGCCACGATTATTGCTGAAGTTAGTGCCAATATCCAATCAATTTAGCCCACTGCAGCTCAGAACTTTGGAACACAAGAGATCTGCCAAACACAACCTCCCCTCTTAACAGGAATTCCAGGCATTTGTTTACCACCACACCCAGCAAGTTTCTAGCTCTCTCCTACATTACATTATCTACATTATCTCCTCCTAACCTTCCCATTGCTAGGCAATTCAATTGTATTTGGAGAGAGCTGCCCTGCCTTTCTCCCATTTTCTCCTCACTTTAGCCTGGCTTCCCCTGGTCTGTCCAAGCAGGGACTGTATCTGCCAGCCCTCTCTTCCCTCCCCCCCCCCCCCCCCGAAGCATTTTATTCTTCAGTCCCCCACAGCAGGAAATATCCAATTTAGGGAAAACATCTGAAAGAAAGCAGGAGTTGTAGGCATTTTACTATTGAGGTAGAGCTGAGGGCTAGGGCTTCTAGGAGATTAACAGCTTGGCAGCCACCCAGGGCAGAGCAGGTACACGTAGGATACCTCATACCTCATTTCATCAGAGCTGGAGAGATGTCTTTCCCTAGTCACTACAGCATCATCTGCCCAGCTGTGGTACTTACTGTAATTTCATACAGTTCTGTAGACAGATATTGAAAAGGCATCTGGAAAAATTGATAGCATATCAAGTCAAAGATTTCATAAAAGTCATTTTTAAAATGTCCAGCCATAGGTATCAGAATCTACTCTCTGCACACACACACACACACACACACACACACACACACACACACACACACCCACATTCAGGTCCCTGAGGCTTTTTTCTAATCCTAGAGCTCCCCCTTTGGAGATGCTGATCCTACTGCAGTGAAAATTAGGCTTTCTGAATTCTGATGAAACACAAGGGAACCAAAAGTTGCCTGCTAAATGTCCAAGGGGAAAGGGAGGGCTGATAGTTCTCTGATGTATTTCTTTGGGAGGGCTGGTGTGTCTTGGATGAGAAAGTTTTAGGAGTTCAAAGTTTCATTCATAGTTCTTCTCATTTTTTCTTTGCATTATGACGCACATTTGTTGATGATTGCTAACTTTACAATAAAAAAGAAAATGCAAGGGAAAAAGAATTCTTAGGATCTCTCTTGCATTTCAAGTAAAAATAATAACTTTTTGTTGTCCCTACCTCCAACCCATCACTTTGAGAAGGTACCTTTCAGCGCTAAGATCCTAGTTAAGAGAGAATGAAAAAAGTCACTAACCTTTCTAGTCAGAAGAATCCCATATTGCCCTGTAGTACTGTGGTTTCCCAATAAATGCTTTTTGAATTGAATTTGGAGATAAAATAGGGCTAGCATGTGGAAGAATTTAAAAGAAGAGTCTTGAGGTGCACATAATATGACCTAAAGGAATCACAGCAGGATAATTCATGTAATTATTACAAAATGATGAGCATAATGTAGTTTATTTTTCCAATCCCTTCTGACCAGATTTACCTCAACCATCGTGTTTGGAGATGAAGTATTTGTCCACTACAAGAAAGCCTCCACTGTCTTAGCTTAGAGATATAGGGAATAGGTAGAGAAGATGGACTAGCCTGGAGGTAGTACTAGCCTAGGATTTTAGAGATGCCTTTGAATAGGGGTGTAGGGAGATGCAAGGATGAAAAGAAGCTTCCTATGAAAAGGTTCTGTTTTTAAAATACATGTGTTTTTTCCAAAGGCTACCTGATTGACAGAGCTGCTTCCCTTTTCTGGCTCACAAAAGAATGTAATTCTGTGCATCAACGACTGTTCCATAAAGAGAGGCCAGGCCAACATCTCTAATTCCCTGTGACTCACAACAGCAAGGATGGAATCATAGTTTGTGCTTTCGGGATCTTACTACTCATTCTCTGCCTCCATGCCTGGTCACATCCAAAGCATCCCACTCTTCCTTTGAATACAAGGAAGAATTAGAAAAAGGAGCTAAATGAATAGTCTCCCATGCAGAGTTCTGAGGAACTAGGAGGAAATAGTAGGAGGCCAGTTTTACTGCCCAGCTTACTAAATAGTGATACAAATTCAGTCTCCCACCACCAGGGCCAGAATAGCTGATGAGGCTGAGACTGAACAGAGAAATGATTCTGTGAAAGGCTTTAGGGAAGTAATCTTCTGAAAAAACACCTGCAATTAGGAAATTTTAGAAATGCTACCTTCTTGTTAACTATTTCCATCTGATAAGAATGTTGATTGACAAAGTCCATATCAATAAAGGTCAAAAATCTTAATGAGGCGACATTCCTTGGACAGAGAAATCTAGAGAGAATGCAAATAGTTTACTAAGAGGAATTTCAGGAATTGGAACTCATAATGCCATTGTTTCCTCTGCCATTCCCATAGCTGCCCAGACCCCCACCTCTCCTCACATACATTAGTACCTGAAAGGATGAATTTCTAAGCTTCTAACTACTTATAGTTATTGAATAATTATTACTTATCCATTCATGAGTTTAACTAATATTAATGAGTGGACAAAGACAAGATTCTTTCCTAACCGTTTGCCTCTGCTTGTTATTTCTTTTCTCTTGAAATTACTTTGCATTTATTTGTATATGTATGTATGCGTATGTATATTTTCATTTACTTATTTGTCAGTCTGTCAATGGACACTAAGTGCCTACTATATTCTAAACACTATGTTAAGTGCTGGAGATACAAAGAATGAGAAAAGAAAGTTGCAACTTTTGAGGAACTCACAATGAGGTCACAACAAACAGTATATAAACGTTATATATTCAGAAATAATCAGCAGAGGAAAATGAAGGAGGATTCTAAAAAATTTTCCATTTTAAAAAATGGGATTTTGGCTGAGATTTGGCAGAAGTCAGGGAAGTGGAAGATAGAAAGAAGGAGGGGGAGAATGAGGGAAAATGCCTGGATTTGGGAGGTGTTCAAGGATCATCCAGGAGACCAATGTCCCTCAATTACCAGAGGGATGTAAAATGTCAGAAGATTGGAAGGGCTGGGAAGGAAGGGCAGGTTATAGAGGAGTTTGAACACCAAAGAGTTTTTATCCTTCTCCTCCTCCTCCCCTAGAGGAGCAGAAAACCATTTGATTTTGTCTTTGTATCCCTAACACTGAGCACAATAGCTAGCATACAGCAAGTGCTTAATATATGCTTGCTCAATTGAATTGTTTGTTGAGTGATGCCATTAGAGAATTAATAAAATTTCAGGGTTATTAGTCAAATTGAACTGGGCTAGTTGAATGGAGCCACCTGATATTGATAAGGCATTCTTCTAAGCTGTTTCCAACTCCACTTTCAGCAAACTCATTTGGTCAAATAATAAAAATAACAGCATATGTCCATTTTCACTTCATGGTTTCAAGAGTGCTTTCATATGTCCTGTATTTTAGTACCTACCTCACCAGGTGGTTAGAAGGATCAAATGAGATAATATATGTAAAGTGCTTTGTAAATGTCAGCTATTATTATTCAGCAATTCAATTAAATTCAACAAACATTCATTAAGCCCTACTATTTGACCCATAAAACCTTCATGTGACTTAGGTAGCTTTTATTCATGAAATGGAGCCTCCAGGAAGCTAATCTACTTTCCCAGATCACATGCCAAGTGAGGGGCAGGGCCAGGCCAGAAACTCAGACCTTTTACCTCCCACTGCAGCATCCTTTCTACTCTCCTATGCTCCAGGTCCTGGACCTTATCCTTGCATGGGTCACTTAATTCTTTCACAGAAGAAAATGGCAAGTAGATCATCATCTGAACCAAACTAAGCCCTATCCTAAAAAAAAAAAACCAAGGGAACTAAGCAAGAATGCGGAATACTTTGAGTAAACCTATCACCACAACTAGATAAACAACTCGAAATATTGATACTGTGACAGTGGGCTTTTATCAATATCCTTTTAACAGACAAAATAGTGTGAAGCTTCTTGTTACCCAGGCACACACCTCTGTCCCCCAATAGTATCTTTTATCTCCCTGGCAGCTAACCATGGCAAGGACAGAGCATCGAGGGCATTTTCTAATCTCCTCTATTTTAATTGGCGAGAGAAAGTGGCGCCACTCATCAGTGCTCCAAGTTGGAGGGATTTAATTAGATCTAATGACCAGATAAATGGAGAATTTTGAATAAGGACCTTTGGGAACTATATGGTGTGAAGAGGATTATGTTGTTATATTTCTCTACATTTATCTCAGTCCTCCTCTGTGACCATAGTTTGTATGAAGAGCAAGACGCTAATGAGAATGTAAAGACAACGGTAATGTTGAGAGGACAAGAGACAAGAGGTAGGACAGAACCCCAGGGGACCCCAGCTGGGGAGCCTGAGCACCCAGCGGTCCCAACATCGTCTCTGCAATAGACTCAGTCAGGATATCATGGTGGGGAGCCTTGAGTCTGGGGAGCAGCTTCTACTCCTGGGATTCCTCTCTTAGGATGCCCTTTACTCAGTTTAGCTAATGCCCTTCAGAGGTGTCTTTTCTCTTTGTCCCTATAGATTCACCACAGACATGTTCCAGCTACTCCTGACAGCTACAAAGAGGTGAGGAAATAATGGGTAGATGAAACAAAGAATTTCCATTCAGAGATTATTTAATAATTTAACTCCCAAGTGACCCCACCTCTCAGAGGATGCTGTCTCCTAAACAACTCTGCCTCCCAGGTGATCCATCTTTTTAAGCAAGCATCCCACCTCAGTGAACCTGCCTCCTAAGTAATAATATCTCCCAGGTGAGCCTTCTCTTTCCAGGACTCTTTCCACAGTTCTGTGAAAGTCCATATTCCCTAAGATAGGTGAGACCCTTATTAGGGCATATTTTTATGAGGTGAGGTTGAACAGGGCCTGTCCCCTTTTGACAAGTCATTTTTATCAGGAATGAGTGACTTCATTTTGACTGTCCTTGTGTTGTCACTTATATTCCTGAGTGTCACAGAGATTTCTCTCTCCTATGAGCTCACCTGTCACAGTTGTGAGTATTCTAGTCCCAGGTGCCCTGAGGGGAAAATGGGGAATAGAAAGGTATCCTGGGCACATCCTGTTCTCCTAGGGGCGATGCTGAGCTTGGCTCTTCCTAGGCTATGACTGATAGAGTGAGTGAATGGCGCCTGTCTCCTAGTGCCTGGTCAGCAAAATATACTGAATCAGAAAGATGGCATTAAAAGATATCCCATCAGCATTCCTCTTCCTGCTGCCACCCCATAGCCAGCCCCCTCAGATAAAAAGAGGAGTGAGAGCTCCTCTGAATATGTCTTGTGTCTTCCACCACAAGCTGGGTGCAATGCATCCCCTAAGGGAAGGCAACAAGAGACCAGCAAAGGTGTCTTTTGTCTGCCCCATGACTTCAATCTCGCCAGCAGAAGGCAACTTCTTCCTCCTGTTGTCAGCCTGTTCTCCAATCCAGATCCCCCAACCAAAGAACAGGCCTTCCATCTTCTGCTATTCCTGTCCCTTGAAAGAAGAGGAAAATTGGTGGGAAATGGGACTACTTTCTCTTCCTGTGCAGATCCACCTTCAATCTCCTGTTGTATCCTATTCCTGCCTAATCTCCAGCTTTTAAATGGAAGATGTGAATTGAGGCCTCCCATCTGACCCTTCTCCCATCTCTTATTGCCCTTGCCTCCAGCCCATATCCATCCTCCATTGGGAAGAGAAGTTGCACCTTCTATTCAATGATGAACATTCTGACACGGAGTCTTACCCTTCACACCCCAATGAGTCTGAACTTCTGTAAAATATTATCCAAACTCCATTTCCCCACCACCACCACCATCACCTACCTATATACCTTGTCCCTCAATTCTCCAAAGTTTCAACCAAATACCACTGAAACCTTCCATTGTGCTCTCTGGAATGCCTGTTCCATAGGCAACAGATTTTCTTTCATCTTAAATCTTTTCCTCTTTAACCCTTTCCATTTACTAGTTATTATTGAAACCTAGTTCTCTGCTCTACTGCTCATGACACATCAGCCACCATTTCCAGCACTGTATATACTCTCGACATCTTCCTTCAATTCACTGCTCAAGGTGGAGGAGTTGAAACACTCCCTGCTTCCCATTGCTACTTCCAGATTCTCTCCTTAGTTCTATCACTCAGTAATCTCTGTTTTTTAATGTTCATATTGTTCATAACTACTATCAAAATCCTAATAGCTGTTGTCTACAGATCTCCAGGATACCCTAAGTTTCCCCCCTCAATGAATTCAATACTTTTTCTTTCTTCCTCACTCCTACCCTTATACTAGGGGACTTCAAAATACATATTTTATTTTGATTTTTATTTTCAGTTCCAAATTATCTCCCCAAAACTGTGGCAGGAATGATGAAATGAATGAGAAAACAAAGGTTTGAGAGTCTAGTGTATTAATTTATTAGACAATGCATGCAATTGCTCAACAAATTGGCATCAGTAGCCTTCCTTAGTTTTTGGCAATGGATCCCAAATAGGGAGAATATTTTTATACATGAAAAACAATTAAGTAAATAAGACCAATTAATTAAAAGAAAACAATTAGCCAGGATACACAATTTGGTATTCTGATTTCTTAATAGAAAAAGATTAGGGACTCTTCCAGTGGGGAGGGGAAGAGTGAACATCAGAAAGCAGAAAAAAGAGGTGTCCCACTATTCCCAACTGTCTATATACAATCAAAAGTACATAGAAACAATAACTGATTGATCAGCATGGGGCCAGTTTTCAGATTAGACCTAGGGATTGCTTGAGATGTATAATTGTAAAATTACTCCTTGCATCATTCCTTGAATCTGACTGGTTTTCTCTGGTCAACATAATCCAAGTCCTCAGGTTAAGGATCTCTAAGCAGAGGTAGAGGTGGTCCAGTTTCCTTGCCACATAGAATTGCTTCAAACAATGCAACAAAGTCCTCTCACAGTTCCCACAATTAAATAAACTTTTCTCACAAGACAAATTAGACTAAACCTATAATTGAATAGAAAGGGATTTGTGCTAGCTCTAGAATTGAGTCACAAGATGAGTCAGTGAGGTTCATTCAATTCCCAGTACCACTTGGTGTTCTAATCACTTCAATTACCTCACTAGGGGACTTCAAAATACATATTTTTCTTTAATTTTTTTTATTTTCAGCTCCAATTCTTCCCTCCTCCACTCCCTCCTCCACCCATTCAGAGGATAAGGAATACGATATCTATTATATCTATGAATTCATATAAAACATGTTCAAACTATATATGTGTTTTTTTAAACAAGAAAATAAAGTAAAAATATTATTCTATCATTTCTCTCTCTAGAGATGGATAATATTTTTCATCATGAGGCCTTTGGTATCATCATGCATATATTGTATTAATGAACTTAGATAAATCTTTCAGAGTTGATTATTTTTATAATATTGCTAAACTATGTACCATGTTCTCCTCACTTAACTTTGTATCAGTTCATATAAGTCTTTAAATGATTTTTCTCTTCTCTGGAATTATCCATTTTGTCCTTTCTTATACCACAATCCATTGTAATCATATATCATAGCTTGTTCAGCCATTTCCCATTTGATAGGCATCCCTTCAGTTTCCAATTCTTTGGCCACAAAAAGAACTGCTATAAATATTTTTGTACATAGGAGTCCCTTTGTCTTTCCTTTTATTTCTTTGGCATATAGCCCTATGAATAGTATTGATGTATCAAAGGGTATACACAGTTTTATAGCTCTTTGGGCAGAGTTCTGAATTGAGACTTCAACATACGTATTGATTCTCAAATACTTGAATCACTCAGTTTCTCATCCTACTCATTTTCCCATGAACTACTCCTTTACTCCACCTCATCCTCACATAAAGATAGTCATACCTTTGTTCTTGCCATTTCCTAAAAATATACCACTTTAATGTTCTGGAATTCCAAATGCCCTTACCCAGTCATACCCTATTGGCTTTTTATTTTTCCCTCTGCCTTTCCTTGCTACTCTTCAGTGTACACTGTTGTTGCCAATCATTGACCTCTCAATTCTTTCCCATTTCATCTCCCCTGAAATAACCACTCTATCTTCTTTTCTGTATCTTGACACATGGCTAAATGAATTCAACTATACACTCTTCTCAAGTTCTTAGTTCTCTAATTATATCATCAATTATATGCTTCCATGTCTCAACTTTGGATTATTCTTACCATTCAATGCCTTTGCTCCTACACACATGTTGCTGAAAGAAGATGGAGGAAATCACATAATCATTCTGAGTCCACTAGACATTTATATCATACCACCTACTCACTACTGCTAGGTAATCCTATTGTACCTCCTTTATCAACTTGAGTCACCCACTCTCTACAGCAACTAAATCTTTTCATTCCCTTCAAACTTTTCAGCTGAGAACCTTGCCTCATTTTACAGAAAAAAGAGGTTATTTGTCACAAACTCCCTCTTCTCCCCTCTTCCCTTTCTCCTCTCACTCAATGACTTTTCTTTTACACTCTCTTCCATCATCTCTGTCTCACATGATGAAGTGACCTCATTCTTATCATGATTAAATCATCTCTTTTTTTCAAGAGATCCCATTGCATCTCATCTCCTCCAACAAATTGCCCCCTTTTATCATCCCCACACTTTTACTTATTTTCATTTTCTCCCTCTTCTCCCTATCATACCCTATATGAGTAGATTCATTTTATACTACTTACAAACATACTCATATCTCCCCCATTCTGACTTGATCCTTCCATTCCTGCTATTATATCATATTTTTTCTGCATTTTGTTTCTATACTCTTTAAGAAAGCTGTCTACAATAAGTGCCTTAACTTACTCTTCTCTCTCTTATCCCCTTATAATCTGGCTTGCAAGCTTGTCATTCCAGGGAAAATGTTCTATCCGAAGTTATTAATTATCTCTTAGTTGCCAAATTCAGTGGTCTTTTCTCAATGCTCATTCACCTTTATCTCACAGAAGCTTTTAATAGTTTTTCTACTTATTGATAACTCTTTTCTCTTTGTTTTTAGGATGCCACTCTCTCCTGCTTTCCTCCTCTCTATGTGATCTCTTCTCTTTCTCCTTTACTGGGTCTTCACCCAGATCATGCCCTCTCAGCTTCCTATCCTGGGTTCTCTTTTGTTTTCCCTCTCTACTACTTCACTGGATAATCTCATGAGCTTTTGAGGATTTAATTGCCATATCAAATCTACCTGTCCTGCCCCAAACTCTGTATGTATTGACCCCCAATCATACACCTCCAACTATCCTTCAGATATCCCAAAATGTCTACTAAACATAAATTCAACAAGTCCAAAATTGAACTCTATCTTTCTTCCTAAATCCTCTATACCCTTATCCTTCCTATTGTTGTATAAAGTAATGCCATCTTCCCAGTCTCTCTAGCTTACAACCTAGGAGTCATCCTGCATTCTTTACTACCTTTTATCCTCCATACTTAATTGTCAAGGCCAGTTGATTTCACCTTTCACATCTCTCCAATAAACCTCATTTCTAACACTGCTACCACTCTAGTGAAGGCCTTTATTGCCTCACCTAGACTATTGGGGGGTCCACCTGCCTTAATTGTTTCCACATTCAAACTCATCTTCTGTTCAGGCACTAAAATGATTTTCCTAAAGTGCAAATCTGCTCATGTCACTCCCCCTACTTAATAAACTCTAGTTACTTTCTATTGCCTCAACGATCAAGCAAAAAATGATTGGTTTGGCATTCAAAGCCCTTCATAATCTAGCTCCCACCTATCTTTCCAGTCTTCTTACACCTTACTTCTTGATTCATATATTCTTCAATCCAGTGGCATAGCCCCTTGGCTGCTCCACAAATTGTATGCTCCATTTCTTGGCCCCAACATTTTTCTCTGATTGTCTCCCATATATGGAATACTTTTCCTCCACAGTTCTACCTGGCTTATTTTAAGTTTCAAATAAAATCCCATCTTTTACTAGAAGTTCTCCCAATCTCTTTAATAATAATGCCTTTCCTGTGATCATTATTTCCTATTTATCTGATACCTACCTTGTTTTACATATATTTGTTGAATGTTGTTTCCCCTATGAGTTTTTTTTTAGTGTTTTTGGAGGCAATTGGGGTTAAATGACTTGCCCAGGCTCACCCAGCTATTAAGTGTCTGAAGTCAAAGTTGAACTCATGTTCTCTTGACTTCAGGATCAGTGCTCTACTTTTCCATTTAGCTTCCCCTTTCTCATTAGCTTATAAACTCCTTGAGGGCAGAAATTGTCTTTGTTTCTTTCTTTTTTTTTTTTTTTAACCCCAGTTTTTAGCAGAATGCCTGGCACATAATAACTGCTTAACAAATGTTGATTGATTGATTATTTATTTACTGATCTCATGCTATATCCTCCTTTACAGTGGGATCTTGTAGGACTGTCTTTACTTAAATAGCCAACAGTTTGCCTGTCTGTAAAATGGACACAAAGATCAGTCCAGTGTTTGGGAGTGAAATAAGAAAAAAACAGTTATACTTTCAGAAGAAATCTTGCACCAAATCCTGCTGAGCAGGAGCCATTTGCTTTGAGATGTAACCCATATCTCTCTGAAAGCAAAGCCCTGGAGTTGATGATAAACAGAATTTAATGTGATGTTAACTATATTTATATGGCTCTCTGCCCCAGGAGATGGATTTACATATGTGCTAAATGTATTTCACTGGGATACATAACAGTGATGCTATATTTCATTGACTCTGGAAACCTGGTGGCAGCCCAGCCTGTTAAAGAAACATTACATACATGCATACAATATCTACTGCAGCCACCAAGGGGAATATGGGCGGAACAAGAGATGGATGGTGGCCTTCAGATACCCTGAGTAGGGAGCTCCAAGTGAGTGCATCTTGAAAACACTTGGGACGCCCAAGTAATACTCACTTGGAGTTCTGCTTTAGTTTACTAATTTATGGATATGAGTAATCATAAAATTATGAACAATGAGTCATTGCTCCTAACCTATTGCAAGCATCTTCTTCATAGAACTATAAAGAACCTTAAGAGGTCATCTTATTTATTACCCCAATACCTAGGCATAATTGGATTATTCGGATGAAGCAGATATATCTAGGGATGTATATATTGGGTGTAAACTTGGATAAAGTAGGCAATAGTAGTAGTGATGCAGAATGCAGTCTGGCTGCAGTGCTTCCTGTTTGAGGAGGAGCCAGCCTATCTGCCCAGGAGTTTGTCCTTTGATCTCTGAGGTTAGGGAAGAGGGAAGGAAGCCTGGGACAGGAACATCTTGGTGATGGGATACTTGGACTGATATTCTAAAAGTATCTGTGTCAAGTGATCATGTGTGTTAACTGGGGAACAAGAGGTGAATTTCAAGGATGGCAATAATAACTTGAAAGAAATATACTCTCTGGTGAGCAAATATCCCCATATCACATCAGTACCTTGGGACAAGGTCCTTTCCTCCCTATATTAGTTTCAATTCTCAGATGAAATTTCAATTCTGAGATGAAGTTTAGTCCTAGACAGTTTGCCATGCTGCTTCCAATTGACAATTTAGTTTGGCTTTAGGAACCTGCCCATATAATTGTTTTTTTTTTTTTTTTTTTTTTCCCCTCTGAAGCTCAAAACACATTAGTCAGTCATGCAGCTCTACAAGTGTCCTGACTTCCCAAGCAGCGTGGGGATCTTGCAGGATAAGTGACAAGATGGTTGTAGGGAAGCTGAGCAGAAGTTAAAGAGAAAGGATAGGATTTAACAAAGTTTAACCTGGTAACCTAGAATTTAAACTTCGTCCCAATGCCCAATCACATTTGCTTAAGACTCACTAAGAATGTTAAACTAAGACAAAGGAAAGAAAAGAAAAGATACTCTTAAGCTGTTAATAGCCCAGTGGTATCTACAGGGAAAGTATATAAAACAACATGTGATAAAAACAAGTACTAAACTAATCCTAGAACCTCGGAGGTAGATATATTAGTGTTACTATTAGATTAGTTGTACATAGTAACATAGTAACATAGTTGAAGAACAACTTTGAGCAAATAAGTTATTTTGGTTACTATAAATACCCACATTAACTACAAAGGACACATGAAGGAAGATACTATCTGCATCCAAAGAAAGGACAGATACATAGAAGTTTATATGGGATGATTTTACAAATATACACATATTGGTGTCTGATGGTAGCCATCTCCAGGGAGGGAAAGAGGTAAAAGGAAAAAAAAAAAAGAAATGTATATAACTATTATATATTAAAAGGCATAATAGGTTGCATATAATAGACTTGGCAGTTTCATGGACAATCTTTTTTATTATACTCTGTTATAGAAATGTTTGTTTTAGTCCATAAATTAAAAATAAAATAAACAAAACATAAAAAAGATTAGAATCCTAAACTGCTACAGTTCCGAAAAACCTTTAAGATCTTTGTCCAAGTTCCTCATTTTAGATAGATGGATGGATAGATGGATAGCTAGAGCATTTATTAAGTGTTTGATACGTGTGGAGAATTGTACTAAGTACTAGGAATAAAAACACAAGTAAACAATGTGATCCCTAATCTCAAGAAGCTTATATTTTAAAGCAGGGAGCAGAGAGATAAGAGATGAATATCTGGAAAGTATGGGAAATTGAATAGGTCCTGAGAGAGGAGAAAGTATGGTCCTAGATCAAAGGTTGCTGTGAAGGAGGTAGAGAAGTACAGTTGATCTGAGAGGTAAGTGAGCATGACATGAACCAGTCATGAAATTTCAGTTTGAGGAAACTTAGGTATAGAGGTAAAAATTTCTTCCTCCAGGTGTCTCAGAGATGGACAGACTAGAGTCTATAATGTAATTCAACTCAATCAACATTTATTTATTATAATCTAAAAGGTATCATGCAAGCCTCTGGGATTAAAAAAGATAAAAGTGAAATGTTTCCTGCCCTCACAGAGTTGACATTCTGTTAGGCATCTATAACAAGAGCACATATAAGTGTACAATTCAGGTTAGGGAATAAAGGCACAATAGAAGGATTAGACAAAATCTTTAAGGAACATTTGAGAAGGCAGAGAACAGTGCTGGCTGAGAGAAGTAAATGTAGGCTTTCTGGAGGAGGGAGCCTCAGAACTGAGCCTTGAAGCAAGATAAGGCAGAAATGAAAAGTAAGTAAATTCCAGGCATGGATGGAGGCAGAGAAGGAGATGCACAATTACACAGAAGTAGCAGATAGTATATTGGTTCAGAGAACAGGTAATAGTTCACTTCAACTAGAACTTGGCATTTATAAAGAAGAATAATGTAAATGAAGTATATCTTAGGAAAGCAGACTGGAACCAGACTGTGAAGGATCAAAAATGCCAAAATTGAGTTTAAATTATTTTTTCCATAGAGCAGGAGTTAGCAAACTATGGTCTGTTGCTGCTTTGACCATTGACTGTTTTAATAGGGACTGAGAACTAAGATTGATTCTTAAATCTTTAAATAAACCTTTATCATATTTTAAAATGTTAAAAATTATTCTTAGCTTAGGGGCTTGTACAAAAACAGGTGGGCTGGATTTATTCCTTGGGCTGTGGTTTGCTGTTTCTTGTTCCAGAAAGAACAAGAAGCCACTGAATGCTTTAAAGCAGATGGGTGATGGAATCAGACTTATGACTTAAGAAGATTATTTTGGCAGCTGTGTGAAGAATGGATTAGAGAGGGAAGAGAACAGAGGCAAGGGGATCAATCACTACAATTGTCCAGGCAAGTGGTAATGAAGGCTTGAAGTAGGGTGGTATCATGTACAAAGACAAGGGAATGAAGGTGAAAGATGCTGAACAAATGGTGGAACCAACAAAATCTGGAATTTGATTGGATAAGTGGGGGTGTGGGAGGAGGTAGATAGAAGAGCTTTTAAATGACTCCTAGGTTTCAAATCTAACAAAATGATAGTTTCCTCAAAATATATAGGGAAGTTTAGAGGAAGGGCATTTTAATGGAGCAGATGACAAATTCTCTCTAGTACCTATTAAATTTGAGGTGACAGCTGGATGTCTAAGTGACTTCTAGTGGGCAGATGGAAATATGATACTAGTGGTCAGAAGGAAGACTAGGGCATAGAGGTGACAAATGAACCCATGCTTATGAGAATTGATGAGATCAACAATAGAAAGAATTATGGAGGGAAAAGAATAGAGGATCCAGGACAGATACCTTAAGTGTGCTGAGAGCCATGGACTCAGTATGCTGCCACAACTTTGAGAAACATTCACATGGGATCTAAGGGAAACAAGACAGACAACTAGGAATACTTCTGCAAGATGTAGTTGGTCTATCCAGTCTAACATATTTTATGCATACCTATGGATGATACCCATACTTGGATTGGAAAACGAGTGATGGATGGAAGGACTAGTCAAAAAGGGTGGAGAAGAGCAAGGAGAGAGCCTATCTCCTGATTTTTAGGTCAGTATTTCACTACACCTTGCAGAGGAGAGAAACTTTACACTCAAGTGACCTCTGAATTTTAGGGAACAAACTTCTCTTTACCGAATTGAAGGAAGAAGAATTTTTTTTTTCTTAATGAAGTATCATCAAGCATTTATTAAGGTTACTTTGATCAAAATACAATTAAGGTGCTTCAAGGAAGGTGATAGTTATAATCTAGGCATGTTCTCAAGGAGTTCACAGTCCAATAGGAGAGGAGAATGAAAATACAACTCCAAGAATTAGGACACAAAGAATGATGAGATAAGTGCAAAGGCGAATTTCCTACAAAATAGGAAGAAATCATTTTGGGGGTAGTGATCAGGAATCTTTTTAAAAATCTAATAGTGGGTTATCATGACAGGGTTCCAAAACAATGGTACTAAATTGGTTCTTAAATAATTCATAGAAAGAACAGTCAGCACTAATAGACCACATTTTGGAGAGGTATCATTTGAGTTGGACCTGGAATGAAGAGAAAGACTTCAATAAGTGGGAAAGTATGGTGAACAAGGAAATGGGGGAAAGTCTATTCCAGGCATAGGAGAACAAATGAACAAAAACCAGGAGATAAGAGAGCACTACTGTCTCCTGTTTTTTTTTTTTTTTTTTTCCTTTCTGATCATTCCTTCTCAGTCTCCTTTACTGGTTCCTCACTCATTTCATGATCATTATTCATAAATATCCCCAAAAGGTCCATCTTTGTTCCTCTTCTCATTTTACTTTATGCTATCTCATTTGGTGATCACATCACCTTCTAAGAGTACAAATATCATATATATTTAGATAATTCTTAGATCTATAAATCTAATCCTAAGTTTTTTTCTGACCTCCAGTCCAACATTTTTAATTGAGATTTGAACATCTCAAACTAAATGTCCTGTAAACATCACAAACTCAACATATCAAAAATGGAACTCATTGTTTTTCCTTCCAAACTTTTCCATCTTCCAGACTTTTCTAATATTGTTGAGCCCACTACTCTCCTTCCAATCATCAAACTATATAACTTCAGTATTGTCTTGGATTCCTAATTCTCCATCATTTTGAATGTCCAAATCATTGCAAATCTTGTTTGTACTTTCACAAGAACTCTTCACAATAATGTCCTTCTCTTCACTCATAATCCACAAGTCTTTCACTGGCCTCAGCACTTCTCCCCAGTACTGCTGGAATAGCTTTCTAATTTGCCTCTCTCAAATCTTTCCCCATTCCAATCCATTTTCCACTTATTAGTCAGGAATTTTCATAAAACAAAGATCTACTCAACCTTCTTTAATGAGTCATTATTAACTTTAATATCAAATATAAAAACCTGTTTGACATTTAAATATCATCCTAATCTAAACTCTTCCTACCTTTCCAGGCTTAAGCTTTAGTGCCCTCTATGTACTCTACACTCAAACAGAACCCTCCATATTTTCTCTTTACCTTTGAACTAACTGTTTCCCAGGTCTGAAATATTTTACCTCCTTATTTTTGCCTCTTTCTTTCCCTAACTTCTTTCAAGATTCAACTGAAATCCCATTTCCTCTAGGAGGCTTTTCTGTGTCCCAAGAGATCAGTGCCTTCCCATCTCAAATTATCTTTCTACTACTTCTATATCTTGTATGTATTCTGATATTTCCAGGTTATCTCCCTCATCAGAATGCAAGCTTTCTGAGGTCAGGAATGGTTTTTGTGTTGATTTTTTTTTTGCCTTTTTCCATCACCATTGCTTAGTGTAGGGCCTGGAAAATAGTAAACACTTAATAAATACTTGTTGATTGATGATTTACTAATAGATAGAGAATGAGTGATGGATGGCAATCTAGTTTGCCTTAGAATATAAAATACATAAAATTGAATATCTTATAAATAAGATAGGACTTGACTGAAAGGTTAAAGACACAGTATAAAAGATCTTTAATGTTAAAGTCAAGAATTTATGCTTTAAGAGGTGATTCAGGCTAGTTCAAATGATCTTATGATGGAGAGAGCCATTTATACTCAGAGAGAAGCCTGTGGGGCCTAAGTATGCATCACAACATAGTATTTTCACTTTTTTGTTATTGTTTGTTTGCATTTTGTTTTCTTTCTTATTTTTTTTTCTTTATGATCTGATTTTTTTTTGCAGCATGATAATTGTGGAAATATGTATAGAAGAATTGCATATATTTAACATATATTGGATTACTTACTGTCTAAGGGAATGAGTGAGGAGAAGAGAGGGTGAAAAAAATCTGGAACACAAGGTTTTGCAAGGGTGAATGTTGTAAATTATCTATGCATTTGTTTTGAAAATAAAATAACCATAGATACTAAATGTTTAAAAGAATTTATGCTTTATTCAGTAATCACAATGGAGCAAGTGATTTTTTTTTTAGTATAGGAGTAACACAATCATATTATTGAGTTAGAGAGATTAACTTGGCATCAATATGAAGAATGATTGGTTTGGAGAACAGTGGAAAGGTGACCACTCTGAATACCCACATTCAAATTCCATTTTAATGCTTACTACCTATGTGACCTTGAACTTAATGGCTTCTAAGATTCCTTCAAGCTGTAGATCTCTGATAATAAGATGCTAGGATATAGGCTGAAGGCAGAAATGGAAGGCATATGATCATTATAATAGTCTAAGTGAGAAAATTTGAGGAACTGAATTAAAGTGGCTGAAGTGGAAATAGAGAAAAGAGAGTTGATATGAGAGACACTATGGGAACAGAAATATCAGAGATCTGTACATGATTGGATGTGTGGGAGAGAGAGGGAGAAGAATAGAAGTTGATTCCAAGGTTATAATCCTGGGAGACTGGAAGGCTTGTGATGCCAATAACAGAAATAATGAAGTTAAGAGGAGAAAAAGATTTAGAGATGATGAGTTTAGTTTTAGACATGTTGAGATACTTCTAAGATAGTTTAAAGTGCTGGCAGTCAGCTAGGCAGAGATATGTAGAAGCAAATTGAAAAAACAGGAATTGGGGTCTGAGGAAAAGTTGGAAATAGAACTAAAGATACAGGACTCATCTGCATGAAGATAACTGAAGTCACAGAAATAGATGTGATCACTGAAAGAGAGAATTTAGAAAGAGAAGAACTGAATCCATCAGAATAAGTACCTAAGAGAATAACTATATTTAAGGGAAAGGAGAAGACAGATGATAGATGTAAAATAATTTGATTTAGAGATACAGAGGTCATTATTGACCTTTGAGAGGTCAATAGATGTAATGCAGTATAAAGAGAGATGAAATTGCAATCAGATGATCTGGGTTTCAACGACTTAACCATCCAGCATTTATTACGTGCCTACTATGTGTTTGGTACTCTGCTAGCTCTGGAGATAAAAACAATAGTAATCCCTACAAGTAAGGTGCTCATATACTACAAGTATATACATAATAAATATAAGGATGATAGTGATGAATAAATCCAGTATAAAATACTTAATTATAAGGTAGTTTGGGAGGTAAGATACTAGCAGTTGGGATCAGGAGAGACTCAATTGTAGAAAATTGTGCTTGATTCTGTGAAGTGGATATGATGAAGTAGGAATATATTCTAGATATGAAGTTCAGCCAGGATAAAGGCACAGAAATGGGAGATGGAGCATTGAAGAAGAAGAAAGAAGAAAGAAAATCCAACTTGATTGAATCATCAAGTATGAGAGAAGTAATGTCCAATGAAGCTGGAAATATAAGTTGAAAATATTGTAAAGAGCCATTGTAATTTACTGAGTAAGGGATTGACATAGCTCTGTGCTTAAATCAAATACTTTTGACATTAATGTGGAGGATAGACTGTGAAGAGGACAACTTGAGGCAAAGAGACCAATTAGAAGGTCATTGAAATAAACCAAGAGTGAGATGATAAGAGCCTGAATTAGAGGGGTAGTTGTGTGAGTAAAAGGAATGGTCAAATGAGAGAGATGTGAGGATAGAAAGAATAAGATCTTGTAAATGGTTGAATATGTGGAGTGAGGAAAAGAAAAGAGTTGAGGTTAATGCTTAGATTATACATCTGGAAGATGGAATAATGCCCTTGACAAAAAAGGAGAAGTTTAAATAGAGATAGCTTTGGGGATGAAGATAATGAATTTTGCTTTGGACAGGTTGAACTTGAGATGTCTTCACGACATGTAGCTTGAAATGTCCAATAGGTAACTGATGTTATAGAATTTAAGCTCAGGGGAGACTAGATGGGTCTAGTTGTAGAGATCTGTGAGACATCTACAGAGAGTTTATCATTAAATTAATATGAGTTTTAACACCAAGAATGACAGTATGAAGAAGAGAAGAAAGCCCAAGATATAATCTTAGAGAATACCCACAGTTAGAAGATGTGATTTGGATAGCAATCCACCAAGAGAGTGGTCAGATAAGTAAAAGAGAAACATGAGAGTAGTATTGTGAAAACCCAGAGATGTTAGAATATCCAACAATAGTTTCAGATATAGCAGATAAGTAGAAAAGGATGAACACTGAGAAATAACCATAGTATTTAGCAAATGGGATTATTTTTAACTTTGGAGAGAGTAGTCTGAGTTGTATGACGAATTCAGAAGCCAAATTGAAGAGGACTGAGGATGAGATGATATGAGGAAAAATAGAAGGTCTGAATACAAACTACCATTTGTGATCTATATTCCTTTGGGTAAGTCACCTAGTCCCTCTACCTTAGTTTACTTATATGTAAAATCTAAAGATCAAATTAGATAATTTTTCTTCCATTTAAAAATATATGATCCTCTATTCCTATGCACTGTGAAAGCCAAGGTCATGACTGTTGTTGCACCGGTCAGTGCAGGAAGGGATGTATTCCCATCTCTGTGCTTCACTCTAATTGTTGGCACATAAACACCACCACTGATTTATGGAATAGGCTTTATAACTCTCTTGTACTAAACTAGCCCTGGATTTCACTATTTTTGATGTTTTCATAGATAAGATATTTTCTGTTGCCTCTATGCTTTATTTCTTAGTGAAGTGGAGATGAAGTAGGAATATATTCAAATATGGAGTTCAGCTAGGATAAAGGCATAGAAATGGGTACCAATGGTAACAAAGAGAATGGGATCCCTTAACCCATGGGTTGCCTTATAATAATGGATATATATATCCATAAAGTTTTTAGCGTGTGAAACCTAGATTGTGAAGTCCCTCAAAATAGATCAACAAACTGCTATGGAAAATGGCACAACCTTTCACTGACAATCAGTAGAACTGTCAGACTCCTCAGATATGTAAATAGCAGGAAATTCTGTTTTGTCCTATCAATCCCAAACCACTTACCACATCAAAATGTGTATTTTTTTTCTCAAACAAAAGAGGGCAGTAGAAAGCTGCATGGGATCCCCTGAGAGTTTCCTTTTTCTCAAGAAAGGAATCCCAAACTCAGTAGCTCTTCATGTAACAGCATGATTCAGCTCTTAGCCAAAGAGTTATCAGATGTTCCAACCAATGAATAAAGTAATACATCTCTTCCAATCAGTAAGTTCCCAGCAAAGTAGCTGAAGAGTCAGCTGTTTCATCTATAAGCCTTACTATATATTTATCTTAATACCACTTCTCAAAAGTGATATTATCCTTCTAATCCTTCTAGTTTCATAACCTTTTTCTTTGTCTATATCCTTCTTGATCTCTGTTGGCCATCCACTTCTCCTTGATATTCTCTTCTCCCTAGATTTTCAGGACACCACTGTCTCATGGTTCTCCTCCTATTTGACAGCTCCTTCCTGGTATTCTTTGCTAGATCCTTATCCTAGCCATTCTGGATAACTGCTGTTGTTTCACAGGACTATTCTGAGTTCTTTTCTCTTCTTCCTCTATTTCACTTAGTGATCTCCAGCTCCCATGTATTCAATTAATATCTTTATAAAGATGAATCCCAATCTTTTTGTTGAAGTTCAGTCTTGCATCTCCAACTGCTTTTTAGACATCTTGAACTAGATGCCTTGTAAACATCTTAAACTCAACATGTCTAAAACTGAACTCATTGTCGTTTCCCTTAAACCCTTACTCTCCATACTTCCCTATTAATGTCAAGGATACCACCATCTTCCCAGTCATCTAGGCTCAAAGTCATCCTTATCTCTCTTGCTCTTCCCCCTCTCCATGCATTCAATGTTACCAACTCCTATGGATTTTACCTTCATAACAACTTTTACATATATATGTGTGTGTGTGTGTGTGTGTGTGTGTGTGTGTGTGTGTGTGTATACATATGTATAGAATATATATGTATTATATATATCCCTTTCTTTCCCCTATCCTGCCCCTATCCTGATACAAGCACTCATAAGCACATACCTAGACCTCTACAATATTCTGCTGGTTGATTTACTTGCCAAAAATCTTTCCCCATTCCAGTTCATCTTCTACTCAGTTTCCCAACTGATCTTCTTAAAACACAGGCTTGACCAGGTCATTCTCCTAAGTCCATAAACTCCAATGGTTCTTCATCACCTCCAAAATCAAATATAAAATTGTTTGACAGGTTAGCCTTAATAACCTGTATCCTTCCTATCTTTCCAGTTTTCTTATGTTTAACTCACCCCTTCGTATTATGAGATCCAGTGACACTGACATCCATGCCATTCTTTTCTTTTCACATGTGTGTGTTTGTGTATATACACATGCCATCAATAGTGTATTAGAGTATATATACATATATATACACACATACATATATATAAACCATCAACAATGTATCAGTACCCCAGTTTTCCCACATCCCCTCCAACATTATCTTTTCTTGACATCTTAGCCAACACGATAGGTGTGAGGTACCATCTCACAATTGTTTTAATGTTCATTTTTCTAATCAATAGTGATTTAGAGTATTTTTTCTTATGACTGTAGATGCATGCCATTTTCATATGTTCTATATATGCATGTGTGTGTATAAAGATAAACCTTATTTATTGTCCTTTGTTTTATTGCACTTCACAGATTTTTTTTCTTCTTAAATTCCAGGAAGCTTTTATTATTTTTTCTCAATAGTATTTTATCATTCTAATTATACCATTCCAATTATAATTTTCAACATTATTTTTGTAAAATTTTGAGTTGCAAATTTTTCTCCCCCCCCACCTTAGCATCCCCCTCCTAAAGACAGCAAACACTCTGACAAAGGTTACACATGTACAATCATTTTAAACATATTCCATAGTCATATTGTGAAAGAAAAATCAGAACAAAAGGGGAAAACCATGAGAAAGAAAAAGCAAACCCCCAAAAAAGATGAAAATAGTATGCTTTGATATTCACTCAATCTCCATAGTTCTCTCTCTGGATGAGGATGGAATTTTTTATCCCAAGTCTATTGGAATTGTTTTGGATTACTGTGTTGCTGAGAAGAGCTTAATTTATCATAGTTGTTCATCACAAAATCTTGCTGTTACTGTGTTCACTGTATTCCTGATTCTACTTTTTTCACTCAGCATCAATTTGCTCAGGACTTTGTTAAATCAACTTGTTCATCAATTTTTATAGAATAACAATATTATGTTTATTTCATATACCATAACTTATTTAATCATTCCCCAATTGATGGGCATCCTACTCATTTTCTAATTCTTTGACAATTGGAGTTGTCCAAATTCTAATTGTCAAAAAGATCTACTATAAACATTTTTTGCATGTGTGTCCTTTTTATTCATTGAGGGCAGGCACTGTCTTTTGCCTGTGTTTGTACTCCTAACACTGGCATATAATACATCCTTAATAAATTCTTGTTGACTTGCTCATTTTTACCTTATGAGATAAAACTCAAGAAATCTCTTTCTGTTAAATTATTATTGTTGTTGTTCTTTGTCCTTTAAATTTGAAGAGGATCATTGACATCCCAGAGTAATGTCTTGACATGTATATAAATTGGATTTGAATGAGGCAAAGACGTCTCCAAGTCAATAACCTCATTTTATCTCTCTGAGTCATCAAGGAGCAGTGGCAAGACAAAATTCAAGATGACTGGCAGTAGCCCAAGATGTTGTGAATGACCTTGGTATCTTTGATGTCTGACCAAGCTTTAAATGTTCCACCTGCTTCAGTTGCCTTCATGGCCCTTGGAACAAATTGTTCTCTTTTGCCCATTCCTCTCAGGGAAATCTTCATGTATTTGAGGGTAGACTGATGGGTTTGAAGTCTGTCAAATATCCTTAATCTGGTTTAATTTATCTACCAAGATAGTTTTACTGGGTCACTGGGCATGTTGCAGTCTCTTGGAGCTACAAGTGAGAGTTGGTTGACAATGGTACACCAAAGGTGAAACTCTGAAAAGAGCTTGGCAAGACTTCACACTTGGGATGCTAGTGAATGTCCCCACATCCCTCTTTGTTAGCTATAAACCTGATAAAGTCTCCCCATGATTCCCCCCCAAAATTTTTTTAATCGTTAGTTATAAACTTTAAAACTCTGAAAACAATCATATGCAAATGAATTGATGGATCACAATGCCTTGCAGTTTTTGTTATTTTAGTTGTTGTTCTGCCTTCAAATAGAACCTCTTAATACTCTTATCTGAGGTGTAATTCTCTATCTGAATCTCAGAAAGTCCATGTCTCTCCTACACAAGTTATCTGAGAAAACATGTTTATTCACAAATAGATTTTTATCATTTTTCCTTATACAAATATTCTTCATTTTTTACCTCTTTATAGAAAATTGTTCATTTACAAAAGGGGCAGTATCTTGAAATCTTTAAAGAGACATACCCTTTCAGTAAATTTACATATATACTTCATTGCAGCATCTTAGCTAAGCAACTTTCTGAATCACCTTCTAAAGGCTCCTTACTTACTCTCGCTTTGTATTTGCTTGTTAAATTGGATTAGAGACAAAATTTTAGTCTTCTATATATCTGGCAGAAAGTGTTTAAAGGAAGGAGCTAAGCAAGAAACAGAGAATTACCCCCCCAAAAAATAGAATTATAAGGCTTTTGTTCCTTTGAAAGTACCAACAATTTGGTTCATTATTTAGTCTAACTTTTAAAAATAGGGTTCTGCACAATAAAAGCAGATAATATAATTATAGGATCAAGGCTAGTTATTCATTTGACTATAATTCCCCCCCCCCCCAAACAACATGAACATTTGTCACCTCTCTAAAGCAAAGGGAATAGTTGAAGCTATAGGCAGAATACTGAGGACAGACCCTTATGGCAAGACCTACAATTATGGGTCAGGAGGAGGGAAGAGTCAAGAAAACAGACAAAGTAGTTATAGACTTGGAAAATTCAGTTCCATGGAAGTCTAGACTGGAGAGAGTTTCAGGAACACTAGTTAACAGGGTCAAACACTGCAGAGAGGTCAGAGAAGAGGAAGATAAGGACTAAATAAAAGACCATTTGATTTTCCAAAAAGGAACAGTTTCAAGAGAGTTATTGGGGCAGAAGCCAGATTGCAGGAGGTTAAGAATGGTGGATAGAAAATGGAAACATCAGGTATAAATGACACTTTTAAAGTGTTTTTGAAGTGTTTGGCAAGAAAAGGGAATGAGAAATATTGGGTGGTAGTTAAAAGGGGAAGCAGGGTCAGGCAAAGTTGTTTTTTTTTCTTTTTTTGTTTTGTTTTGTTTTGTTTTTTTAAGATGGAGAGTACTGATCCATTGCACCAAAAGCAATCAAGTCCTAGTTGCTCAGGCAGGAATGAATTCTCCTTCAGAATTTGTCTTAGGTACCACATCTATTCATCTTTCAGAAACAAGAGAGGAAATAATACTAAAAATGGTTATTTTGGAATGCATTCCCATTAAAATGGGGGAACTGAATATTCAGATGGAAATGATGTGAACTTTGAAAGAAAAAGATCACATCATTCTAGAATGTCCAGGGAGCCAAAAATGAAATACTTGGCATAGTTATTTTTGTTCCTTAAACTTTGGGAAAGTAGATTCTGATTCCAATAATCTTCATTCATATGTGTGTATGAATATTTGTATGTATGAATATATATATGTAAGTATTCATATATATTATGTTACAAGTTTGCTTTATTTAATAAATTAAAAATAAAACAATTGTTAATAGATCAAATCTTAAGGATCTTTTAGCAGTAGGCTCTAAAAAGATGGCAGGATAATAGATACAGAATTAGAAATGAATTTTAGGGGTCATTAAGTCTATTCTTTTAACTTTATAGATAGGAAACTAAGACATTTAAAATGCAAGTGACTACTCTAAGATCACACAGACATTATGTTATGGGAACTAGGATTTGAATTAAGGTTATTTGATTCTACACTTAGATCTAATTCTATTATGCTGCCTCTTAAAGAAAATCAAAAAGAACTAGAAAGTCTTAAAAAAAGAAAAGAAATTGTGAATGATCTTGATAAGGAAAAGAGTGCTATACTTGAAATCAAAGGACCTGGTTTAAATCCTGACTCTGACATTTTACTACCTATGTAATCTTGGATAAATCTTTTAATCTCTTTGGGTCCCAATTTTCTTAACTATAAAATTGGCAGGAGGCAAGGGGTGGGAATGAGGGTGGAAGGCAAAGTATTGGATGACCTCAAAGGTCCTTTCAGGCTCTGAATCACAATAATCCTAAAATCTGAAGAGACAAATGAGGTCACAATCAGAGAGTGCTCTTTTTAGTTTTCTCTTCAAAGGGCATGTATAAAAGATAAAAGGAAGAGCTCTTAACTAAATAGAAATACAAAAGAGTAGTATTGACTTATAAAAACAGTTTTAGCAAGACTAAATGCCAAGCGAATTAAAATTTGTGAAAAACAATAAGAACAACAAAATTGATCCACAATTAAGTGCAGAGCAAGAAGAACAAAAAAGGGCTGGACTGCTTGGGACAGATGATTGAATGTTAACATATCAAGAAGAAAGGCAAAGTACTCAAGTCCTATTTTACTTCAGTCTTTCTCTGTCAGGGGAATGAATTTCAGACTGAAAAACATAGAACAAACATAGTTTAAGGGAGAATTGAAGTTCAGAATAGGTAGAGATATAGAAAAAAGATAATGTAGCTTCTTTAAATGAGTTCAAGTCACCTGGCCCAGATGAATTAAATCCCAGGGTAAGTGAAAGAACTTTAAGGTTTGATGAAGGAGCTGCTGTCAGTAATCTTTGAGGCTGTGTAGAAAATAGGACAACTTTCAGAAAGACTGAAGATTGTAGCTGTTGCATCAATTTTCAAAAAAGGGGGAGAAAGGCAGATTTTGAAAACCCTTAACCAGTTTAGCTTGATGACAGTACTTGACCAAATTCTACAGGGATTATTTAAATGATTTGTGAATTTATTTTTTAAAAAGGGAAGTCATCATCACTAGAAACCAATGAGAGCTAGTCATGCAAAACTATATGTATTTCTTTTATTAAACTCTTACCAAAACTAGTAGTTTGGGAAAATCTGTAAACACAGTATGTCTTATTTCAGTGAGGCATTGTTGGAATCTGGACTAGACTAAGAAATGTAGTTTTGAGCATGGAAAACTCAGCCAACAGATTATGGTTTTTAATCTAAGGATCTAGATTTTGATCCCCTACTCATGTGATCTTTTAGAGATTATAGCATGGTGCAGTGGAAAGGATATTGAATCTCTGGTCTCTAGATATGGATTTGAATCCCAGTTCTATTACTTATTTGTTTTGTGACTTGAGAAAAGTCTCTTATCATCTCTGGGTCTCACATGTAAAATTAGGACATAGTGCTAAATGGCTACCAAGAATGCATTTATCTCTGAATTCATAACTTTGATAAAGAGGAGCAGAGAAATTCTTCCCCAATTGAATTCAACAAACGTTCACTAAATATCTACTATGTGCAAAGCATTGTAATAAATACTGGTAATAAAAAGATTAAATAATATGATACTTGACTAGAGAGGACTTTTGGGAGATATCTGGAGAAGAAAAAATAAATTTAAGACAATTTGGAAAACAATGAAGTTCATGGTGGACCTCAAGACAATGGGTTCAAGAATTAGAATAGATACAAAGTAGATTACAATCTCTCTTTAGTTTAGTAAATCAATCCTCAACTTTTGTGGGAAAAACATTCCTAGAAAATGTTACCAATGTTAAAAATGCAAATGTTGATGCATTGAATTTGTGGGTAATAGGAGGTTTTATTCCCCCAACCACCAAAAATTGTAATCTTCCATTAGCAATTGCTAGAAACATATTCTGCATACAATTCTTTATAGCAAAATGTTAATTTTAATAATATGTAAAATATAGTATGCAAAGCAAAATTGCTAACATGCAAAACTTTTTTTGCTACTAATTTACTAGAATTTGTGACTTTTTGTAGTAATACTCCAATTATTATAAAAATCAACAACATTGGTTTCAGACAATATTCACTTTTCATAATATATTTTCATACTATAAATACTGGGCAGCAAATAAAGTTCTTAAAAGAAACTTTTTTGTATTACAAATTTATTTTATTTTCAATTCATGGAACAAAACAAGCATTTCCATAACACAGTATAATACAAAAGGTGATTTCACATGAAACCACAAATCAACCATATATAATTTAAATAGATAGTTCCAAATTTCTATCCAGAATGGTTGTATAAGTTAGTAACTTCAAGAACAATGAAGCAGAGTACCAATTCCTCCACATCCCTGCCAGCATTTGTCATTTTCCTTTTTTGTCATATTAGCCATTCTAATAAGTATGATGTGGTGTCTCAGAATTGGTTTAATTTTCATTTCTTTAATCAATAGTGATTTAGAGCATTTTTTCATATTACCACAGATAACTTTGATTTCTTCTGAAAACTGCTTGTTCAAATCTTTTGATCATTTGTCAATTGAGGAATAACATATTCTTACAAATTTGATTCAATTTCTATATACTTAAGAAATTAAACCTTTATCAGAGAAACATCCCGTAATTGCCTCCACTCTCTCCTCCCCAGTTTCCTAGTTTCCTTCTAATCTTGGCTGCATTAATTTTATTTGTGCAAAACTTTTTTTAATTTGATGTAAACAAAATTAACCATTTTAATCACTAATAAAATCCAACAGTAAGAGGTACAAAGAGAAATTCCATTTAAAATAACTGTTGATGGAGTATAAAATATTTGGGAATCTATCTACCAAAGGAAGTCAGGAATTATATGAGCAAAATTACAAAAACTTGCCACAAAAATAAAGTCATATTTAAATAATTGGAAAGACATTAAGTGCTCTTGGATAGGCCGAGCGAATATAATAAAGATGACAATACTCCCTAAACTAATCTATTTATTTAGTGCTACACCAATCAGACTCCAGAGAAATTATTTTAATGACCTAGAAAAAAATAACAACAAAATTCATATGGAAGAACAAAGGGTAGAGAATTCCAAGGGAATTAATGAAAAAAATCAAATGAAGGTGGCCTAGCTGTATCTGATCTAAAACCATATTATAAAACAGCAGTCACCAAAACTATATGGTATTGGCTAAGAAATAGATCAGTGGAATAGGTTAGGTTAATAAGGGACCTGTATGTGGCTAGAAACTGGAAAATGAATGGATGCCCATTAGTTGGAGAATGGTTGGGCAAATTATGGTATATGAATGTTATGGAATATTATTGTTCTGTAAGAAATGACCAACAGGAGGAATACAGAGAGGCTTGGAGAGACTTACATCAACTGTTGCTGAGTGAAATGAGCAGAACCAGAAGATCATTATACATTTCAACAACAATACTCTGTGAGGATGTATTCTGATGGAAGTGGATATCTTCAACAAAGAGAAGATCTAATTCAGTTCCAATTGACCAATGATGGACAGAATCAGCTACACCCAGAGAAGGAAAACTGGTAAATGAGTGTAAACTGTTTGCATTTTTATCTTTCTTCCAAGGTTATATTTACCTTCTGAATCCAATTCTTCCTGTGCAACAAGAAATTCAGTTCTTCACACATATATTGTATCTAGGATATACTATAACACATTTAACATTTATGAGACTGCCTGCCATCTAGGGGAGGGGGTGGAGGAAAGGAGGGGAAAATTTGGAACAGAAGTGAGTACAAGGGATAATGTTGTTAAAAAAATTACCCATGCATATGTACTATCAAAAAATTATAATTATAAAAATTAATAAAAAAAATAATTGTTGATGGTATAAAATATTTGTTAATCTATCTGCCAAGGGAAAGTCCAAAACTATATGAGCAAAAACTACAAAACACTTTTCACACAAATAAAATCAGATCTAAACAATTTGAAAAATATTAAGTGCTCTTGGATAAGTTGAGTGACTATAATAAAGATGGCAATACTACCTAAACTAATCTATTTATTTAGTGTTATATCAATCAAATGCCCAGGAAACTATTTTACTGACCTAGAAAAAATAACAAAATTCATCTGGAAGAACAAAGGGTCGAGAATTTCAAGGCAACTAATGAAAAAAATCAAATTAAGGTGGTCTAGCTGTAGATCTAAAACTATATTATAAAGGAGTGATCATCAAAACCATTTAGTACTATCTAAGAAATAGACTAGTTGATCAGTGGAATAGGTTAGGTTCACAGGACAAAATAGTCAATAACTAAAGCAAATTAATGTTTGACAAACCCAAAGACCACAGCTTTGGGGATAAGGATTCACTATTTGACAAAAACTGCTGACAAAAAATTGGAAAATACTATGACAGAAACTAGACATTGACCCAACACTTAATACAATATACCAAGATAAGGTCAAATCAGGTTCATGATCTCACTCATGAAGAGTGAGATTATAAATTAAATGAACATAGGATAATTTACCTCTCAGACCTGTGGAGTAGGAAGAAATTTATGACCAAAGAAGAACTAGACATCATTATTGATCACAAAATAGATATTTTTGAATATATTAAGTTATAAAGTTCTTATATAAACAAAACTAATGCAGACAAAATTAGAAGGGAAGCAATAAACGGAGAAAACATTTTTACTTTCAAAAGTTCAGATAGGACTTCCAGCCAAGATGGCGGTGTGGAGGCAGACAGCTGCTTGAGCTCAGTGTTTTCTCTCAGGACGTACTTCATGACAAGCCTCAGAATTAATGCTTGACTGGAAAAGAAACCCACAAATAATCACCCACAGAAGCCATCCTTGAAATTCCCCAGAAAGGTCTGTGTTTGCTCGGGGTAGGATCTAACAGACTGAAGGCAGGCAGCCAGAAGGAGACAGGCAGCTCACACAACCCAGACCAGAGGGGGGAGGGGTACAATCGCTTCTGTTTCTGGGAAAAGACGTTTACCCAGTGTGTATACTCTGTCTTGGCAGAAAGCCAGGAGCAGTGGAGAGGGTGTAAACACTGGAGGTGAACAATAAACCCCTGAAAGCCAGTGTCTCTCTGGACATGGCTACCCCCACCCCCACCCGGAGTGACTCAGCACATTCTCAGAGCCTCAGAGCGCACACAGAGCAGCCATTGCTGTCCTGTTAGAACATCGCCTCTGTCTCCCTCAATCTGTAGAGGAAGCCTGGTAACACCATCCAGCCCCATCCCCCCAGAAACAGACCAATTGTTTCTCTTGTCAATTTGTTTTCTTTAATTCCCACTCTGATAAAGTGAACAAAAAATGTAAAAGGGCTCTAACCATTGACAGCTTCTGTATGGAAAGAGAGCAGACTTTAAATACTGAGGGCACTAAAGGCAGATTGTCCCCAGAGGAATCCCCTAAGGGGGATATGAACTGCTCCTCAATACATAAGATTCTCATAGAGGAAATCAAAAAGGCTCTCACAAGGGAGCTAGAGGGGAAATGGGAAAAGGAAAGGGAAGCTTGGCAAGAGAGCCTGGAGAAGTCATTGCACGCATTTAAAGACAGAGTAGATAAAGAAAACAAATCATTGAGAAATAAAATTAGTGAATTAGAAAAGGTAAACAACTCCAAGGAAAACAGGATTAGTGAGCTGAAAAAAAAAATAGTTCTCTAAAAAATAAAATGGATGAAATGGAAAAAAATTGCATAGAAGTAAAAAACTCCCTTAAAAACTCAATGGGACAATTACAAAAAGATATAAAAAAAGTGAGTGAAGAAAATACATCATTGAAAATTAGACTCAAACAAGTAGAAATGAATGACTCAAGGAGAAACCAAGAAGTAGTCAAGCAAAACCAGAAAAACGAAACAATTGAAAAGAATGTCAAGTACCTTATTAGAAAGACAACAGACCTGGAAAACAGATCCAGGAGAGAGAATTTGAGAATAATCGGACTCCCTGAAAATTATGAGGAAAAAAAGAGCCTGGACACTATTTTCCAGGAAATTATCAAAGAGAACTGCCCAGACATTTTGGAAACAGAGGGTAAAATAGACATTGAAAAAATTCATCAATCCCTACTGAAAGGGACCCTAAAATCAAAACGCCAAGAAATATAGTGGCCAAGTTCAAGAACCATCAGACGAAGGAAAAAATACTGGAAGCTGCTAGAAAAAAAGCAATTCAGATATGGAGGAGCCATAATAAGGATAACCCAGGATCTAGCAGCATCCACATTAAAAGAAAGAAGGGCCTGGAACATGATATTCCAAAAGGCTAAGGAATTTGGTATGCAGCCAAGAATAACTTACCCAGCA
Source organism: Sminthopsis crassicaudata (assembly GCF_048593235.1). Classification (NCBI taxonomy): domain Eukaryota; kingdom Metazoa; phylum Chordata; class Mammalia; order Dasyuromorphia; family Dasyuridae; genus Sminthopsis; species Sminthopsis crassicaudata. Next base: position 520,849,915 of record NC_133619.1, read on the forward strand.
AAAAGGAGCATCATTTTCCAGGGAAGAAGATGGACATTTAATGAAATAAATGAATTCCATCTATTCTTGATGAAAAAACCAGACCTACATAAAAGGTTTTGATCTTCAAATACAGAACTCAAGAGTTTTCTAAAAAGGTAAAAAGAAATCTTGAGAACTATATTTCTGCCATAAAGATATGTAAAGAACACATGTATAATTTGTCCTAGAAAATAAGAGGTGGAAAGGAAATTATATCATAAAAAAGGGTAAAGTGGTGGTACTACATCTCATGAAGAGGCAAAGGTAACCTATTATATCTGAGAGAAAGAAAGGAGGGGGATGAACATAGGGTGTATCAATAGACATATTCAATTTATGGTGAAACTTCTTCTACTTCATTGAAAAGTGAGAGGGAAGGAGTAAGCTAAGGGGAAGGGAATATAGAAATTGTGAGGAAAAGGGGTAAAATAAGGGGAGGAATTTAGGTGGGGGAGGGATACTAAAAAGGGAGGGCTGTGAAAAGCAAGTGATGTTCACAAGTTTAATACTAAGTAGGGGGATAAGAGGGAAGGAAAGGAGAAAAGCATAAGCAGGGGTTAACAGGATGGCAAGCAATATAGAATTAGTCCTTCTAACCATAAATGTGAAGGGGGCAAACTGCCTCATAAAGAGGAAGCAGTTAGCAGACTGGATTAAAAGTCAGAATCCTACTATATGTTGTTTACAGGAAACACACCTGAAACAGAGTGATACATTCAAACTAAAAGTAAAATGGTGGAGCAGAATCTACTATGCTTCAGGTAAAGCCAAAAAAGCAGGGGTATCCATCCTCAACTCAGATCAAGCAAAAACAAAAATTGATCTAATTAAAAGAGATAAGGAAGGACATTATATCCTGCTAAAGGGTAGCATCAATAATGAAGCAGTATCAATATTAAACCAAGTGGTGCAGCATCTAAATTCTTAAACGAGAAATTAAGAGAGCTGCAAAAAGAAATAGACAGCAAAACTATAATAGTGGGAGATCTCAACCTTGCACTCTCAAAATTAGATAAATCAAACCAAAAATTAATAAGAAAGAAGTCAAAGAGGTAAATAGAATACTAGAAAAGTCTGATATGATAGATCTTTGGTGAAAGCTAAATGGAGACAGAAGGGAGTATACTTTCTTCTCAGCAGTTCATGGAACCTATACAAAAATTGATCATATATTAGGGCATAAAAACCTCAAAATCAAATGCAATAAGGCAGAAATAGTAAATGCATCCTTTTCAGACCACAATGCAATTAAAATTACATTTAATAAAAAGTCAGGGGAAAATAGACTAAAAAATAATTGGAAACTAAATAATCTTATACTAAAGAATGATTGGGTAAAACAGCAAATCATAGATATAATTAATAACTTCACCCAAGAAAATTACAATAATGAGACATTATACCAAAATGTGTGGGATACAGCAAAAGCAGTAATAAGGGGAAGTTTGATAGCTCTAGAGTCCTACTTGCATAAAATAGAGAAAGAGAGGGTCAACAAATTGGGCTTACAACTAAAATTGCTAGAAAAGGAACAAATTAAAAACTCCCAGACAAACACGAAACTTGAAATTCTAAAAATATAAGGTGAGATTAATAAAATTGAAAGTAAAAAAAACTATTGAATTAATTAATAAAACTAAGAGTTGGCTCTATGAAAACACAAACAAAATAGACAAACCCTTAGTAAATCTGATTTAAAAAAGGAAAAAGAAAAAGCAAATTGTTAGTCTTGAAAATGAAAAGGGAGAACTCATCACTAATGAAGAGGAAATTAGAACAATAGTTAGGAACTACTTTGCTCAACTTTATGCCAATAAATTCGATAACTTAAATGAAATGGAAGAATACTTCAAAAATATAGCTTGCCCAGATTAACGGAGGAAGAAGTAAGTAGTCTAAACAGTCCCATTTCAGAAAAAGAAATAGAACAAACTATTAAACAATTACCTAAGAAAAAATCCCCAGGACCAGATGTATTTACATGTGGATTCTACCAAACATTTAAAGAACAACTAACTCCAATGCTATATAAACTATTTGAAAAAATAGGGATTGAAGGAATCCTATAAAATTCCTTTTATCACACAGACATGGTACTGATATCTAAACCAGGTAACTTGAAAACTGAGAAAGAAAACTATAGACCCATCTCCTTAATGAATATTGATGCTAAAATCTTAAATAAGATATTAGCAAAAAGACTTCAGAAAATCATCCCCAGGATAATACATTATAACCAAGTGGGATTTATACCAGGAATGCAGGGCTGGTTTAATATTAGGAAAACTATTAGAATAATTGACCATATTAATAATCAAATTAATAAAAACCATATGATCATCTCAATAGATGCAGAAAAAGCATTTGATAAAATTCAACATCCATTCCTACTAAAAACGCTTGAGAGTATAGGAATAAATGGACTATTCCTTAAAATAATAAGGAGCATATATTTAAAACCATCAGTAAACATCATATGTAATGGCCATAAATTGGAACCTTTCCCTATAAGATCAGGAGTGAAACAAGGTTGCCCACTATCGCCATTACTATTCAATATAGTACTAGAAACACTAGCCTTGGCAATAAGAGCCAAGAAAGAGATTCAAGGAATTAGAGTTGGAAATGAGGAAATCAAACTATCACTCTTTGCAGATGACATGATGGTATACTTAGAGAACCCCAAAGCCTCTGCTAAAAAGCTATTAGAAATAATTCAGAATTTTAGCAAAGTTGCAGGATACAAAATAAATCCACATAAATCCTCAGCATTTTCATACATTACCAACAAAATCCAAGAGCAAGAGATACAAAGAGAAATTCCATTCAAAACTGTCGATAGTATAAAATATTTGGGAATATATCTACCAAAGGAAAGTCAGGAATTATATGAGCCTAATTACAAAACACTTGCCACAAAAATAAAGTCAGACTTAAATAATTGGAAAGACATTCAGTGCTCTTGGATAGGCCGAGAGAATATAATTAAGATGACAATACTCCCTAAACTAATCTATTTATTTAGTGCTATACCAATCAGACTCCCAAGAAACTATTTTAATGACCTAGAAAAAATAACAACAGAATTCATATGAAACAACAAAAGGTTGAGAATTTCAAGGGAAGTAATGGAAAAAAAAATTAAATGAAGGTGGTCTAGCTGTACCTGATCTAGAACTATATTATAAAGCAACAGTCACCAAAACCATTTGGTATTGGTTAAGAAATAGACTAGTTGATCAGTGGAATAGGTTAGATTCACAGGGCAAGATAGTGAATAAAATAGCAATCTAGTGTTTGACAAACCCAAATATCCAAACCCCAAACTTTTGGGATAAGAATTCATTATTTGACAAAAACTGCTGGGAAAACTGGAAATTAGTATGGCAGAAACTAGGCATGGACCCACATTTAACACCACATACTAAGATAAGATCAAAATGGGTCCAAGATTTAGGCATAAATAAATTAGAGGAACATAGGATAGTTTACCTCTCAGACTTGTGGAGGAGGAAGGAATTTGTGTCCAAAGGAGAACTAGAGACCATTATTGATCACAAAATAGAAAATTTTGGTTATATGAAATTAAAAAGCTTTTTTACAAACAAAACTAATGTAAACAAGATTAGAAGGGAAGTAACAAATTGGGAAAACATTTTTACAGGTAAAGGTTCTGATAAAGGCCTCATCTCCAAAATATACAGAGAATTGATTTTAATTTATAAGAAATCAAGCCATTCTCCAATTGATAAATGGTCAAAGGATATGAACAGACAATTTTTAGATGATGAAATTAAAACTATTAAAACTATTTCCACTCATATGAAAGAGTGTTCCAAATCACTATTGATCAGAGAAATGCAAATTAAGACAACTCTGAGATATCATTACACACCTGTCAGATTGGCTAAGATGACAGGAACAAATAACGATGAATGTTGGAAGGGCTGTGGGAAAACTGGGACACTGATGCATTGTTGGTGAAGTTGTGAAAGAATCCATCCATTCTGGAGAGCAATCTGGAATTATGCCCAAAAAGTTATCAAAATGTGCATACCCTTTGACCCAGCAGTGCTACTACTAGTCTTATACCCAAATAAGATTTAATGTGGACAAAATAAAATGGTTTTACATCCTGCAGTACTTTCTATCTCTTGTTTGGTCATAGAGTAAGTTTTATTTTGTCCACATTAAATCTTATTTGTCTATATAACATATAAATAGAAGTGCCCAGTATATAGATGTTGATGAAGGATTAGAACCCAGAAGAGAATTTAGAGTTGGGTATAACAATCAAGGAATTGGCAGCATAGAGATGGCAACTGAACTCAGGGAAGCAGTAGAATTCACCAAGAAAAAGAAGACACAGAATAGAGTTTTTTGGATAAGAATTGGGAATGAGTACTAAGTGATCATCTTGCAGTCACACATGTCAGAGGAAAACTAGAAGCAATTAATGTTATGAAAGCTGAATATGTAGAAGGAGATGGTTCAAAGTGTGAAAAGCATGCATGCCCAAGTTCAGCCTGGAGTTAATCTATTCTCACAAGACAGTTTCCAGGGTGACTGTAACTTCCATAGGCCTCATAATCCACTCAGCCAAGCTCAAAAGACAAAGAAGTTAAGTAAAAGCTTCCTTGAGATATTTCCCCAGGGTACACATTTTTAATATTCATCTCACCCTCCTCTGCCCCTTAGTACCAATCTTGCAAACCAAACACAGGATTCACAAGGAATCACACAACTAACACAGTGAATATCATGACCATGGACTACAATTGTAAAGCTAAATGCCACATTAAATCCAAACTATTTCCAAATAGCTCTAGAAAATAATACTTTTGATGCAAGAGATACAGTGGTGAATCTGGAGCCAGAATGATCTGAGTTCAAGTGTAACCTCAGACACTTATTAACTGGGTGATCCTAGACATATCATTTAAATCCATTTGCCTCAGTTCCCTTATCTGTAAAATGACCTGGAAAAGAAATTGGCAATCCACTCCATATCCCTGTCAAGAAAATCCCAAATGGTCACAAAGAGTCAGTTATGACTGAAATGCCTAAATAACTAAGTTCTGTCTTAGTAGAACCAGTGCCCAGGATCAGTCACTAAAACTATGCTTCTCTGGACTACCTTATGTTGCCAATAATGTTCCTAGAAGTAAGGTGAAGGACAGTAAGCTCCAGTATTGGGGTGAGCATCTTCTGTCCACCACTTCTGTCCTCTCCATGGTGATAGGTTAAATATATAAATGCAGGGTCAAATGGTTCTGCTGACCCATGGTTCCATGTTTACTGATTCTCACTGTATTTGGTATCACTGAGAGCACATCCATAGTGTGCTATACTTAGACCTAAGTTCCAGACTATCAAAAATGCACTGACAAAATGGAAAGGCTTTAGAAGAAGGGTAAAAGATATGAATTAGTGTCTTGTTAGTAATGATTGGAGGAATTTGGGATATTTAGACTTGAAAAGATTTGGGTGTTTGGAGGTTGGACTCAAGACCTATCTTTGAGTAACAGCCCTAGAAACACTGTCATGTTGTCATTTAAATTAAAAAGGCAGAGGTAAAATTAGTGGGTAGAAGTTATAGGAAAGTTACACTTTCAGCTCAAGGGGGGGAAAAAACTTTATAATAATCATTAAAGTTATTTCTCCATCCCTGAAGGAACTGATTACCTTGAAAATTAGTAAATTTGTTAATAATGGAGATCACCTATTAGAAGCTGGATCATATCTATCTTAGGATGGGTGATTGAACCTTTAAAGGACTCTAAAATCTTATCCAATTCTAAGATTACATTATCCTATTTTGAATGTTAAAAGACAGGGAAAAATAACTCTGTTAAAGATGTTTGAGAAAAAAGGAATAATTTATGGTAGAAAGACCTGAAGGAAAGTGGGGATGAGGGTGATTCCAGGGAATAGGTGAAGGGGTTAGCTTTAGATAGGAGAGAGATCATTTGTTCTGAGGCAAGAGGAATTCTTTGAAAGAGAAGATGCTTCCTCTGTTCCATGGAATGATGATGGCACTCCACAGAAATCACATGAATATAAATGTCTCATACTGGTTACTGAAAGAAAAGAGTCTTGGTGCTTGACAATGCATTAAGGGGCATTGAGGTGGGACTGAAAGGAGGATTTGCAGAATATGAGCTAATGATACAAATTAATAAGCCATTTTATTTGATGTGTTTAAAAGGAAGGTTATATGATTTCATGAGAAACATCCAAATCTGGGAATACATACTAACTCCATCAATTAGGGCAGCAGCTGATAATTGCAAAAGGCAAGGGAAAAACAAAGGTATAACAAGGATATTTCCAGATCATTGTACCAAATATTATTCAAATAATTGCAGAAGAAAAAGAAAATTAATAATGGTCCTGTAGTAGACCATCTCTTGTATCTGATACAACATTACCACACTGTTTTGCCAATTTGGTGAGTGAGACTGCTGGCTCCATCATTACTCTATACATAAGAGCAAATCATAGACAATGAAGAAAACTGAATATTTCATAGGCAGGAATATGGTCACACTCAGATTCTCATAATTCATTTCTTATCTATAATATCTCATGTGTGGAAATTCTAATCTATGAAATTACATGGCATATATCTTTCATAGGTGATTCCTGGAAAATTTTGAGAAAAGGGAAGATTGCCAGCCAAGGGAAATGCTGTATCCAAAGCAGAGAGAGCTTATTGTACGACATATTAGCTCCATCATTTCATAAAACATAGGTCTTTCTAAAAAAAAAACTCAATATATACAGGATATGATAATAAACCTCCTAAAATCTGATAGATCTAATTACTACTACCTACTTTTGGTGCTTTGTGGGCAAACTAATTCTAACTCTGGGAAGAATCTAGAAAGTGTTTCTAAGTAGTTTGCATTCCTAATCAAGTAAATGAAGTCTTTGGAATTTGGAAGTGTGATGTATTTATCACTATTATTAAGTAAAGGCAAGGGCCTCAACAGAAAAATACAAATATGAGAAGTGAACAATTGGTTAAGAAAATGGGAAAGGCAAAAATATCAGAGAAAAAGGAAAAGAACCAATATATACAAAAATATTTCTTGCAAATCTTGGAAATTGAAGAAATGTTTATCAATTGGGGAATCATGAAACAAGATGTGGCATATGATTGTGATGGAATATTATGAGGCTGTGGGAAATGATAAGGAGAAGGTGATTTCAGAAAAAAAAAAAAACCAACACGAAAAGATCTATATTATAGAGGACCACAGATATTGAGGAACTCTGAGAAAAGTATACTTGAAGCAAAGATACTTATAGCAGTGTGATTGATGAGATGATGGTTCTCTAGTTCACATATACTTAGTACTTAGTATGGTGATGTAATGGTTCTACAATTGGCACATGCTCAGTATGCTGTAGTGATGTAATTATACTAAAGTATATAAAGGCTGGGAGGACTTGAAATAAGCAGATTCCAATCTATATGATTTGATGCAAAGTGAAGTGAGGAGAACCAGGAGACCATTATGCACAGTAAGAACAATGTTATATAATGATATCAACTATTAAAGTCTTGAATACTTTGTTCAATATAATAATCTAAAACAATTCCAAAAGACTCATGATAAAAAAATGCTATCTCCCTAAAGAGAACAGATGAATCCTGAACACAAACTAAAGTGTAATTTTCTCATTTTCCTTATTTTTCTTGCCTTTTTTGTGAGGCAATTAGGATTAAGTGACTTGCCAGGGTCACACAGCTAGTAAGTGCTACATGTCTGAGGTCTGATTTGAACTCAGGTCCTCTTGACTTCAGGGCTGGTGCTCTATACACTGTGCCATCTCACTTGTCCCTTTTTCTTTAATTTTTAATTTTTTTTTAAATTTATTTTATTTTAAAAAATAATTTAAAAAAAAGAAAAACAAAACCAAATAAAACACAACAGAAGAGAACATTGTCATGTACCCAGCGGAACATCAGGGAGGATTCAAAATACATAACAATAAAATACCAATTCAATAAAGGATATATAATAGTAGAAGAAATTATATTCTAGTTCTTTTGTTCTCTGCAACCTTTTTGATTTTTTACTTTTTTCTTTTTCCCCCTTTCATCCCTCCCACCTCCCACAAACTGGCTGTAGTTAAGTAAGGATATATTTATATAGATAGATATAAATATATATTTGCATATATATATATATATATATATATATGTATATATATATATATACATATATATATATATATATATATATATATACATACACACTTATATACATATACATACATATCTTTCATGTCTTTGCTCACCCTTTGCTTTAACATGGCTTCTTAACATGACTTGCTATTATTTAACCTCCCCCTTTCCCCATGGATCCCTCCTTTGTCTTCTTTCCCCATCCTTCTACCATCTCTCCGCACTTATTTCTTTATAGATTTTTGGAGGTGATATACCGTTCATGGTATATACGTAGTGTTACCTATTTAACCCATAGCCAATATGAATAGTTTTTCAAAACTATGAGCCCTCCTCCCCCCTCTAAAGCCTCTATTCTTCCTCTGTACCTCATTTATATAGCATAATTACTATTTTTACCTTAACTCTGCCCCAATCTTTCTTTCAAGCTACCCTACTGCTAATGTTAATCTTAAACATATGGTACACATTTCCATGTAAAAAAACATAAACAATTTGTCCATGTTAAGTTTCTTGGAATTGATCTTTAATATTGGTTTTATATGTTAAATTTTCTTTTGAGTTTAGATTTGGTTGATAGAAAGTTCAGAAAATCTGCAAGTTCAAGGAATGTCCATTTTTTTTCTCTTTCAATATTATGCTACACGTGACATTTTTGGCCACAAGCTTATTTCTTTTGATTATGGGTATGTATGATTCCAAAACCTGTAGTCTTTTTTTTTTACTTAACTGTCCATTTTATTTGATGTTTGTTAAGTTCAAAGTAAAATAAATTTTAAAAAATTAATACAAGATAAGAGACGTTTAAGAAATTATGAGAATCACTGACATAAGGAGCTTAATTTAAATATGGGATTTACTTAGTAAGTGCCCCTAGAAATGTCATTCACCCTCTCTAAGCATCCTCAGTTTTCCTATCTGTAAAAGAGCCATGATAATGCCTGCATGATCTACCTACTCCACAAAATTATAAAGTTTTTTTTTAATTAAAGCTTTTCATTTTCAAAACACATGCACAGACTATTTTTCAACATTGACCTTGCAAAATCTTGCATTCCAAATTTCTCTCCTTTCCCCCCACCCCTCCCAGATGGCAAGCATTCTGATATATTCCAAACATGTTAAAAAATGTTAAATCCAATATTTGTACATATTTATACAGCTATCTTGCTGCACAAGAAAAAAAATCAGATCAAAAAGGAAAAAAATTAAAAATAAACACAAGCAAACAACAAAAAAAGTGAAAAATTCTGTTGTGATTCATATTCAGTTCTCACAGTGCTGCTTCCAGATGCATATAGCTCTTCTCATCACAAAATCATTTGAACTAGTCTCAATCATCTCATTGTTGAAAAGAGTCATATCCATCAGAATTGATCATCATATAATCTTGTTGTTGATGTATACAGCAATCTCCTGGCTCTGCTCATTTCACTCAACATCAGTTTATGTAAGTCTTTCCAAGTCTCTCTGAAATCATCCTGCTGGTCATTTCTTACAGAACAATAATATTCCATAATATACCATATACCCTAATTTATTCAGCCATTCTCTAATTGATGGGCATCCACTCAGTTTCCTGTTTCTTGCCACTACAAAAAGGGCTTGCACAAACATTTTGCACATATGGGTCCCTTTCCATCCTTTAAGATCTCTTTGGGATATAAGCCCAGTAGAAACACTGCTGGGTCAAAAGTTATGCACAGTTTGATAGCCTGTTGGGCATAATCCCAAATTGCTCTCCAGAATGGTTGAATCAGTTCACAGTTCCATCAACTATGTATCAATGTCCCAGTTTTCCCACATCTTCTCCAACATTTGTCATTATCTTTTTCTGTCATCTTAGCCAATTTGAGAAGTGTGCAGTGGTATCTCAGAGTTGTCTTAATTTGCATTTCCCTGATCAATAATGATTTAGAGTACCTTTTCATATGACTAGGAATGGTTTCAATTTCTTCATCTGAAAATTGTCCATTCATATCCTCTGACATTTATCAATTGGAGAATGGCTTGAATTCTTATAAACTTCAGTCAATTGCCTATATATTTTAGAAATGAGACCTTTACTAGAACCCTTGAATGTAAAATTTTTTCCCAATTTATTGCTTCCCTTTAATTTTGTCTGCATAGGTTTTGTTTGTAAAAAAAAAAAAAAAATCTTTTAAACTTAATATAATCAAATTAAAGGTTTATCTGTTTTGTTGGGTTTTTTTCCATAAAACCAACTCTTACATTTGTTTATTAATTCAATAGTTTTCTTATTTTCAATTTTATTAATTTCTCTTTTATTTTCAGAATTTTAAATTTGGTATTTATTTGGAAGTTTTTAATTTGTTCTTTTTCTAGCTGTTTCAGTTGCAAGCCCCATTCATTGGTCTTCTGTTTCTCTATTTTATGCAAATAAGCATCTAGAGATAAGAAATTTCCCCTGAGAACTGCTTTGGCTGCATCCCATAAATTTTGATATGTGGTCTCATTATTGTCATTTTCTTGGATGAAATTACTGATTCTGTCTATGATTTATTGTTTCACCCACTCGTTCTTTAGGATTAGATTATTTAGTTTCCAATTAATTTTTGGTCTATTTCCCCCTGGCTTTTTATTACATTTTTATTTTCAGTAATTTTTATTTCAGTAAATTTTTATTTCATCATGATCTGAAAAAATTCATTTGCTATTTCTGTCTTTTTGTATTTGATTTGAGGTTTTTATGCCCGAATAAATGGTCAATTTTTGTACAGATTTTATGTGCTACTGAGAAAATATATATATATTCTTTTCTGTTTCCATTCAATCTTCTCCAAAGGACTATCATACCTTAATTTTCTAGAATTCTATTTACCTCCTTAACTTCTTTCTTATTTATTTTGTGGTTCGATTTCTCTAATTCTGAGAGAGTAAAGTTGAGATCCCCCACTAGTATAGTTTTGCTGTTTAATTCTTCTTGAAGCTCTCTTAGCTTCTCTTCTAGGAATGTGGATGCTGTACCATTTGGTGTATGTATGTTTAGTATTAATATTACTTCATTATCTAAGCTACCTTGTAGTAGGATGTAGTTTCATTCCTTATCTCTTTTAATTAGATCTGTTTTTTTCTTTTCCTTGATCTGAGATCAGGATAGCTACCCCTGCTTTTTTTTACTTCAGCTGAAGTATAATAGATTCTGTGCCAGTGTTTTACCTTTACTCTGAAGGTATCACTCTGTTTAAAATGTGTTTCTTGTAAATAACAAATTATAGATTTGGGCTTTTAATCTAGTCTGTTGTCTGTTTCTGTTTTATAGGAGAGTTCAACCCATTCACATTCACCATTAAAATTACTGTATTTCCTGCCATATTTTTCCCTCCAATTATACTTTTTTCTTTCCTTTCTCCCTTTTCCTCTTTCCCTCCTCTCCAGTATTTTGCTTCTGACCATTCCCTCCCTCAAACAGCCCTCCCCTTTTACAGGCCCTCTCCCTTTCTTATTCCTTTCCCCATCTATTTCTGTTTCCCTTCCATTACTCTCCCCCTTTCCTTTCCCCTTTCCCCTCCTACTTCCCTATAAGGTGAGACAAACTTCTTTGTGAAGCTAAATGTATCTAATATTCTCTCTTTGAGCTAAATCTGATGAGAATAAGATTCACACAATGCTCATCCCCCCTCCTGTCTTTTTTGCCTCTTCATGAGATGTAATTTACCCCATTTTAACTTCATCTTTCTCTTCTTCCAGTAGAATCACCTTTCCTCCTCTGGTTTCTTTTTTATATCATCACAATAAAATCAAATTATACCTGCACCCTCTAAGTATACCCATAAAAGAGATACAGATCTTAAGGGATATGTGTTTTACTTTTTAAGAGAAAGTTATTTTTTCTTGTGTTTTTATCTTTTATGTGTTTTATTTTTTTGAGTTCTGCACTTGAAGATCAAATTTTCTATTCAGCTTTGGTCTTTTCATCAGAAATAAATGAAATTTACCTGTTTGAATGTCCATTTTTCCCCCCTGAAAGATAATGCTCAATTTTGTGGGACAATTAATTCTAGTCTGCAATCCAAGTTCCTTTGTCCTTTGGAATATCAGATTCCATGCCCTTCGATCATTTAAAGTGAAAACTGCTGGATCCTGGGTAATCCTATTATGGCTCCTCCATATTTGAATTGTTTCCTTCTGGCTGCTTGCAATATTTTTTCTTTGATTTAATAATTTTGAAATTTAGCTACAAAGTTCCTTGGAGTTTTAATTTTGGGGTCTCTTTCCAGAGGTGATTGGTCAAGTCTTTCATGGCCATTTTACCCTCTGGTTCTGGGATAACAGGGCAGTTTTCCTTGATGATTTCCTGAAAGATGATGTGTAAGCTTTTTTTTTCATTATGGTTTTCAGGAAGTTCAATAATTCTTAGATTGTCTCTCCTAGATCTATTTTCCAAGTCAGTTGTTTTTCCAGTGAGGTATTTTACATTTTCTTCCAATTTTTTCTTTTTTTTTTTTGGGGGGGGGAGTGATTTGACTTATTCTTGAAGTCTCATTGAGTCATTCACTTTCATTTGTTGCATTCTAATTTTTAGGGAATTATTTTCTTCAGTTAGATTTTTTTTACCTCATTTTGCATGTGGCCAATTGAACTTTTAAATGAGGTGTTTTGTTCATTGCATTTTTTTCCATTTCATAAATTCTTCTTTTCAGTGAATTGGCTTTTTTTTCATATCTATTTTGTAATAATTATATGCCTTTTCCAGTTCATCAAATCTATTTTGTAAGGAGTTATACTTCATTTTATCAAAAAGATTTTTAAGGAATTTTCTTTAGATAATTTCTGTTTTTCCTTTTCCAGACTCAATGCCTTGTTCTCATTTCCTTTCCCCATTTTTATTCTAACTCTCTTTTAAGATCTTTTTAGGATTCTTCCAAGAGAGCCTTGTGAAATGGGGACCAAATTATATCACACTTGGGGCTTCATCTGGAGATGATTTGCCTTTAGGATCCTCAGGCTTTAAATTTTGTTCTTCTCTTTCTTCATAAAAGCTACCTGTAGTCAGTATTCTTTTTTCTTTTCTACTCAGTTGTTTTTAAAGATTGAAGTGTGCTCTTAAGGAAAGGGGGCATCAACCACTTTAAATTGCCCTGGTGAGGGGACTTCCGGCCAAGATGGCGGCGTGGAGGCAGACAGCTGCTTGAGCTCCTCGTTTTCTCTCAGAACTTACTTCATGACAAGCCTCTGACTTAATGCTTGACCCAGAAAGAAATCCACAAATTATCACCAAGAGAAGACATCCTTGAAAGTCGCCAGAAAAGGTCTGTGTTTGTTCGGGGGAGGGTCAATCAGACTGGGCTCAGACTGAGGGCAGACAGCCAGAGCAAGACAGGCAGCTCACACAGCTCAGACCAGAGGGGGAGGGGTGTGATCTCTGTCGTTTTTGTGAAAGGGCTTTTGCCCCAGTGTGGATGCTCCGTCTTGGCAGCAAGCCAGGAGCGGTGGAGAGGGTGTAAACACTGGAGGTGAAGATTAAAACCCCAGAAAGCCAGCGTCTCTCAGAGCCCGGCCACCCCCAACCCCCACCTGGACTGACTCGGTGCGTTCTCGGAGCCTCAGAGCGCAGACTCAGTACAGTCATTGCTGTTCTGTTAGTGGCTCTCTGCTGCCCTACCCCCAGTCTGTAGAGGAAGCCCATTAATACCATCCAGCCCTATCCCCCGCAAAACAGACCAATTGTTTCTCTTGTCAGTTTGTTTTCTTTGATTCCTACTCTGACAAAATGAACAAAAAATTCAAAAGGGCTCTAACCATTGACAGCTTCTGTGTGGAGAGGGAGCAGACTTCAAATGCTGAAGAGACTAGGAACAGAATGTCCCCAGATGTATCCCCTGGGAGGGATATAAGCTGCTCCTCAATACAAAAGAACCTCATAGAGGAAATCAAAAAGGCTCTCACAAGAGAGCTGGAAGAGAGGTGGGAAAAGGAGGGGGAGGCTTGGCGGGAGAGCCTGGAGAAGTCATCCCATGCATTCAAAGACAGAATGGATAAAGAAATCAAATCATTGAGAAACAAGATTAGTGAGCTGGAAAAGATAAACAACTCCAAGGAAAACAGGATTAGAGAGCTGGAAAAAGAAATCAGCTCTCTAAAAAATACAATGGAAAAAAATTCCATAGAAGATAAAAACTCAATTGGACAATTACAAAGAGATATAAAAAAAGTGAGTGAAGAAAATACATCATTGAAAATTAGACTGGAACAAGTAGAAATGAATGACTCAAGGAGAAACCAAGAGGGAGTCAAGCAAAACCAGAGAAATGAGACAATTGAAAAGACTGTCAAGTACCTTACCAGAAAGACAACAGACCTGGAAAACAGATCCAGGAGAGACAATTTGAGAATAATCGGACTCCCTGAAAAATGGGAGGAAAAAAAGAGCTTGGACACCATTTTCGAGGAAATTATCAAAGAGAACTGCCCAGACGTTTTGGAAACAGAGGGTAAAATAGACATTGAGAAAATTCATCGATCACCTACTGAAAGGGACCCTAAAATCAAAACGCCAAGAAATATAGTGGCCAAGTTCAAGAACCATCAGACAAAGGAAAAGATATTGGAAGCTGCTAGAAAAAAACAATTCAGATATGGAGGATCCACAATAAGGATAACACAGGATCTAGCAGCGTCCACATTAAAAGAACGCAGGGCCTGGAACATGATATTCCGAAAGGCTAAGGAACTTGGTATGCAGCCAAGAGTGACTTATCCAGCAAGAATGAGCATCATTTTCCAGGGAAGAAGATGGACATTTAACGAAATAAATGAATTCCATCTATTTTTGATGAAAAAACCAGACCTGCATAAAAGGTTTGATCTTCAAATACAGAACTCAAGAGACTTCTAAAAAAGGTAAAAAGAAATCTTGAGAACTATACTTCTGTCAAAAAAATATGTAAAGAACATATGTACAATTTGTCTTAGAAACTAGAGGTGGAAAGGAGATTATATCATAAAAAAGTATAAAGTGGTGGTACTACATCTCATGAAGAGGCAAAGGTAACCTATTATATCTGAGAGAAAGAAAGGAGGGAGATGAACATAGCGTGTATCAATAGACATATTCGATTTATGGTGAAACTTCTTCCACTTCATTGAAAAGTGAAAGGGAAGGAGTAAGCTAAGGGGAAGGGAATACAGTAATTTCGAGGAAAAGGGATAAAATAAGGGGAGGATCTTTAAGGTGGGGGAGGGATCCTAAAAAGGGAGGGCTGTGAAAAGCAAGTGGTGTTTACCAGTTTAATACTGGATAGGAGGGTAAAAGGGAAGGAAAGGGGAAAAGCATAAGCAGGGGTTAATAGGATGGCAAGCAATATAGAATTAGTCCTTCTAACCATAAATGTGAATGGGGCAAACTGCCTCATAAAGAGGAAGCAGTTAGCAGACTGGATTAAAAGTCAGAATCCTACTATATGTTGTTTACAGGAAACACACCTGAAACAGGATGAGACATTCAAACTAAAAGTAAAAGGGTGGAGCAGAATCTATTATGCTTCAGGCAAAACCAAAAAAGCAGGAGTAGCCATCCTCATCTCAGATCAAGCAAAAACAAAAATTGATCTAATTAAAAGAGATAAGGAAGGGCATTATATCCTGCTAAAGGGAAGCATCAATAGTGAAGCCGTATCAATATTAAACATGTATGCACCAAGTAGTGCAGCATCTAAATTCTTAAAAGAGAAATTAAGAGAGCTGCAAGAGGAAATAGATAGCAAAACTATAATAGCGGGAGATCTCAACCTTGCA
Organism: Sminthopsis crassicaudata; assembly: GCF_048593235.1. Taxonomy (NCBI): domain Eukaryota; kingdom Metazoa; phylum Chordata; class Mammalia; order Dasyuromorphia; family Dasyuridae; genus Sminthopsis; species Sminthopsis crassicaudata. The sequence continues at coordinate 520,865,891 of NC_133619.1, forward strand.
CTATCAGAATTAGATAAATCAAACCACAAAATAAATAAGAAAGAAGTCAAAGAGGTAAATAGAATACTAGAAAAGTTTGATATGATAGATCTTTGGCGAAAGCTAAATGGAGACAGAAAGGAATATACTTTCTTCTCAGCAGTTCATGGAACCTATACAAAAATTGATCATATACTAGGGCATAAAAACCTCAAAATCAAATGCAGTAAGGCAGAAATAGTAAATGCATCCTTTTCAGACCATAATGCAATCAAAATAACATTTAATAAAAAGCCAGGGGAAAATAGACCAAAAAATAATTGGAAACTAAATAATCTTATACTAAAGAATGATTGGGTAAAACAGCAAATCATAGACATAATTAATAACTTCACCCAAGAAAATGACGATAATGAGACATCATACCAAAATGTGTGGGATACAGCCAAAGCAGTAATTAGGGGAAGTTTTATATCTCTACAGGCCTACTTGCATAAAATAGAGAAAGAGAGGGCCAACGAATTGGGTTTACAACTAAAATTGCTAGAAAAGGAACAAATTAAAAACCCCCAGACAAACACAAAACTTGAAATTCAAAAAATAAAAGGTGAGATTAATAAAATTGAAAGTAAAAAAACTATTGAATTAATTAATAAAACTAAGAGTTGGTTTTATGAAAAAACCAACAAAATAGACAAACCCTTAGTAAACCTGATTAAAAAAAGGAAAGAGAAAAAGCAAATTGATAGTCTTGAAAATGAAAAGGGTGAACTCACCACTAATGAAGAGGAAATTAGAACAATAGTTAGGAGCTACTTTGCTCAACTTTATGCCGATAAATTTGATAACTTAAATGAAATGGAAGAATACCTTCAAAAATATAGCTTGCCCAGATTAACAGAGGAAGAAGTAAGTAGTCTAAATAGTCCCATCTCAGAAAAAGAAATAGACCAAGCGATTAACCAACTTCCTAAGAAAAAGTCCCCAGGACCAGATGGATTTACAGGTGAATTCTACCAAACATTTAAAGAACAACTAACTCCAATGCTATGTAAACTATTTGAAAAAATAGGGATTGAAGGAGTCCTACCAAATTCCTTCTATGACACAGACATGGTACTGATACTTAAACCAGGTAGATCGAAAACTGAGAAAGAAAACTATAGACCAATTTCCTTAATGAATATTGATGCTAAAATCTTAAATAAGATATTAGCAAATAGACTTCAGAAAATCATCCCCAGGATAATACACTATGACCAAGTGGGATTTATACCAGGAATGCAGGGCTGGTTTAATATTAGGAAAACTATTAGTATAATTGACCATATTAATAATCAAATTAATAAAAACCATATGATCATCTCAATAGATGCAGAAAAGGCATTTGATAAAATCCAACATCCATTCCTACTAAAAACGCTTGAGAGTATAGGAATAAATGGACTATTCCTTAAAATAATAAGGAGCATATATTTAAAACCTTCAGTAAACATCATATGTAATGGTGATAAACTAGAACCTTTCCCTGTTAGATCAGGAGTGAAACAAGGTTACCCACTATCACCATTACTATTCAATATAGTACTAGAAACTCTAGCCTTGGCAATAAGAGCCGAGAAAGAGATCCAAGGAATTAGAGTAGGAAATGAAGAAATCAAATTGTCACTTTTCGCAGATGACATGATGGTATACTTAGAGAACCCCAAAGACTCTGCTAAAAAGCTATTAGAAATAATTCAGAATTTTAGCAAAGTCGCAGGATACAAAATAAATCCACATAAATCCTCAGGATTTTTATACATTACCAACACAATCCAACAGCAAGAGATACAAAGAGAAATTCCATTCAAAATAACAGTCGATAGTATCAAATATTTGGGAATATATCTACCAAAGGAGAGTCAGGAATTATATGAGCAAAATTACAAAACACTTGCCACAAAAATAAAGTCAGATTTAAATAATTGGAAAGACATTCAATGTTCTTGGATAGGCCGAGCGAATATAATAAAGATGACAATACTCCCCAAACTAATCTATTTATTTAGTGCTATACCAATCAGACTCCCAAGAAACTATTTTAATGACCTAGAAAAAATAACAACAAAATTCATATGGAAGTATAAAAGGTCGAGAATTGCAAGGGAACTAATGAAAAAAAAGTCAGAGGAAGGTGGTCTAAGTGTACCTGATTTAAAGCTATATTATAAAGCAACAGTCACCAAAACCATTTGGTATTGGCTAAGAAATAGACTAGTTGATCAGTGGCATAGGTTAGGTTCACAGGACAAGATAGTGAATAAAAATAGCAATCTAATCTTTGACAAACCCAAAGATCCCAAATTTTGGGATAAGAATTCATTATTTGACAAAAACTGCTGGGAAAACTGGAAATTAGTATGGCAGAAACTAGGCATGGACCCACATTTAACACCACATACTAAGATTAGATCAAAATGGGTACAAGATTTAGGCATAAAGAACGAAATCATAAATAAATTGGAGGAACATGGGATGGTTTACCTCTCAGACTTTTGGAGGAGGAAGGAGTTTGTGTCCAAGGGAGAACTAGAGACCATTATTGATCACAAAATAGAACATTTTGATTACACCAAATTAAAAAGTTTCTGCACAAACAAAACTAATGCAAACAAGATTAGAAGGGAAGTAACAAATTGGGAAAAAAATTTTACAGTTAAAGGTTCTGATAAAGGCCTCATCTCCAAAATATACAGAGAATTGACTTTAATCTATAAGAAATCAAGCCATTCTCCAATTGATAAATGGTCAAAGGATATGAACAGACAATTTTCAGATGATGAAATTAAAACTATTTCCACTCATATGAAAGAGTGTTCCAAATCACTATTGATCAGAGAAATGCAAATTAAGACAACTCTGAGGTATCATTACACACCTGTCAGATTGGCTAAGATGACAGGAACAAATAACGATGAATGTTGGAGGGGCTGTGGGAAAACTGGGACACTGATGCATTGTTGGTGGAGTTGTGAAAGAATCCAACCATTCTGGAGAGCAATCTGGAATTATGCCCAAAAAGTTATCAAAATGTGCATACCCTTTGACCCAGCCATACTACTACTGGGCTTATACCCCAAGGAACTACTAGAGAAGGGAAAGGGTCCCTGTATGTGCCAAAATGTTTGTGGCAGCCCTTTTCATAGTGGCTAGAAGCTGGAAGATGAATGGATGTCCATCAATTGGAGAATGGTTGGGTAAAACTATGGTATATGAATGTTATGGAATATTATTGTTCTATAAGAAATGACCAACAGGAGAAATATAGAGAGGCTTGGAGAGACTTACATCAACTGATGCTGAGTGAAACGAGCAGAACCAGAAGATCATTATACACTTCAACAATGATACTGTACGAGGATGTATGCTGATGGAAGTGGATTTCTTCAACATAGAGAAGAGCTAATCCAATTCCAATTGATTAATGATGGAAAGAACCAGCTACATCCAGAAAAGGAACAATGGGAAATGAATGTAAACTGTTATTTTTACCTTCTGAATCCAATTCTTCCTGTGCAACAAAAAATTCGGTTCTACACACATATATTGTATCTAAATTATACTGTAATATATTTAACATATATAAGACTGCTTACCATCTGGGGGAGGGGTTTGGGGGAGGAAGGGAAAAAATCTGAATAGAAGTAAGTGCAAGGGATAATGTTGTAAAAAATTACCCATGCATATGTACTGTCAAAAAATGTTATAATTATAAAATAAAATAAAAATAAAAAATAAAAATAAAAAAAAAAAAAAAAAAAAGAGAAAAAAAATTGCCCTGGTGAAAATAATAAAAATAATAATAAATTGCCCTGGTGCTGGTGCTGCAGTTTAACTGGCTTCCAGTGCTGGATAGGTATAGTCAGGTCCCCCATTTTTCTAGGGTTCAGAGGCTCATTATTTGCCTTTTGTATTTGCTTTGGATGTTTCACAGCTAATCTGCTGATCAACTGGCTTGTAACTAGGACAGAGGAGCCTAAGAGCCCCGCAGTAGATTCCCCAGTGCAGGGCATTGCAAAGCCTTGATTCCTTGCGCTGGGTTGCTTGTGCTGTGCCTGCCTATCTCCCTGCTCAATTGAAACAATCTTTTCTGAAATTCTCCCAAAGTATTTTCTTCTATAAATTTGTTACACTTCAAATATTTGTAGGTTCTGCCACTCCAAAACCAGTTCAGAGGCTTAATCTGGTGTTGATCTGAAGGGCATTAGGAGGAGGTCAGATAAAGACATGTCTACTCTCTCTTTGCCATCTTGACTCCACCCTCCCTGTGGTATTTTATTGTAACTGCTGATGAATTCTGTACAATTCTAATTACAGCTCCAACATATTTGAATTATTTTTTTTTTCCCAGAGCCACTGGGATTAAGTGATTTACCCAAGGTCACATAGCTAAGAAGTGTTAAGTATCTGAGACCAGACTTGAATTCAGGTCCTCCTGGCTTCAGGGTTACTGCTCTATGAACTGCACCTCCTAGTTGCCCCAGCTCCAACATATTTGAACTTTTTTCTTGTTTCTCACAAAATTGTCCTTCATCTGGGAGTTTTGAAATTTGGCAATAATACTCCTTTGTGTTTTCCATAAAGGATCTCTTTGAGTTGATAGTTAGTATTTTTTTTGGTATCCCCTTCAGGTTCTATCATACCAGAATAATTCTCTTAGATTATTCTCTTGCATTATTGTGTCATTTTTGGTCACAGCTTTCAGGTAGTTCATTTATTCTTATATTTTTCTCTTCTAGATCTGCTCTCCATACCAGTTGTTGTTGTTGTTGTTGTTGGTTTTTTTTTTTTTTTTTTTAATGTTTCACATTCTATTCTATTTTTTCATTCTTTACATTTTGTTTTGTTATTTCTTGGTCTCCTACAACTCCATTGGCTTCCCCTTCCCCAATTCCCAATTCAATTTTCAAAGCCTTATTTTCATCTTTGAGACTCTGTATCTTCTTTTCTAGTTGATTAACCATTTTTCATAATTATTTTTCCTTGGATTTTCTTTTTTTTTTAGTTTTTCCTCAATGTCTCTCATTTTATTTTTAAATTCTTTTTTGAGTTTTTCTATAAATTCTCTTTGAGTAAAGAGCTATTTCATGTTACTCTTTGGGATAGAAAAAGTTTTTTTTTTTTTTTTTTTTTTTTTTTTTTAAATTTCAGTGTCCTCCTCTGAAGATGAATCCTAGTCTTTCCTATTCCAATAGTAAATTTCTATGATTGGGTTCTTTCTTCTTTGCTGGTTCATTTTCTTTCTTAATAGGAAGTATTAGTATAAGCACTTCTAATTGTGGTGTGAAGGGATAATGCTTCTAGTTTCACTTCAGCTCTCCTCATTGACCTGGAACCAAAAAAAAAAAAAAAAAAAAAAAAAAGACTCCCCTTTCTGCAAGTGTCTGAAGCCAGCAACTGTCCTGTCCCACAGCTTTCTCCTCATCCAGGGTACATTTAAGTAAGCACAACTGGGCCTGGCATTCCTGCTCATCTAAGGTTCACTCAGTCTTCCTGGACTCAGACCCTGCCCCCAACTTTGCAAGCATTCTAGGAGGGGAAAAGTCTCTGTGGTTCCTGCTGAGGCTCTAGCCAAACTCAGCTTGCCCCAAGGGTCTTTACTTGGTATTTCTGCTGAGCTAGCCTGGTGATGTTGACACTTCACATGTATTAATTCCTGGCCTTAAGTCTTTCTTTAGATCTTCTTGGGTTGTACCAGGAGCACCCCTGTTCTTTCCCAAGTCTTCTTAATCTTTCATCAGTCTATGTTAGTTCTGAAGTATTGATTTGTTCTGTTTGTGGGGGAAATCTTGAAAGCTTGAAATTTGCCAGCCTGTTATGCCATCTTTCCAGAATCTTCCTCTCTTACTTTTTTTGAAATATTACATTAGTAATATAATGGATATGTTTTGAATGATTTTACATTTGTAAGTGACATCATATTGCTTGCCTTCTCAGTGGGTGTGAGAAAAGATGAAAGGAGAAGAGAGGAGACAATTTGGAATTCAAAATTAAAAAAAAAAGAATGTTAAGAATAATTAAACAATATTTTTTTAAAAAGAAGATGAGTAATAATAATGAACTTTATATTTCTGGAACACAGTTCCAAATATGGATGGATAAGCTTCTGAGTAGGAATTTAGTGCATATAATGAGCACCCGGAAAAATACATCTGAATTGTGGATCTAAAGAAGAGGACCTTTAACTTAAAATGGAGGAAGAGAGTTAATAAAGACAGTTGATATTAGCCAGACATGACAGAGAAATTCAGGTACAATAGAGAAAATAATAATATAGAGGCTTAGGTAGTAATATATCAAAAAAAGGAGCAATGATAAAACTGTTCCTTGAATGTCTAAACATAAAATGTGTGAAGCATGATTGTTAAGGCAAACCAGAGATTTTAATGCAGCTGGATGGCTTAATGGGTTGATTGCCAAGCCCAAAGTCTGGAAGACTCATCTTCCGAGTTCAAATCTGGCCTCAGAAATATACTTACCAGTTGTATGGGCAAGTAACATAATGCTATTTGCCTCAGTTTGCTCATCTGCAAAATGAGCTAGAGAAGGAAATGACAAAATACTATAGTATCTTTGTCAAGAAAACCCCATATAGAGTCATGAAGAGTCTGACATCACACAAAGGGAAAGTTGCTTAATCTCTTCAAATCTTATTTTCCCCATTTGTAAAATGGGGAAAATAATGCTCTTACTACTTATTGTGTTGTTTTAATGATTTTTCAAACAAGATGAGGAAAATTTAAATATATATGTAATGAAAAGAAAAAATAAATTGAGAAAAATTCCTGGCAAATATAAAAAAAAAAAAATTTGCATTTAAAATAGATAAAAACTGTTTGAATATTTGCAAAGGCAACTCCTACTCCCTAATGGATAAATAGCTAGACAATTTCAAATGGATAAGTGGAACAGACAATTTTCAGAAAGAAGAAATATAAATTGGTAATATCACTTGACAAAATAAAATGCACTATTCCATTAAAAACTAGAGAGACACAAAGTAAAATAACTTCTAGAGATCATGCCCATCAAAATGGCAAAAATAATTAAAAGTAATGAAACCTAGTGCTATTGGGATTTTATAAACATAAAAACTCATTTACTTCAGTCAAATTGCTTACAACAACAAAATGGAGATCAATTTGGCTATAAGAAATAAAAGTTCTCAAAATATTCCTATCTTTTTACCCAGCCAGCACTTTTATTTTTAATAACATAATCCCGAAATTGATATAAAAGCAAGTGAAGTTCTGTTCAAAGATTTTCATAGCCTTATCTGTTTTTCCTCTTTGGAAATCTGTCGTTTCATGTCCTTTGACATTTATTCATTTGTAATTGAAAAAAATGGAAACAACCTAAGTATGGGGAACAATGGAAGGATGGTTGCAATTTTTTAAAAAATCTGACGAACATAAAGAAATATGGAAAAACCTTTATGAAAAAAATGAAAAATGGAAAAACAAAAGAATAGACTATACATTAACTATTACTATGTAAGAGGAAAAATGAATGAGCATGGATGTGTAAATAAATCATTTTGACAGAGACTTAGCATGACTGAAAAGTTATGACATTTTATTTATACATAAATAATTGGAAAGCAAGTACAATTGGTCAGGCTGAAATTATGTTCACCTAATGAAATTGCTATCTAAATACCAACTACTATTTTGACAGGTAAAGAGGGCAAAATTAGGCACTGTCTGATATGCAGTTGTTTTGGGCAGAACAAATTTCATCTTGTTCAGAAATGCTATGTAAGATTCCATACCTTAAAATTTTGTAGAGGAAGTTGGCACAAGAGTGATGAGATGTTCTGAAGAATAAAATTCTTTTGACAAAAACAGAAATAATTCCAATAAGAAAAAAGAAAGGAGAGAAAAACTGTCTACAGAGAGTAATATGACTGCACAGGGAAATCAGCAGCCAACTCAGAGCTTTAAAAGAATGGAAGCAAGGGCAGGTAACTCAATATGAATAGAAAAGAGTGGTAAGGATGCCAAAAATTATTAAAACCCAGAACAAATGGAGACACAATGAATGAGGAAGACTTAAAAAAAATATATTAGGAGAGGCAACTAAGTGGTGTAGTGAATAGAGCACCAGCCCTGCAATCAGGAGGACCTGAGTTCAAATCTGCCCTCAGACACTTAACATTTCCAAGCTGTGTGAACCTGGGCAAATCACTTAACCCCAAGAGTCTCAAGGAAAAAAAAGGAAAGAAAGAAAGTCAATACAATATTAGGAAAGACAAAGATCAAAAGAGGGATTTGCTTAGAGGCAGCTAATTGGTATAGGACTTAAAAATTAGGAAGACCTGAATTCAAACCCAACCTCTGATATTTGTCTTCTGGTCCTCAATCTCCTCAATATCACCTATCTCCAATGAAAGTCATGAGGATGAAATAAAATATTATTTGTAAAGCTCCTAGCACATAGAAGGCATTTAATAAATGCTTGTTTTTTAAATATAAGAGTATGAGAAAGAGGTCTTAAAACCAGGCAATCTGCCTCCGATACATCCTGGCTGCATTATCCTGGGTAAATCACTTAACCTGCTAGTGAGTGTTCTGGGCAGCTTTAAATGGCTAAGAATATCTGCTGACCTATATTGGAGAATGGAGTTTCTTCAATTCAGAGTTCCCTATACTAGTGAAACCCAAATCCAATCACCATCTCCTGAGGTAGATGTTGCAAAGCTGGAAAGGAAGCCAATTTTCATAGGTCATCTATTTCAACCTCTCAGATGAAATACAGATTATTTTTATGAAGTAATCCCCCCACTAAATTGTATTTTAGCTTTCCCTTGAACAAATGAGGAATTATGAAACTACTTATCTTGTCCTCAAGAAGCAATTCCAATTTGGACAACTATGACTGAGCAGATGGCAACTTTGGGGAGGATATGTTTCAACTTCTCCATCCCTCCTACCATACTAGTCACCAAAGTTTTCATGATTCCCTTATTGTAAGTGGCTGTGATGTGCCAATTTTGTTGGATTCTAAAAAGTCGAGGGTTTTTTTTTGTAGATTCACAGATTATCAAGTCAATAAAAAATAGCACATTTATAGATCACCTACTGTGTGTCAAGTACTGTGCTAAGTACTTTACAAATATTATATGTGATCCTCATAACAGCCCTGAAATGTTGGTGTTATTATTATTCTCATTAGTTGAGGAAACTAAGGAAAGCAGAGATTAAATGATTTGCTTAAGGTCATACAACTAGTAAGTGTGGGAAACCAGATCTGAATTCTGGTCTTTCTGATTTCTTGCTCAGCTCTCTACCCACTGCTCCACCTAGGTGGCTTTTAAATTAATCAAATATTGCACAAACTGATAGAAGTTTTTCATCTATCTACTACCCAGAGTTTTTATTTCTTTTTCTTTTTCTTTTCTTTTCTTTTTTTTTTTTTTTTTTTGCTTTCTTTCTAGACATCAAGCTTTATTCAACTCTCCTGGAGTTCTTGACAATTAATTTGAACATTACAGTATTGCTTCTCAACTTTTCTAAACTGAGGCTATAGAAAGACATGAAGATTAATTCAATAGATTTTTCACCCAGGAAATAAGAAATATCCTAGTTGTGAGTCTCTCCATTTTCTCCATCTTTTGATGCTCCATAGAACAGTTCAAAAAGCAAATGTGGCTTCCATTCAAATATTAGCAGTTGTAAAGGAAAGCTTGTTGTGTTGTTCTTGGTGGCATTATATGAACATACTAGGAATACCATATATTGACTCCATCAAGCCTTTTGCTCAGACCTCAAGGTTCCCAAAACCTTAAGTAGTGCATCATTAAGGTGTCCTGGCTTCAGGTCTCTTTGAGGATATATTGTAATTTAAGGTACAGTTCGAGATTTCTTGATTCATGCCAACTCCATGGCTTTCCTAAATTATTCTCAAAATCCCTTTATTGATTAGAATGAATTTTGGAAGGGCAACCATATGTATTGCAGTCACCACACCTTGAGTTCTGTGGAAACCTTGTCTGCTTCTTGGAAAAAATAGTTTTTCTGGCTTTAGCATAAATTCTGAGACCTTCCCTCTCTCCTGTTACTCATAAGAGTATAGAGACTTCATAAAAGTGTCCTCAGAGCTCCGAACCCTTATAATTGGGCTATCATTCAAGTATCATGTACTTTGTAATGTTGCATTTTCAGTGTCCATAAAATATCAAGGATATATGCCCTGAGACTTTATAATCATCATAGAATATCAAATCAAAGATTTAAAGCTAAAAAAGAGACTTGTCTGAAATACAACTCACTTTTTTAATCTATATAGCCTAACTTTCCTCCTAAAATGAAAAAAACCTTTCAACATTCCCCTTGTACCCCAAATGTAAATCCTGAAAGCATTCATAATCAAAGTGACACCTGGTAACTCACAATATTGGCTGGCCAAGTTACTATTCATTTTAGTTTGACCCTACAATAACTATAAATGTTTTCTTGTAATCAAAAAAAATTATGAAAAACTCCTTAAATGACTAACAATTCATACATGTATATCCTGGCAAAATGTAGGCATTATTGTTCTATCTCTTCCATGACAAGACAATGGTTGATCATGGGGAGTAAGGAAAAACATGCTATTCAAGGGCTTATTTAGGCCTATGACATCACCAAGGCCATGACTGTCTTAGATGGCTTTTTATTTTCATTAGACAGTACCCTATTCTGATTTCTGAGAACTACTTTATAATTTGAAGTACTACTGATATATAACTTTCTACCTGGATCAAGCTAAGTGAGGGTTCTAGCCAATATTGTTGCTGCTACTGTTGTGATTGTGATTATTATTGTTATTATCAGTTTCTATTGAATGTGCATACCCCCATTTAAGGAAGCTTCTTACCTAAATGGAAGGAACTATTGTATTTTTTTAAATCATAGGCATTACTTTGATTGCTCAATCAATCAACAAGTATTTATTAAGGGCCTACTCTCTGTCAAATGTTGGGAATGTAAAGACAAAAATGAAGAGTATTCTGTTCCTTCTTGTTATTAAATTTCTACCTATTGAGATCTTTTTGAGACTCATTTCTGTCTTCCTTTGTCATCATCCCTCTCAACTTTGAATACAAACATCAATTTGGCAGAAAACTTAATAAAAATATGGATCTATGCAAGTCATTGAGGATAAATAGTCTTCAAAGTAGGGACAAGGCCATTGCCCTGTGAAACTTCCTCCGGGTTTTGTTGATCAGCACTTTTTAATACTAATCCTTGAACCAGTTCTGAATCCACCTGTCTAATCCACATTTGTTCATGTCATTCACGGGCTCTTGCTGAAAGATTTTTGTCAAATGCCTTTCTGAAATCCAGGCATGCCATGCCTCCAGAATTCCCCTCACCTTCCCACCAGGCTAATATGTCAATCCATCAAGACTCCATCAAGTGTATGTCAGAGTAGACATTCTCTTCCCCATGCATTTCACAACAATTCCACTATCAAGGAGACAGTTTTGGAAGTCGCCTTGTTCAAAGTATTTACCACACCTGAGACCAACCTGTTGTTGAGTGTCTCTGAGTTTAACTAAACAGGTCCTTGAAGCACCTATTATATGACAGGCACTGAGCTAAGCACTGGGAATTAAAATAAGGTTAAAAAATAATTCTCTCAAGAAACTCAGAATCTAAAGGAGAAGACAGTTGCAAATAGTTCTCTACAAATAGGATATAGACAAGATAAATTAGAAATAATCACTAGAGGAGAGGCACTATTTTAAAGAAGGTTTGGGAAAGAATTCTTGGAGAAGATGGTGTTTTAGATGAGACTTGAAGGAAACCACCAAAGCCTAGAGAAAGTGAGGAGAAGAGAGAAGATTTCAGGAATGGGGCATAGTCAGTCTCGAAATAGGGGGAATTAAATCTGCAAATAAGTGTCATATGCAAAAAAAAAGATAGGATTCCAATATTATCAGTTCATAGGATACATGAAAGAAATGTAAAGTGTAAGGAAATTGAAAAGGTCGCAAAGGGCCAGGTTATAAAGGGCTTTAAAAGATAAACAAGGGACTTAATATTTGAACTCGATATTTATTGTATAGAGAGGTGATGTGATTAGACCTGTGCTTTAGGAAGATCAGTTTGCAGCTCAGGGGACGACTGAATAGAGTAGGGAGAAAATCTAGGCAACAAGACCAACCAGTAGGCTATTGCAATAGTCCAGATAGGAGGTGATGAGCTGCAGCTCCAGAAGAAAGGAGGAGAACTAGAAGAGAGATGTTGTGAAGGTAGAAACAAGAAGACAGCACCAAATTGGCTATGGGGTTGAAAGAAGGAATGTAGAAATAGAGTGAGGAATTAAGGATGACATCTAGATTGTGAACCTCAGTAACTGGGGAGATATTAGTGCTCTTGATAGGAATAGGAAAGTCAAAAAGAGGGAAGGCTTGGGGAGAAAGATTCAAGTTCAAGATGCCCAATGAACAGTTTGAGATATAAGACTAAAGATCAAAAAAGAGTTTAAGGGTGGATATATAAGACTACCAGTGAATATGCAGTGTTTTTCTAATTTAATGGCAGTTAGTAGAATTTGGGCTTGTCTAGCTTAGGCTTTGATGATCTAGGGTCAACTCCATGCCGTGATGAGAGTACTTATTGGAGAACCAGTCTAACAACCCTGTCAGAGTTGGTAATATGGTTAATTAGGTATGACTTATTTTTAGTGATCCCATGCTGACAGGTTATTAATAATAATAACAACAACTCACATTTATATAGTGCTTTTAGGTGTGTAAAACTCTTCACATACATTATCTCGTTTGAGTAATTAATCTTGTAAGTGGCACTTCCATTTCTCATTCATTTAATAATTCAGCCTAAATTTTGTTTTCTGGAATTAATATTAAACTTTGCCAGTTTATAGTTTACAGTATCTGCATTCTGTCTTATTTTCAAAATAGGAACACAGTTTACCCAACTTTAATCCTGGGGTACCTCTCCATTTCTTCATTGCCACTGTTTGGATATTTTTGGCTCAATATCTTCCTACCAGTTGCTCTAGTCTACTGTGACCCTTTACAGGATAGATTGATTGTAGGAAGCATTTGCTTACAAGAAAAGAGTATCTTCCATTGGGTAACAGAACTTGTCAAAAATGCATATTCCCTTTCTTTTATCCAAATTTTAAATGGAGGTTCCCTCTTCCATTATCTTGAGGGTATAGGTCTTGGTTCCATCTTATTTCCAGTTCTCTAGATTTAGCCTCTTGATTATTTAAAAAACCTGTATTATACCCTCAGTCATTATTTCAGAAACCATCTATCTACAATCCCATAGTTAGTATTAGATATGGATGGAACCAGGCCTTCTAGACTCCAAGTCTAATACTTTATTCACTTTACCACACTAGATGAAGGGGATATTATATATACCAATATAGAAGTTATTTTCTATGATAATTATCTTTTTATTCATAGTATCTGCTTAATAAAACTGTGTTAACTGATCAATCATACTATAGATACATTCTGGTGAGACAAGGATGAATGGAAAGAGGAGGTCCATCTGGATAAGAGTAATGGGGATATCAAGTCTTCAAGGAAGGATCATGTTTCCATTGTAGAGATGGTAGTTCTAAAAAATGGTAGAAACAAGTGAGGAATGGGTTTAGAATAAATTCATTAATATATCTATAATAAAATGAACTAAGCAAGCAAATTAACCTAACTGAATAAGCAAAATACCATAAAGAGGAGGCAGGAGGTTACATGGGACAAGTGGATTAAACCACTGTCACCATTTTGCCTCACACACTTTTGAAGACAATTTAGAACCATGAGTGTCAAAGCCGTAAAATAGGAGTACTCTTCAGGTCACAGAACCTGCTTCTTTTTTATTTCTTCTTTTGAAACCACAACATTTCTACCATTTATTATTATTTCAGAAAAAAATACCCCAGCATGATCAGATCCTATTTGATTTAATTGTTTGCCAAGTGTCATTTCCCCCCTAAAAACAAAATCATTTTTTGAATTATACAAGTGCCAAAAAGCAATCTGGAAACAGTAATTATGATGATGATGATGATGATTTTTAAACCAATTTCTGAACAATAACTTAAAAGTCAACCAACAGTTGTGGTTGAAAATTGGTATTCATTCCCTATCCCAAAATATAGAACAAAAATAAATGCCTCCTGAGTCAAGTTTTTATATTAACTAAATTTTGGCTTGGGGAAAAATATTAAATGTCAAGATATAGACAGACCACCTAAGAATTTATCATGGAAATGCTAATAACCTTAAACTATACAAATGCAAATGTGTCTTTATAAACACTGTATTTTTATTGTTATTAAAAGTGGTAGTGTCTACATTTACAGATATCTTATACTTAGCATCATGAACACTGAATAGAATGAGTAAACTCTTGTCTGGAAGGTCAAAGATTCCCAAATGGGGTACTGAGACAGAAAGGTAAAGGTTCTTGATTATGAAAATAAGAAATTAAAAATAAATAAAGAAAAAAGAAAATAAAGCAAGGACTAAGAAAATATGGGAATGTGTTAGATCAAAATGGTTCAAATGTGATAGTAGAAAATCAATGGTCACCAAATTTGTGAAAGAAACTCCCCACCAAATTAGTAAAGAATAAGCTTTAAAGATTAACTTTCTTTTGGAGTGGGGGTAATAAAAAAATTATTTGTTATTAGATCAACAACTGCACAACTGATTAAAAACAGCAATAGCAATTCATTAATTTGTTCTGGAAGGCATAGTTGAAGGGGACAACAGATAGAAGAAATGTGAAAAACAGAGGTTGATTAAGATGGGAAAGAATGAGACAGGTATCATGGCATAGGAAGATAAAATAAAAGGTCTATAATGGGAGTACTAAGTGTGATTAAATAAGGGGGTGATGAAGACAATGGGATAGAGTAGGGGTGGGTAACAGATTGAGGAGACACATTATAAACCCAATAAGGATGAAAATTGAAGTGACATGCAGACCATCACATAAAGTGCAGGTTTTGGTAACTAAGCAAAACAAGAAGGTCACCTGGTTTCATTTGTATGTAAATAAATATGGAGACAACCATGGGTTCACTTGTAAAAGCTGATTTCAGGTTCCTAACCTCCTTTTTCTCTTCCCCAATTTGATACTCAATCAGTTTCCCCTCTGCTTTCTTTCTTTCTTTCTTCTTTTTATTTTGAGCTTACACTTTTAAAATTAACTAATACCTATTTTCTTTCCTTCTCACCTCTCCTCCCAATTAAAACAAAAAGAAGCACCCTTCCCTCCCATTGTCATAAATATGTATAGTCAACCAAAATAAATTCTTGTATATTGACCAATGTCTGAAAATTATCATGCATTCCACTTTGAGTCCATCCTCTGTCTATTAGAAGTAAACAAGAAAGGATTCGATGCTGCCCATGAGACTTTGAAATCCATTTCTAATAATATACAGCCTTTCCCAACGGAGGATATGTTTAGAGTTACAGTGTACTTTGTTGGAAAAAGCATTGAATAAGTGCTGAGGGCACAAGTCTCCTGGCTGTATAATTCCAGATGAGTTACCTGTTGCTAGACAAGTTCCTGAACCTTAGTTTTCTCTTCTGTGAAATGAGATTAATGATCATTATACTATCTTCCTTGGGCCTGGGTTTTCTCATTTACAAAATGGAGGAAGTAGATTGAATGCTCTCCTGTGTTCCTTGTTGGTCCAGATCTCTGCTCCTATGATGATTCTGCCAATCCATGTCATGGATTAGTATTAATGATGTATTTCCACAAGTAGGAAAGATTATTAACTGTATATATATGATAGTGAAAACAACATGGAGTAGGATGGAAAACTAGCCTTTGAGTCAGGAAAACTTGGTTTCAAATTCTGCCTATGATATCTATCTAGATAAGCCAGTTGGCTACCCAGAGATTCTCCTAAATATCTAAGACCATAAATTGCAGAGAAGGTAATTACTTTAATTACCTTTTGTACTTGCATAGGTAAAAAAAAGTTTCTTCACATAGGAGTTCTCTGTATCAATGAAAACACAAGTCTGGTCCTTATCTGACTGCTTATTATACAATAAAGTCTTTATTCTCTATTATAATAGAAAGCTGCTCATAATAATAATATAACTCATATTTCCACCATGCTCTAAGGTTTACAGGTTTTGATGAGTTTTGTCCCCTTTTTATACATTAGAAAACAAGTTTGAAGGCCTGAGGTTTTTCTCCTAAGTCCCCTTTTATTGGCACTGACACCAGGACCTATCATGTCACAGCAGTCCATGCTTGGAGGGGCCATTCCTTGCATATAAAAATGTTTTAAGCCTCTGCTTGGGAGCTGGCATAAGGCCCTCGCCTCCTTCCTTGTCAAGATTGCACCTGCACTTAGGATACAAATGAGTGTGCTGGAACTTACAGGCAGAAAAGAGAGAATTACTCCTAGTTTGTACAAGGAAAGGATGAGCAGCTTTCAGGATGCCATTACAGGGAGGATTACCTGACTGTAAGACCTAGGGTAAGGGAGGGATGGAAGGAAGGCTATCAAGTTCTAGATTCCACCACTTCCTGGCAGCTCCAGGCTAGATATATTTTACAGAATTTGTAGCCTTCAGGATGAGCAAAGTTCTGCAGGTTGTCAGCTTTCTGAAACAATTAACTGGTCCAAGTTTCTCCAGTTTTTCCCAGGCTACAGGGATCAACAATTAAAGTTGAGCTGGGACGCAGATCAGAAAAGAAGGTAACAGTTTCCAGTAGATAATTAGACTGGCTACAAACTTGTTGCTTTTGGACAGATTGGATTGCTTGTGGAGCTAGGAAGCTTGGGAAGTTGTCATAAATTCAGGTGTTACCTTCCTTTCTGCTTAAATATTCCAGCTACTATCAGCTCTCTCTCTCTGGAACCACTGTACCATTGCTTACCATGTATTTCAACTGATTCTATCTCTGAGGCTTCTTTGATTACAGTGCTAATAACTTAGTTCTTTTCATGCTATCCCATTCTCATTCTTTTCCTCTCCATGCATCCCATATTAGGAGGAAGAGATCTATTTGATCAATTCATTCCTTCTCTGGTTTTGAAGACTTTGTGTATTAATCTTTTCAGGAGAATGTTTAGACTTTAAAAGGATAATATTCATGCAAAGGAATGTAATTAATGATAGAATTGTGGGCAAAGCAACATGGTACCATGGGGTAGAGCATTGAATTTTCCCCCGTGAGAGAACTACGGTTTAAATTCCATCTATCTTCTATATGTATGTCTGTGCATGAGTCACTTAATCTAATCTTAGTTTCCTGATCTGTAAAATAAGAATATGGAACTAGATGATCCATAAGGGAGGACTATTTGAGTTCTAAATATATGGTCCTAAGATGAGTCATTTAAGATAATATGATCTTTCTGGTGCTCTTCTAAGTATATCACATGGCTGAACATCTATCAAAATAATATAAAGATTGAAGAAGGGGTTCAGAACTGAAACTAAAGGAATTTGTATTAATTGGCTAAGATAAGGAAAATTAAATTGGAGGGGCAGAGGAGGAAAACAACTTAATCATGATCTATATGTCTATATCTTAATCAAGGTATGAAGGGCTTATTTGGAAAGGAATTCAGATAGACATAGGATAGAACAGGAAGAGAAACTAGAAATCATCTCTTTCAATCTCTATGATCATAAAATATATATCCTTGGAAATGTTCAATCTGCCTCTGGAAGCATAGATGGCAGAACTCATTACTTCCTTAGGCTATCAATTATATTTTTGCATAATTGTTAGGAATTATGTTAGGAAGTTAATTGTTAGGAAGTTTTGTGTTGTTGAGTTTTTTGGTTGGTTTTTTTTTTTTAATATTGAGGCTAAATCTGTGTTTCCTTAATTTTAACGCATTTCTGCCATCTGGGTCATTGCAGAATAATACATGTAGTCCTTCTATATGACAGGTCTTCACTTTCTGTATTTTTTTATTTAATTTTTAATTCATGGAATAAAATGACCATTTCCATAACAATGTGTATTCTTCAAGAAAGCTATCATGTTCTCCACTAAACTGTCCCTTTTCTAGGTTAAATATTCCCATTTCCTCCATGTGGCATAATTTTGAACCTCATCATCCTGTTCATAATGACTTATTTGGATTATTACATGATTGACTAATATAGAACTTACTAGCCACTAAAATTCTCACTTCTTTTCCATTTAAATTTTGTTTAGCTATGCCTCCAAGATCCTATACCTGTAGAACTGACTTTCTGAACCCACATAGGAGTTTATCCTGATATCCATTTAATTTTGGTTTACTAAATGTGGTCCATTTTGCTGATTCATTAAAATCATTAAAATCTGATTTTTTTACCTTCATTATTTAATCAATTATCACCCACATAGCTATCCTTTTAAGGTTCATACACTCCTTCATTTATCTATTTAATATATTTATTTGTTCATCCATTCATTCAGCTACTTATTGAAGATTGAAAAGCATTCTATCTCTACCTTCAAGTTATTGATTTAAATGATGAAAATAACAAGATCAGGGAAAACCCTGGTAAAAAAGTATTAAAGATATCCTTCCAGATTAATATTGATGCATTAATTATTACTCTTTGAATATGATCATTTAACCAGTTTGAAATATGACTGACTATTAATTTACAGCCCACATCTTTCCATCTTTTGCCTTGATATATTATGTGAGACTATTAAATGGCTTGCAGTAATTTAGACATCATGGACATAAAGGCACACTCCTGAAGGCACGCTCCTAACTTATAAATATAGAAAACTGTACCAAGAAAGAAGATGAGTTTTGTTTAGTATGAACTGGTTTTGATAAAGCCATGGTGGCTTTTAGTAATCCCTGCTTTCTGAAGTACTCACAAATTATCCAGTTGATTATTCAGTTGAAGATTTTTGCCAAGAATTAAAGTTAAGTTCCCCACCCCATGTTTTCAGAATCAACCTTTTTTTATGGAATCTGGAATCACATTTGCTCATCTCCACACCTACCTTCCCAATCTCCAGCTTTTTCAGAAATTGTATAACGAGTAGTTCAACAACTATCTATAAGATCTTTTATTTTCTGGAACTTCTTTCATCTGGCTGTGGTGTTAATATTTCACTGAGGAAAAATGAAGTGCTTTCTTACCACATCTTCAACTGTGGGTAAAGAAGTTTTTGGACTATGAATAAAGGAACATAAAATGAAGGGAATATGAAAATGATAATAAAAGTTTTTAAGCATATGGAGAATCAATTGAAGTGGCAATTAATATAGACAATAGGATATAATGGGTTACAATAAGAATAAAAAAATCTAAATCTATGGAAATGTGAAAGGAATTCACTATTCTGCACTGAGGCAGGGAGGTAGACATATTGATCTTAAAAAGCTCTTTCTAGGTCTTGAAGTATGGTTCTATGATTCATTTCCAATTGAAAATATGACAGCAATGAGGAGGATTTTGAGAGAGTCAAGACCAAAAAGATTGAATAAGTCAACTATGGGAAAGACGCTGTGTTGGGGGCCTTTGCTCTGGACAGACACCAGGGGTCACTGTAACCCCAGCATCTTCAATACAAGGCGACATTCTTTTTCTTTATTGTCTGTTCGTTAAAAACACATTAAAAAAAAAAAAATCAAAGAGTAAATTAGTTTATGAGGGTAGGTTTTACAAGCACTTGTAATTATGATGTGTGAAAAACAATTATTCTCTACTAAAATCATCCTTTTACTTTTTACTTATTTGTCCTGTGCTGAATGTTAAACAACTTTAAATCCTTTGCAAACATTCTCAGACATGCAAGATTGCTATATATCAGATACTTTAAAAACCACATGCACAAAACACACACATAACTCACTCACAAAATGAGAGTCTAGAAGGAATACTTGATTAAGAATGAAAAGATTTTGGTCCTAATTGTAGAACTGCCTCTCAACAGTACTGGTGACTTGGCAATTTGGCCTTGACCCAAATTTCCTCATCCATAAGATGACTAATTCTAAGAGCTGATAAAAAAAAAATATATATATATATATATATATATATATATATATATATATATATATATATATATAAAGCACTTCATTTTTAATTTTTCTTTTCAGTCAAATAACAGGAGTGTTCATTAGATAATGTAATACTAGTCACATTCTGAAGATGAATAATTTGAGGTTTGGGAAAGTTCAGGTCACACAAATTGGCTTTTTCCTACTCTATTATTCAATGTAGTTATAATCTTGACATTGTTTTGCACATGTATATAGACAGAGAATTACTTTTTTCACATGTAAAACTTGATGACAATTCTACTCAGTTTCACTCAAGCTTATTCTAGCTTATGCTATGGAAAAGCATGAAAATGGCCCACATGGAGAAAAAAGATTTGTATGAGCTGATGTAGAGTGAATAATTGTTAGAATAACAATACAGCAAATGGAAATCTTTAAAGTGAATTCCTTCTCTCAATCAATGATCACACAAGTTGAAAAGCTACCAGGGGACATATATTGAATCAATACCTGTCTTTCCCTCATTTTTTTATCTGATCAATTGGGAGTTCTTTTCAATTTTATCTCATAGTACTTTTTGTGCCCATCCCTTTTTTTCTACCCTACTTTAGACCTTCATTCTTTCTCTCCTGGAAAATGCAATAGATTACTAATTGGTTTTCTTGGCCCTCTCAGAGGCAAAATTTTAGCTGAAGACTTCTGACTCCAGAGCTAACACTCTTTCCACTATTTCACAATACTTCACACATAGTGGGAGGTATAATTAATAATAATAGTGATAATGATAATAATACCTAACATTTATATAGTACTTACTATGTGTTTTAGAATTATTATTTCTTTTGATCCTCACAATAACTCTGTGAGGATTGTGCTATTACATTTTACAGATATGAAAACTGAATGAAACAAACAGAAATTAAGTAACTTTAAAGAGTCAAATAGCTAATATATATCTGAGGTTTGATTGCAACACAGGTTTTCCTGATTTCAGGTCCAGCACTTCGTTGATTTGTCAAAATGATCACTTTTCCACCTAATTTCCACCACCTAATGCAATCCATCTTAAACCAAAGAAAGATAAACAAGTATAATATGGAAATTAAGCAACTTTTAATTGCAGAAGTCCTTGATGATGACATAGAACTTGGAAAATAATTATTCACGTTCCTTTTGCTTGTAAAGGTTTGTGTGTATGTTTTCAGTTAATTAATCAATCAATAAACATTTATCAAATGCCTACTATGTGCCAAACACTGTTCTAAGTCCTGGATAATGCTGCTTTCCCATAATAGACCTTTAAAAAAGTAGATCAAGTAGTATTATCCCTCATTTTAAAATAGGAAAATTAATATTGTTTCAGGTGAGATTGTTGGTTACTTTGACAAAGTAACTCTTGATTTTATAAGATTTCTTATTTCATGGGTTTGTATAATCCTCCTACTCAAGAAGACTGCAACCTTTCTACATCTTAGTAGATAATTCCTCATGAGTAGCTACAATCAAGAAAAATCTTCACCTGGTGAGCAAGCTTATGGAAGTACATTGATCTATATTATCTCCAATTTGGGAATTTCTGAGATATTGCTTGGGAATGAAAGTGAGCAAAATAAGTATCCTTCTACTTTAGAAAAAGATTCAGTTTCTGGATTGTCTCCAGGTCTGTGTTGGATGAAGATGTCAGAGATAACTCCCAAATAAATCTTCCCAACCAAGAGCAATGACATTTAATAACATGATTAGGCAGTGACATTAAACAACTTCTCCGGCCATTCAGGAGTGATTAATAAGATCCAGAGAGAGGCCCAGATTCATTTTGTGATGTCCTTCTTTGCATAAGTGAAGGATTTTTTTTTTATTAAACTTTAAGGGTGTAGATAGGGGACTAAAAATTTCAAGAAAAGGCTACTCTTATTTTATTGTGCTGGGACTGAAATAACTGAAACCTTTTCCATTATTAAAAAGCTCTTTTTCAGGGGCAAAAGGGATGCTACAATCAATGGGAAGCAGGAAAATTTGATGAGGAATAACTTGACAGATATGGGTGCTGACAACTTTTAACAGATAAATTTGAAATTATTTTGGGGTTCAAATAAGTCCCCTTTTCTTGAAAATGCATCTAAGAACTTTTCTTGATGCTCAGGGAAAGCTTCTAATCTCTCCCCTCCTATTATTCTTAGCTAAAGAAATTCCTCCCCCATATCTCATCAAATAATTAGCTTTCTATTTCAAAATTCATGCCATTTTCTTCTGTCCCTATACCAGTGGTTAATACGTGAGTAGCACATTAAAATTTATCATTTACAGGGTTTAACAGTCCTGTGATATCAGATTAGTGTAGCAGAGAGAAGAGACTAAAATCCCACTTCTGTGTATCATGCTGTGTGGTCATGAACAAGTTGCTTATTTTCTTTCTGACTTTCCATTTCCATTATCTCACAGGATTGTCATGGGATTCAGACATAACATACTAAGTGCTTTATGAATGCTTTTTTTTTTTTTTCAGGTAAGATTTAACACATGTAAAGTGCTTTGAGAGTTATAAAGAGTGTCATCTGGTATTTTCTGTCCTGGGTAAAATAAAGGAAATTGGTAGGAGAAAAAAAGTATTCACTTCTCACAGTGCTGCTGTAAAGGGAAATTGAGAAAGAAATTAGGAAAGAAAATAATTGTTTACAGAAATTTTCATATTGGGAAAAACTTCTGAGACTACTGAGCCCAATTTCCAACATAATAAAAATGTCCATCTTACCATTCCTGATAAATTATTCTCTTACTTGTTGTCCTTCACTCTCAAAGAGAACCAAAATGACATAAAGTTGAGTTACAGTGTTTCCAACTATGGCCAATCAAACCAATATGAGCTCAGAATACTTTTACCATATGTTAAACAGAGAGTCCATATTAACATTTGGGGTTACATTCTCTAACTTTGTGCAACTTACATTTCTCTGGGGCTAATTCAATCCTGCTTTGCTTATAGAGCATGATGCACCTTTTCTAATGAAGGTACACCATGCTGGGTAGTCCTGTACCAATGTCTCTCATGTTATACAATTCTGGGATTCTTAAGAGATACCCTGAGAGTATTGTATTGTTTTTCTGACCACCTTGTGAGCACTTGCTTTGTGTGTTTAAATACCTCTAGTTTGAGAAGCTCATTATTTCATAACTACTCTGTTCATAAAGGGACACCTTTAGCCAGAGGGCATCCTTATGTTCCACTGAAATCTTGTTTCCCTCTAACTTCTACCTGGCAGAACCACTCATTCATTCATTCCATCCTTCAGTCTATATTAAATAACCTCTGTGTGCAAGTGCATAGTGCCAGGCTCCTGAAGAGAAAAATAAATATGACAGTCCCTACTCTGAAACCAGAATGCGTATTAGAATATATCAAAGAAATACAGAGTGTTATGAGAACAGCCTATAGAATCATCACTGTCCATTGAGAGCAACCATATAGAATGAGTTTGAGGGCTCTATGGGGTCAAAAAGAGTCAGACAGGAATGAACAATAACTACAATCATGCTCCTATTTCAGATACCTTTTTTCCTTACTCCACTCCTGTTTTCCAGCTTCCTTTAGGTATATTGTTTTTCCTGCATGTCATGAGTTCAAATCTGAATTCAGGAACTTCCTAGCTGTGTGACTCTATGCAAGTCACTTATCTGTTTGCCGAAACTTCCTCACTGATAAAATGACCTGGAGAAGGAAAACTGGCAAATCACTTCAGTATCTTTGCCAAGAAAATCCCACACGGAATTAGAAGAGGTCCAGTTAATTGAGGGCATGGACTAATATTACTCAAGTTCAATATCAAATATTTGAGATTGAGGAGAGTAATTGGCACCAAAAGTTGGGGTTCTGAAGAATTCACAATGACCTTTCTCTCTGCCAAAAAGGACATTTATTTTTGAGAAGAGATTATAGACAAAATGAAGAAGTAAAATAGACACTAGAAGTGGTAAATATGAAATAGATTTGGAAGAGTATAGTTAGCAAGGAAAGGAGTCTTAACAATTAACAATGGAAAATGCAAGTTCCCTTTAACTAGAAGGCAAAATCCATAAAGGAGTTTAGTACTCTAAAAGAATTAGTTTGCCAGCTACACCCAGAGAAGGAAGACTGGGAAAGGAGTGTAAAATGTTTGCACTATCATCTTTCTACCCAGGTTACATATACCTTCGAAATCCAATTCTTACCATGCAACAAGAAATTTGGTTTTACACACATATATTGTATCTAGGATATACTGTAACACATTTATTATATATGGGATTGCCTGTTATCTAGGGGAGGGAGTAGAGGGAGGGAGGGGAAATTTTGGAAAAGTGAATAGAAGGGATAATGTTGTAAAAAAAAAAAAAATTACCTATGTATGTGAAGTGTCAAAAAAAATTATAATTATAAAATTGAAAAAAAAAAAAAAAAGAATTAGTTTACTATAAGGAGAAAGACCCCAGGAGGCACAGGAGAGAGTATAGAGTAAGGACAAATACACCTTGAGTATGAGGGCAGGGATAAAAGAAAGATATGAAAAACTCGAGGCAGAAAGCCATGGTAAGCTAACCGAAAAGGGATTCACCAAAGATAGTGTAAGTCATAGATTCATAGGGGAAATTAACCCCAAGGGGGTTGACATAACTTGGCTTTCTGATTGGATACAGTCAGGTGGGGTTACCCAAGACTTCCACGGGGGTGAGACTGTAAGGTTGAGCTGATCCCTATCAGTGCCCTTCCCTGCTTGTCTCAAGGAATAATTTTTTTTTTTAATTTTTTTTTTTATTCATTTTTCCAAATTATCCCCTCCCTCCCTCCACTCCCTTCCCTCAATGACAGGTAATCCCATACATTTTACATGTGTTACAATATAACCTAGATACAATATATGTGTGTAAATCCCATTTTCTTGTTGCACATTAATTATTAGCTTCCGAAGGTATAAGTAACCTGGGTAGATAGACAGTAGTGCTAACAATTTACATTCGCTTCCCAGTGTTCCTTCTCTGGGTGTAGTTATTTCTGTCCATCATTGATCAACTGGAAGTGAGTTGGATCTTCTTTATGTTGAAGATTTCCATTTCCATCAGAATACATCCTCATACAGTATTGTTGTTGAAGTGTATAGTGATCTTCTGGTTCTGCTCATTTCACTCAGCAACAGTTGATTTAAGTCTCTCCAAGCCTCTCTGTATTCCTCCTGCTGGTCATTTCTTACAGAGCAATAATATTCCACAACCTTCATATACCACAATTTACCCAACCATTCTCCAATTGATGGGCATCCATTCAACTTCCAGTTTCTAGCTACAACAAAAAGAGCTGCCACAAACATTTTGGCACATACAGGTCCCTTTCCGCTCTTTAGTATTTCTTTGGGATATAAGCCCAGTAGTAGTACTGCTGGGTCAAAGGGTATGCACAGTTTGATAACTTTTTGGGCATAGTTCCAAATTGCTCTCCAGAATGGCTGGATTCTTTCACAACTCCACCAACAATGTATCAGTGTCCCAGTTTTCCCACATCCCCTCCAACATTCATCATTATTTGTTCCTGTCATCTTAGCCAATCTGACAGATATGTAGTGGTATCTCAGAGTTGTCTTAATTTGCATTTCTCTGATCAGTAGTGATTTGGAACACTCTTTCATATGAGTGGAAATAGTTTCAATTTCATCATCTGAGAATTGTCTGTTCATATCCCTTGACCATTTATCAATTGGAGAATGGTTTGGTTTCCTATAAATCAGGGTCAGTTCTCTATATATTTTGGAAATGAGACCTTTGTCAGAACCTTTACTTTTAAAAATATTTTCCCAATTTGTTACTTCCCTTCTAATCTTGTTTGCATTAGTATTGTTTGTACAGAAACTTTTTAGTTTGATGTAATCAAACTCTTCTATTTTGTGATCAATAATGATCTCTAGTTCTCCTCTGGTCATAAATTCCTTCCTCCTCCACAGGTCTGAGAGGTAGACTATTTTCTGTTCCTCTAATCTATTTATGATCTCATTCTTTATGCCTAAATCATGTACCCATTTTGATCTTATCTTGGTATATGGTGTTAAGTGTGGATCCATATCTAATTTCTGCCATACTAATTTCCAGTTTTCCCAACAGTTTCTTCCGAATAATGAATTTTTGTCCCTAATGTTGGTATCTTTGGGTTTGTCAAAGATTAGATTGCTATAGATGTACCCTTTTTTGTCCTTTGTATCTAATCTGTTCCACTGATCTACCGTTCTATTTCTTAGCCAGTACCAAATGGTTTTGGTGACTGCTGCTATATAATATAGCTTTAGATCAGGTACACTTAGACCACCTTTCAAGGAATAATCTTATGAATACTTCAGGCTTTCTCTTGTCAACCCCACCTAGTGACCCAGGACCTAATTATAGATTGTCTTTGCTTTTATCTGTATTTATGTTATCAGAAATAGTAAGCACTATATAGATGTTGGTAGACTGACTGACTTCTGGAATGCAGCTTTGAAGTAGCTAAAATGTAGAGTGATTCAATAGCTATGTCACATCAGGAGATTATAGACATAAATTTGGAGGGAAGGAACCAATGCATTAAATGTTAGCCCACCCTCTGGAGCACAAGTTCAGGGAAGGGTGTGTCCCAAGAGTTGCAAACATCCTTTTTGTAAAAGTTAATGGATGTTAATTGATTAAGTGTAATTGGGACATTAATTGCTGGCAGCTAACCCAGGGGAGTACAATCAAATGGAAGCTCAGACCATTAACATCAGAAAAAGGCAGTACCTGAGAAACCCAAGAGGAAGATGTAGCCGACCTTACTCTGCTAAGAGTTAGGCCAAAATAATCTTACACCAGTAAACTAGGAAGGGATTAAGAGGTTAATTCCACCTGTATAGGACAGCCCTAGCACCTTCTAACCCAGCCATTTGTGGAGGAAACAAAAAAGAATATCCAGTTACTTATTTGAAACTGCTGCCTTCTTACTAAGTCATAGCTCTTTTGGCAGGGAGGCTAGACATTCACCAGGAGGAAGGAAAATGAGGAAAAAGGAAAGAGGAAGATGGTTGGTCTTTTTGTTTGTTTGTTTTAGTTCCTTCAAAGAAAAATTCTTTCTTTGACCTCTTCAGCCTGGTTAATAAGGCAAAACTCTGGACAAAGAGAATTAAAAGGAGTTAGAATTAACTCCTTAGAATTAAGTGCTTCAGGGAAGCTACAGTTGATGGCTATTCAGTGATGGCTTAAAGGTAAGGCCAGATTTTATGGGTAACTTTAAGACAATTCATATAGGTCCACCTCAGCAAAAGAGGTAAGTCCTTTACATCTCAGTTCCTCCCCAAGGTAGCAATAATGTGACAATTTGCAAGTGGATACAAGATTACAAATAGATGACTTGAATATTTAACCAATATTGTAGTGCCACAGTTCCCTTTTAGTGTCCTGACTCAGTTTCCCCAATTGTTCTGCCTCAGTTTCCTGAATTGTTCTGCCTCAATCCTCTTAGTTGCAAACTCTGCCTCTGGTTCATTAAGACTGATATAACTTAGGGCTACTTCCGCTAAGGTTATAAATTGTCAATGTGTAAACTCAAGATGAGGGGGTGTTTAGACTTCCTATTTCCTAACTCCTCCTAAGTCATCAAGAATTTATGATCCTACCCCCCCTTCTGTCATTGTTCTTCTTTAACCCAATTTATCAGAATGTCCTGTGCCTTCCCTTACCCTGTCAGAACCCAATTGATAGTCCCTTCCATTCTCAGTGCTCTGACTTCCTCCCTGTCTTGATCTACCCCTATAGCTGAACTGTGTGTGTGTATATACTTCATGGGAAGTACACATTAGTTACTGGATACTTGGAGATGAGAGTATGATCCAGCCACTTAATCAAACTCTCCAATAAATTATATATAACTCTCTGATCTCTATCCTGCCTCAGTTTCTCTGGCATTACAATATCAACCTTCCCAACCCTGACCGACAAATAGAATTGGGAATAACCCTAAATAAAGTTGTATAATATGGGTGCTAGACCCTCTTCCTCAAATTAACTAATCAGAGACATCTTCAGCTACAAAGAGAAAGCCTTTATTTAGTCCCTACAGAGAGAGGCCCAGACACACACCTGCGAGCCATCTCAGTTCCCAACATGTGCCAGACGTCACAAGTTGGAAATAGTAAAGCTGATTAAATAGCAAAAGGCTCAAGTCTTTTCACTGGATAGAGTTAGAAAGGAACTATTATTGATCAATGGTCACCAATGTTGGCTGCTTCCTGTGGGTTGCATCACTTCCTGTCACATCCTGTAGCTGACCGAGGGTCTGACTTTAGAGACTACTAGTCCTTGAGATCAGGTGACTTCCTGTAATCTGCAGACCTCTGGGAATAGGGATTGTGTGACCTAGGGCTAAGGTCTGACCTATTTTCTTAGACTTCACTTGATCTCACTCGAAGTTAATAGACTTTTAATATTAAAAAGGGTTTGTTTGTTTTTTCTTTTTAATTTCAGGTATATTATTTAATTATTTCCATAGTTATTGAATTACTGGGGGGGGGGGAAAGGGAATACAATTCAAATGAAAATGATTATGGCTTCTGCTAACTTCAGACAACCTTTGTTTCCTACCTGTGCCACCTACACCCTTACTCAGGGTAAAAGTCAGCAAAAACTAATATACTTGGAGAGATAATGCCCCTCTATACTAAACATGTTTTCAGAAAAAATGTTTCTATTCATCAAAAGTTCTAGTTGCTTTCTTTTACCTGAGGAGGTTCTTGGTAGCTAGATGGGCATTGACTGAAAGAGAGTCTGAAATTCTGTAAAAAGTCTGGAAGCCTAGCTACTTTCAGAAGCAAACAGATGGGGAGCACTGATAGGATTAGAAGTGGACCTTGATTTTCATTAGGCCTTTTGTTCTTTAAGTGGACTTTTATAACAATACCACACCCTTGGTTGAAGTATCTGGTTGAATTCTTAGCTGAACATTGACAACACCATCATAACTCCACAGTTACTATATCTGATAAGAAAGGTAAGATTATGTCAACTTCCTCTCCCCCCTATCCCTAGTTATATTTCCCATATAAAAGTTTCTATTTTACTGTAATTCTCTCCTCCCCCCCCCAAAAAAAAAAACAAAAAAACAAAACAAACAAAAAAAAAAAACCTTAACTGCTTTTTAGAATTAGTCAGCCAATCAATGGAATAATTCCACACTTGCCACACCTTAATGGCATCTTCCCCCCAGGGTTAATTGTGTGTTTGGCATGAAAACTTGTCTTTCTACTTGTTAAATGTTAAAAAAACAAAACAAAAAGCAAAAAACAAAAAAACCCAAACAAACAAAAAACTTTTTCTTTGCTAAAAGTCCTTATAAATTTAGTTCTTTCAACAGCATAATAAAATCTTTGTTGCTTGATTTGGAGAAAGTTTAAGCCTACAAATTCTTTTGAGACAACCCTAGATACCAGCCCATAAACCCAATATTCTTTTGGAGTAAGTCCTCCCAAACATTTGATGGCTAATTTCATCATTCCTGTGGCCCATACAGGGAGTACTGAAACTCCAATATATTAGGGGTGTTTGACACCTTTGTATTCCAACATTGATGACTTTATATTGAGAGAATCTGACCCATATTATACTCCATCAAACCCATTCTCCAAACAGTCCTTTGGTTTTACAAACATTCTTACAGGTCTCCAATGATGTACTAATAGGTAAAGCATAGACTCTCAGAGTTGGTAGGAACCACAGAAGCAATCTTGTCCAAGCTGTAATTAAATAAGGATCACCTCTCTAGTAAATTCAATGTGTAATATAGCCTCTGCTTGGAAATCTCCAATGATATAAGTCATCCCAATCTAGAGGTAACTAATTCTACTTTTTAAGAGCTCTAAACATTACAAAGTTCTTTGCATAGTCCCAAACTGAAAACAAATTCTGTTCTGAAGAAATGGAACATGTAGAGCTTGATTATTCAATGAAGTGGTTGCTTTACTTCAGAGTAGCACAAAAAGACAGTGTGGGTAAGAGAGGGCCCTGGAGCTAAAGATGCCATTAGGTGTCAACTGCCCCTCATGTCAGTCAGGCATCCCTTATATATTCCTCAGTGAGGCTTTCCTCTCAGATAATAGACTCTTCTTCTCTACAGAGGGTCTGCTTTAGGCCAGATCATTTATTGGAGGAAAAATTTCTTCATTCCTTTTTGTCAGCTGTGCCACATTTAACTCTACTTTGGCCCACTTCAACACTCCTCTCCATCTTCTATTCATTGTTTGATAGCCAAGCAGAACCAGCCTAATCTTTCTCTCACATGACAGAATTTCAAATTAAAGAAGTCAGTTATCACGTCCATCCAAGTTTTCTCTTTGCCCAGCTAAAAGTTGCCAGTTGCTTTAACCAATTCTTTTATGGCAAGGCTTCCTGGCCCTTCTCCATCATGATTGTTTTATTTTGGATGTTATTTTGCTTACCAATGACCCTTCCACAATCCCAGATATGAACCAAATATTCCAAATGTGTTCTGACCAGAGCAGAGTTCACATTTTTTTATTCCAAATACCCATGCCTCTCAATACAACTGAAAATCATGTTAGCTTTTTAAAAGTTTATTCATTTATTACTTGTCATTGGTTTACCATTCACAAAACTAGATCTTTTTCAAACAAATCATTTTCCAGAAAGTCTTTCTCCCAACTTATGAGGCAGATTTTCCAACTCAAGTATAAAACTTTTCACTTGCATGTACAGTTATCTCTAATAATATTTTCATATTCAGCTCACTGCTCTAGCTTAATAGTCTCCAAAGTAGAAGCCAGTGCTCCTAAGACAAACCATGGCTTAATCCCAACAAGTATGTGATGAAGCATTCAGAGGGTGGGAAAGATTACATGTCACTTCTCTGTGATTGTCAGCACAACCCTATCTACTTTTACTACTGACATACATCTCATTCCACCCATTTTCTCCAGTATAAAAGTTTTCTCTCAGAACAGCTACAATATACCAATAATCTGGGCAAACAGAACACTAGCTACACAGGTGCTTTTGGAAAAATCCTCCCTTCTTGTCTCCCTTCCCTATTTCTTTTCTCTCCAGAATACCTATTCTAAAATCTCCTTATGATTGTAGGTACAATCTTTGGAGGCTGAGCTCTAGTTCAATGGGTAAAAGTTCTATTTGCCCTTTTTCCTTTTGAGTGGGACAAAATGAAAATAATGGGATGAACAGGCATAAAGGTGTAATGTACGTTGCAGATCCTTTTACATTGTATTTTCCCCTAAAGCTATTTCTCTTCCAAAAATCCATGTACCTGTCAATGCCACTTCCTTCTTGCTTTTTTTTTTCTTTTTTCTTTTTTCTTTCTTTCTTTCTTTTTTTTTTTTTTTTTTATTTATGTTGGGAAAGAAAAATCAGAGGAAAAAGGAAAAACCATGGAAGAGATTAAAAAAAGAAGAAGAACAGAAAAAAGAAGTGAATATAACGTGTTGATTTGCATTCAGTCTCCTTAAATCTTTTTCTGCTTGTAGATGGCATTATCCGGCCAAAGTCTACTGAGATTGTTTTGAATCATTGAGCCACTGAGAAGAACCAAGCCTTTCATAATCGATCATTGCACATTCTTCTTGTTATTGTGTACAATATATTCCTGGTTCTGCTTGTTTCACTCAGCATCAGAGCATATAAATCTTTCCAAGTCTTTCTATAAATAGCTTGCTCATCAAATTTTTTTATAACTTTTTATTGACAGTACATATGCATGGGAGGTTTTTTTTTTTTGTTTGTTTGTTTGGTTGGTTTTTTTTAACAACATTATCCCTTGCACTCACTTCTATTCCAAATTTTTTCCTTCCCACCTTCCACCCCCTCCCCTACATGGCAGGCAGTCTTATACATGTTAAATATAGTATAGTATATCTTAGATACAATATTTGTGTGCAAAACTGAACAGTTCTCTTGTTGCACAGGAAGAATTGGATTCAGAAGGTAAAAATAACCTGGGAAGAAAAAGAATAATTCAAATAGTTTACACTCATTTTCCAGTGTTCCTTTTCTGGGTGTATCTGATTATGTCCATCATTGATCAATTAAACTGAAATTAAATCTTCTTTTTGTTGAAGATATCCATTTCCATCAGAATACATCCTCATACAGTATCATTGTTGAAGTGTATAATGATCTCCTGGTTTTGCTCATTTCACTCAGCATCAGTTCATGTAAGTCTTTCCAAGCCTCTTTGTATTCATCCTACTGGTCATTTCTTTCAGAACAATGATATTCCATAACATTCATATACCACAATTGACGCAACCATTCTGCAATTGATGGGCATCCAATCATTTTCCAGTTTCTAGTCACTACAAAAAGGGCTGCCACAAACATTTTGGTACATACAGGTCCCTTTCCCTTCTTTAGTATCTCTTTGGGATATAAGCCTAGTAGTAATACTGCTGGATCAAAGGGTATGAACATTTTGATAACTTTTTGGGCATAATTCCAGATTGCTCTCCATAATGGTTGGATTCATTCACAACTCCACCAATAATGCATCAGAGTCCCAGTTTTCCTGCATCATTATTTTTTCCTATCATCTTAGCCAATCTGACAGGTGTGTAGTGGTATCTCAGAGTTGTCTTAATTTGTACTTCTCTGATCAATAGTGATTTGGAAAACTCTTTCATATGAGTGGAAATACTTTAAATTTCATCATCTGAGAACTCTCTGTTCATATCCTTTGACCATTTATCAATGGGTGAATGACTTGGTTTCTTATAAATTAGAGTCAATTCTCTATATATTTAAGAAATGAGGCCTTTGTCAGAACCTTTAACTATAAAAATGTTTTCCCAGTTTGTTGCTTCCCTTCTAATCTTGTTTGCATTAATTTTGCTTGTACAAAAGCTTTTTAATTTGATATAATCAAAATTGTCTATTTTGTTATCATAATAATGATCTCTAGTTTTTCTTTGGTCACAAATTCCTTCCTCCTCCAAAAGTCTGAGAGATAAACTCTCCTATGTTCCTCTAATTTATTTATAATCTCATTGTTTATTCCTAAATCATGGAGACATTTTGATCTTATCTTGGTGTATGGTGTTAAGTGCCTATTTTCTGCCATACTAATTTCCAGTTTTGTCAACAGTTTTTGTCAAATAATGAATTCGTATCCCAAAAGTTGGGATCTTTGGGTTTGTCAAACACTAAATTGCTATAGTTATTGACTATTTTCTCCTGTGAACATAACCTATTCCATTGATCAACTAATTTATTTCTTAGCCAATACCAAATGGTTTTGGTGACTGCTGCTTTATAATATAGTTTTAGATCAGGTACAACTTCATTTGATTTTTTTTTTCATTAATTCCCTTGAAATTCTCAACCTTTTGTTTTTCCATATGAATTCTGTTGTTATTTTTTCTAGGTCATTAAAATAGTTTCTTAGGAGTCTGATTGGTATACCACTAAATAAATAGATTAGTTTAGGGAGTATTGTCATCTTTGTTATATTCACTTGGCCTATCCAAGAGCACGTAATATTTTTCCAATGATTTAAATCTGACTTTATTTGTGTGGAAAGTGTTTTGTAATTTTGTTCATATAATTCCTGACTTTCCTTTGGTAGATTCCCAAATATTTTAAGCTATCGACAGTTATTTTGAATGGAATTTCTCTTTGTATCTCTTGCTGTTGCATTTTATTGGTGATGTATAAAAATGCTCAGGATTTATGTTGATTTATTTTGTATCCTGCAACTTTGCTAAAGTTGTGAATTATTTCTAATAGCTTTTTAGTAGAATCTCTGGGGTTCTCTAATATGCCATCATATCACCTGCAAAAAGTAATAATTTAGTTTCCTCATTACCTACTCTAATTCCTTTAATCTCTTTATCAACTCCTATTGCTGAGGCTAGCATTTCTAATACGATATTGAATAATAATGGTGATAGTGGGCAAACTTGTTTCACTCCTGATCTTACTAGGAAAGGTTCCAGTTTATTCCCATCACATATGATGTTTACTGATGGTTTTAAATATGTGCTCCTGACTATTTTAAGGAATAGTCCATTTATTCCTATACTCTCAAGTGTTTTTTATTAGGAATGGATGTTGGATTTCATCAAATGCTTTTTCTGTATCTATTTAAATGATCATATGGTTTTTTTAAATTTGGTTATTGATATAGTCAATTATGCTAATAGTTTTCCTAATATTGAACCAGCCCTGCATTACTGGTATAAATTCTACTTGGTCATAGTGTATTATCCTGAGGATGATTTTCTGTAATCTTTTTGCTTTATCTTTAAGATTTTAGCATCAATATTTACTAGGGAGATTGGTCTATAATTTTCTCTGTTTTCAACCTACCTGGTTTAGGTATCAGTACCATGTCTGCATCATAAAATGAATTTGGTAGGACTCCTTCAATCCCTAATTTTTCAAATAATTTATATATCATTGGGGTTAATTGTACTTTAAATGTTTGGTAGCATTCACATGTAAATCCATCTTGTCCTGAGGATTTTTTCTTAGGGAATTGATTAATAACTTGTTCTATTTCTTTTTCTGAAATGGGACTATTTAAGCAATTTACTTCCTCCTCTGTTAATCTGGGAAGCTTATATTTTTGAAGGTATTCTTCCATTTCATTTAAGTTATCGAATTTATTGGCATAAAGCTGGGCAAAGTAACTCATAATTATTGCTTTAATTGCTTTAATTTCCTCTTCATTGGTGGTGAGTTCTCCCTTTTCATTTTTAAGACTAACAATTTCATTTTCCTCTTTCCTTTTTAAAATCAGATTTATTAATACTTTATCTATTTTGTTGTTTTTTTCATAGAACCAACTCTTAGTTTTATTAATTAATGCAATAGTTTTTTTGTTTTGTTTTGTTTTGTTTTATTTTCAATATTATTAATCTCTCATTTTATTTTTAGAATTTCAAGTTTAATGTTTGACTGGGGGTTTTAATTTGTTCCTTTTCTAGCATTTTTAGTTGCAAGCCCAATTCATTGACCTTCTCTTTTTCTATTTTATGCAAATAGTCCTTTAGAGATATAAAATTTCCCCTTATTACCTCTTTGGCTGCATCCCACATACTTTGGTATGACATCTCATTATTGTCATTTTCTTGGGTAAAGTTATTAATTATGTCTATGATTTGCTGTTTCACCCAATTATTCTTCAGTATGAGATTATTTAGTTTCCAATTATTTTTTTATCTATTTTCCCCTGGCTTTTTATTGAATGTAATTTTCATTGCATTGTGGTCTAAAAAGGATGCATTTACTATTTCTGCCTTACTGCATTTGAATTTGAGGTTTTTATATCCTAATATATGGTCAGTTTTTGTATAGGTTCCATGAACTGCTGAGAAGAAAGTATACTCCTTTCTGTCTCCATTTAGTTTTCTCCAAAGATCTATCATATCTAATTTTTCTAGTACTCTATTTACCTCTTTGACTTCTTTCTTATTTATTTTGGTTTGATTTATCTAATTCTGAGAGTGCAAGATTGAGATCTCCCACTATTATGGTTTTTCTGTCTATTTCTTTTTGCATCTCTCTTAATTTCTCTTTTAAGAATTTAGATGTTATATCACTTGGTGCATATATGTTTAATACTGACTTTGCTTCATTATCTATGCTACCCTTTAGCAATATATTGTTACCTTCCTTATCTATTTTAATTAGATCAGTTTTTACTTTTGCTTGATTTAAGATCCCTGCTACCCCTGTTTTTTTTTTTTTTTTTTTTTTTTACTTCACCTGAAGCATTTTACCTTTTACCTTTACTCTGTATTTATCACCCTGCTTCAAGTGCATTTCCTGTAAACAACATAATGTTCACTTATTTCATTGAATGTCCATCTTCTTCCCTGGGAAAAAAAAATGCTCATTTTGGCTGGGTAACTTATTTTTGGCTGCATACCAAATTCCTTAGCCTTTTCAAATATCAGATTCCAGGCTCTTAGATCCTTTAATGTGGATGCTACTAGATCCTGAGTTATCCTGATTGTGGCTCCTCTATATTTGAATTAATTTTTTTTCTAGCAGCTTGTAGTATTTTTTCCTTTGTCTGATAGTTCTGGAATTTAGCCACTATATTTCTTGGAGTTTTGATTTTGGGGTCCCTTTGAGTAGGTGATTGATAAATTCTTTCAATGTCTATTTTACCCTCTGTTTCTATAACATCTGGGCTGTTCTTTGTTAGGATTCTTACAGATGTTATGGGCCAGAACTTAAGATAAGGTAATCTTCTTGGTTCACACCTTTAAAGGAGTTCAAACGTTTGAAGGAGTTTACACCTTTAAAGGAGCTCCCTAATTGGTCCTTTAAGGAGCTCCCACAAGCTCAGATAGTACCCACAAGCCCATTCTCTGGGAGGATAAAAGGAGTCAAGATTTAGTGGAGAGAGTCAGTCTGGATGGGGTCAAGGAGAAGACTTCCTGGGAGAACTTCAGGGAAGTTCAAGGAGATTCAGAGCCAGGATTCAGTTGATTTGTAAGTCCAGCAGATTCACAAGTCTAAAGGAAAAGACTGCTCATGGACTTCTGGGAGATTTGCAACTAGGATTGACTTCTGGGAAACCCACAATCCCACATTCTTGGAGGTAGAGTCAAGATTTCATTCCCACATCTAACTTTGTGCTGGTTGGAGATTTTGGATTCAGAGGGAGTTGGATTTAAGATTTGGAAAGAGACAGTAAAGGACTTTAACTCCTGGCTGCATTTTGGAGTAATTGAACTGAACTGAAAGGAAGGTTGCCTCCAGAAGCTCTCTAGGAAATCTGTCCCCAGAGACCGATCACAATCTAGAGAAACAGAACATCATATTTTGGTGTCCAATGTGGGGCAAGGACTTTTGCTTATCCTGACTCTGGCTGATTTTGAGCCCTTCAGGGAGCTAGCCTGGACTTCACAGTTCTCTTTGATAATTTCCTGGAAAATAGAATCCAGGCTCTTTTTTCATCATATTTTTCAGGAAGTCATAATTTTTTACAGAACAACAATATTCCATTGCCTTCATCATGTACCATAGCTTTATCAGCCATTTCCCTTTTCCAATTCTTTGTTACCGGGGGAAAAAAAAAAAAAAAAAAAAAAAAAAAAAAAGGTGCTATAAACATTTTTGCACATGGATCCGATTTTTTTTTTTTTTTTTTTTTTTTTTTTTTTTTTTTGATACAGACTCAGTAATGACACTGCTGGGTCAAAGTTTGATAGCCCTTTGCACATAGTTCCAGATTGCTGTCCAGAATGGTTCAATCATTTCACAACTCCACCGAAAATGCATTAGTGTCCTCGTTTTCCCATATCCCCCTCAACATTTATTTTATCATTTCCTGTCATCTTAGTCAATCTGAGAGGTTGTAGCTCAGAGTTTTAATTTGTATTTCTCTAGTCAATAGTAATTTAGAGCATTTTTTCATAAAACTATAAATGACTTTTCATATAACTAAATGACTTTTCATCAAATGAGAATAGTCTCTTTACATCCTTTGACCATTTATCATTTGAAGAATGACTTGCATTCTTATAAATTTGGCACAGTTCTTTTTATATTTTAGAAATGAGACTTTATCAATAATATTGGCTGTAAAGATTTTTTTTTTTTCCCCAACTTTGTACTTCCCTTTTAATCTTGGTTCTGTTGGTTTTGTTTGTGCAAAACCTCTTTAATTTAATCTAATAAAAGTTATCAATTTTGCCATTCATAATGTTCTCTAGTTCTTCTTTGGGCATACATTCCTCCCTTCTCCAAAGATCTGATAGGTAAAAAATCCCTTATTTTCCTAATTTGTTTATGGTGTCATCTTTTTTGCACATATCATGTAACCATTTTGATCTTATTTTGAGATGGGGTGAGAGATTTAGGTCTATGCTGAGGTTCTGACATTATTTTCCAATTTTCCCAGCAATTTTTGTCAAATAGTGAGTTCTTATTCCAGAATCTAGGGTTTGGAGATTTATCAAATATTAGATTGCTATTGACTTTTATTACTGTGTTATGTGTATCTAATCTATTCTACTGATCCACCACTCAATTTCTTAGCCAGTTCCAAACAGTTTTGATTGCTGCTGCTTTATAATATAATTTTAAGTTTGGTACTACTAAGTCATCATCCTTTGTATTTTTTCCCCCATTAATTCCCTTGATATTCTTGACCTTTTGTTCTTCCAAATGAATTTCGTTATTATTTTTTCTAGTTCTATAAAATAATCTTTTGGCAGTTTGAGTGATAGACTAGTAGACTAATTTAGCAGAATTGTCATTTTTATTGTTTTAGCTCAGCCTAGCCTTGAATAATTGATATTTTTCTAATTGTTTAGTTCTGATGTTATTTGTGTGATAAGTGTTTTGTAACTGTGTCCATATAATTCTTGGGTTTGTCTTGGAAGGTAGACCCCAAAGTATTTTATTTTGTCTATTGTAATTATAAGTGGAATTTCTATCTCTTGCTGATAGGTTTTGTCAGTAATATATAGAAATGCTGATGATTTGTATGGGTTTATTTTATATCCTGTCACTTTGCTAAAACCGAATTGTTTCCAGAAGGTTTTGGGATGATTTTCTAAGATTTTCTATATCATCAATATCATCTGCAAAGAGTGATACTTTTATTTGCTCATTGTCTATTCTAAGTTCTTTAATTATTTTTCTCTTCTTATTGCTAAAGCCAACATTTCTAGTACAATGTAAAATAATAGTGGTGATAATAAGCATTCTTCTTTCAGCCATAATCTTCTTGGCAATGCATTCAGCCTCTCTCCATTACATATAATGCTTGCTGTAAGTTTTAG
Source organism: Sminthopsis crassicaudata (assembly GCF_048593235.1). Lineage (NCBI taxonomy): Eukaryota > Metazoa > Chordata > Mammalia > Dasyuromorphia > Dasyuridae > Sminthopsis > Sminthopsis crassicaudata. The sequence goes on from NC_133619.1 coordinate 520,904,680, forward strand.
ATAGATGCTACTTATTTTAAGGAAAGCTTCTTTTATCCCTATGCTCTCTAGTCTTTTTAAAAAAAATTATTTATTTATTTATTTTTATTAATTTTTATAATTATAACATTTTCTTTGACAGTACATATGCATAGGTAGTTTTTTTGTTTTGTTTTGTTTTGTTTTGTTTTGTTTTGTTTTGTTTTGTTTTACAACATTATCCCTTGTACTCCCTTCTGTTCCGAATTTTTCCCCTCCTTCCCTCCACCCCCTCCCCTAGATGGCAGGCATTCCCATACATATTAAATATCTTATAGTATATCTTAGGTACAATATATATGTGCAGAACCGAATTTTGTTGTTGTTGTTGCAAAGGAAGGATTGTATTCGCAAGGTAAAAATAATCTAGGAAGAGAAACAAAACAAAACAAAACAAAACAAAACAAAACAAAACAAAACAAAACAAAAAAGAAAAAATCCAATGCTCTCAGCTTACACTCATTTTCCAATATCCCTTTTCTGGGTATAGCTGATTCTGTCCATCATTGGTCAATTGAAATTGGATTAGCTCTTCTCTATGTTGAAGATATCCACTTCCATCAGAATACATCCTCATATAGTATCATTGTTGAAGTGTATAATGATCCCCTAGTTCTGCTCGTTTCACTCAGCATCAGTTGATGTAAGTCTCTCCAAGCCTCTCTGTATTCCTCCAGTTGGTCATTTCTTACAGAACAATAATATTCCATAACATTCATATACCATAATTTACCCAACTATTCTCCAATTGATGGACATCCATTCATCTTCCAGTTTCTAGCCACTACAAAAAGAGCTGCCACAAACATTTTGGCACATAGAGGTCCCTTTCCCTTCTTTAGTATTTCCTTGGGGTATAAGACTAGTAGTAGCACTGCTGGGTCAAAGGGTATGCACATTTTGATAACTTTTTGAGCATAATTCCAGATTGCTCTGCAGAATGGTTGGATTCTTTCACAACTCCACCAACAATGCATCAGTGTCCCAGTTTTCCCACAGCCCCTCCAACATTCATTGTTATTTGTTCCTGTCATCTTAGCCAATCTGACAGGTGTGTAATGATATCTCAGAGTTGTCTTAATTTGCATTTCTCTGATCATATAGTGATTTGGAACACTTTCATATGAGTGGAAATAGTTTTAATTTCATCATCTAAAAATTGTCTGTTCATATCCTTTGACCATTTATCAATTGGAGAATGGCTTGATTTCTTATAATTTAAAGTCAATTCTCTGTATATTTTGGAGATGAGGCCTTTATCAGAACCTTTAACTGTAAAAATGTTTTCCCAATTTGTTACTTCCCTTCTCATCTTGTTTGCATTAGTTTTGTTTGTGCAGATACTTTTTAATTTGGCATAATCAAAATTTTCTATTTTGTGATCAATAATGGTCTCTAGTTCTCCCTTGGACACAAACTCCTTCCTCCTCCACAAGTCTGAGAGGTAAACCATCCCATGTTCCTCCAATTTATTTATGATTTTGTTCTTTATGCCTAAATCTTGGACCCATTTTGATCTTATCTTAGTATGTGGTGTTAAATATGGGTCCATGCCTAGTTTCTGCCATATCAATTTCCAGTTTTCCCAGAAGTTTTTGTCAAATAATGAATTCTTATCCCAAGATTTGGGATCTTTGGGTTTATCAAACACTAGATTGCTATTTTTATTCACTATCTTGCCCTGTGAACCTAACCTATGCCACTGATCAATTACTCTATTTCTTAGCCAATACCAAATGGTTTTGGTGACTGTTGCTTTATAATAGAGTTCTAGATCAGGTACAGCTAGACCACTTCATTTAATTTTTTTTTCATTACTTTCCTTGAAATTCTCGACCTTTTGTTCTTCCATATGAATTCTGTTGTTATTTTTTCTAGGTCATTAAAATAGTTTCTTGGGAGTCTGATTGGTATAGCACTAAATAGATAGATTAGTTTAGGGAGTATTGTCATCTTAATTATATTCGCTCGGCCTATCCAAGAGCACTGAATGTCTTTCCAATTATTTAAATCTGACTTTATTTTTGTGGCAAGTGTTTTGTAATTTGCTCATATAATTCCTGACTTTCCTTTGGTAGATATATTCCCAAATATTTTACACTATAGACCGTTATTTTGAATGGAATTTCTCTTTGTATCTCTTGCTGTTGGATAGTGTTGGTAATGTATAAAAATGCTGAGGATTTATGTGGATTTATTTTGTATCCTGCAACTTTGCTAAAACTCTGAATTATTTCTAATAGCTTTTTAGCAGAGTCTTTGGGGTTCTCTAAGTATACCATCATGTCATGTGCAAATAGTGATAATTTGATTTCCTCTTTTCCTACTCTAATTCCTTGAAGCTCTTTCTTGGCTCTTATTGCTGAGGCTAGAGTTTCTAGTACTATATTGAATAGTAATGGGGATAGTGGGCAACCTTGTTTCACTCCTGATCTTACAGGGAAAGGTTCTAGTTTATTGCCATTACATATGATGTTTACTGAAGGTTTTAAATATATGCTCATTATTATTTTAAGCAATAGTCCATTTATTCCTATACTCTCAAGCGTTTTTAGTAGGAATGGATGTTGGATTTTATCAAATGCTTTTTCTGTATCTATTGAGATGATCATATGGTTTTTATTAATTTGATTATTAATATGGTCAATTATACTAATAGTTTTCCTAATATTAAACCAGCCCTTCATTCCTGGTATAAATCCCACTTGGTTATAGTGTATTATCCTGGGGATGATTTTCTGAAGTCTTTTTGCTAATATCTTATTTAAGATTTTAGCATCAATGTTTATTAAGGAAATTAGTCTATAGTTTTCTTTCTCAGTTTTTGATCTACCTGGTTTAGGTATCAGTACCATGTCTGTGTCATAAAAGGAATTTGGTAGGACTCCTTCAATCCCTATTTTTTCAAATAGTTTATATAGCATTGGAGTTAGTTGTTCTTTAAATGTTTGGTAGAATTCACATGTAAATACATCTGGTCCTGGGGATTTTTTCTTAGGAAGTTGGTTAATAGCTTGTTGTATTTCTTTTTCTGAGATGGGACTATTTAGGCTACTTACTTCTTCCTCTGTTAATGTGGGCAAGCTATATTTTTGAAGGTATTCTTCCATTTCATTTAAGTTATCGAATTGATTGGCATAAAGTTGAGCAAAGTAGCTCCTAACTATTGTTCTAATTTCCTCTTTATTAGTGGTGAGTTCTCCCTTTTTATTTACAAGACTAACAATTTGCTTTTTCTCTTTCCTTTTTTTAATCAGGTTTACTAAGGGTTTGTCTATTTTGTTGGTTTTTTCATAGAACCAACTCTTAGTTTTATTAATTAATTCAATAGTTTTTTTACTTTCAATTTTATTATCTTACCTTTTATTTTTTGAATTTCAAGTTTTGTGTTTGTCTAGGGTTTTTTTATTTGTTCCTTTTCTAGTAATTTTAGTTGTCAGCCCAATTCATTGGCCCTCTATTTCTCTATTATATGCAAGTAGGCCTATAGAGATATAAAACTTCCCCTTATTACTGCTTTGGCTGTATCCCACACATTTTGGTATGATGTCGCATTATTGTCATTTTCTTGGGTGAAGTTATTAATTATGTCTATGATTTGCTGTTTTACCCAATCATTCTTAAGTATAAGATTATTTTGTTTCCAATTATTTTTTGGTCTATTTTCCCATGGCTTTTTGTTAAATGTAATTTTGATTGCATTGTGGTCTGAAAAGGATGCATTTACTATTTCTGCCTTACTGCATTTGATTTTGAGGTTTTTATGCCCTAGCATATGATCAGTTTTTGTATAGGTTCCATGAACTGCTGAGAAGAAAGTATACCTCTTTGACTTCTTTCTTATTTATTTTGTGGTTTGATTTACCTAATTCTGAGAGTGCAAGGTTGAGATCTCCCACTATTATAGTGTTGCTGTCTATTTCTTCTTGCAGCTCTCTTAATTTCTCTTTTAAGAATTTAGATGCTGCACCACTTGGTGCATATATGTTTAATATTGATACTGCTTCATTATTGATGCTACCCTTTAGCAGGATATAATGCCCTTCCTTATCTCTTTTAATTGGATCAATTTTTGTTTTTGCTTGATCTGAGATGAGGATGGCTACCCCTGCTTTTTTGGTTTTGCCTGAAGCATAATAGATTCTTCTCCACCCTTTTACTTTTAGTTTGAATGTATCACCCTGTTTCAGGTGTGTTTCCTGTAAACAACATATAGTAGGATTCTGACTTTTAATCCAGTATGCTAACTGCTTCCTCTTTATGAGACAGTTTGCCCCCTTCACATTTATGGTTAGAAGGACTAATTCTATATTGCTTGCCATCCTATAACCCCTGATTATGCTTTTCCCCTTTCTTTCCCTTTTACGCCCCTACCCAGTATTAAACTTGTGAACACCACTTGCTTTTCACAGCCCTCCTTTTTTAGTATCCCTCCCCCACCTAAATTCCTCCCCTTATTTTACCCCTTTTCCTCACAATTTCTATATTCCCTTCCCCTTAGCTTACTCCTTCCCTCTCACTTTTTAATGAAGTGGAAGAAGTTTCACCATAAATCGAATATGTCTATTGATACACACTATGCTCATCTCCCTCCTTTCTTTCTCTCAGATATAATAGGTTACCTTTGCCTCTTCATGAGATGTAGTACCACCACTTTACACTTTTTTATGATATAATTTCCTTTCCACTCTAGTTTCTAGGACAAATTATACATGTGTTCTTTACATATTTTTATGGCAGAAGTATAGTTCTCAAGATTTCTTTTTACCTTTTTAGAAAACTCTTGAGTTCTGTATTTGAAGATCAAACATTTTATGTAGGTCTGGTTTTTTCATCAAAAATAGATGGAATTCATTTATTTCATTAAATGTCCATCTTCTTCCCTGGAAAATGATGCTCCTTTTTGCTGGGTAAGTTATTTTTGGCTGCATACCAAGTTCCTTAGCCTTTTGGAATATCATCTTCCAGGCCCTTCATTCTTTTAATGTGGATGCTGCTAGATCCTGGGTTATCCTTAATGTGGATCCTCCATATCTGAATTCCTTTTTTCTAGCAGCTTTCAATATCTTTTTCTTTGTCTGATGGTTCTTGAACTTGGCCACTATATTTCTTGGCGTTTTGATTTTAGGGTCCCTTTCAGTAGGTGATCGATGAATTTTTTCAATGTCTATTTTACCCTCTGTTTCCAAAATGTCTGGGCAGTTCTCTTTGATAATTTCCTCGAGAATAGTGTCCAAGCTCTTTTTTTCCTCACATTTTTCAGGGAGTCCGATTATTCTCAAATTCTCTCTCCTGGATCTGTTTTCCAGGTCTGTTGTCTTTCTAATAAGGTACTTGACATTCTTTTAAATTGTTTCATTTCTCTGGTTTTGCTTGACTACCTCTTGGTTTCTCCTTGAGTCATTCATTTCTACTTGTTCGAGTCTAATTTTCAATGATGTATTTTCTTCACTCACTTCTTTTATATCTTTTTGTAATTGTCCAATCGTGTTTTTATCTTCTATGGAATTTTTTTCCATTTTATCCATTTTATTTTTTAGAGAGCTGATTTCTTTATCTAGCTCACTAATCCTGTTTTCCTTGGAGTTGTTTGCCTTTTCTAATTCACTAATTTTGTTTCTCAATGATTTGATCTTTTTATCCACTCTGGATGACTTCTCTAGGCTCTCTTTCCAAGCTTTTCCAGCTCACTAATCTTGTTTCTCAATGATTTGATTTCTTTATCCACTCTATCTTTGAATGCATGGGATGACTTCTCCAGGCTCTTTTGCCAAGCTTCCCTTTCCTTTTCCCACTTCTCTTCTAGCTCTCTTGTGAGAGCCTTTTTGATTTCCTCTATGAGGTTCTTTTGTATTGAGGAGCAGATCACATCCCCCTTAGGGGATTCCTCTGGGGACGGTGTGTTTTTAGTCTCCTCAGTATTTGAGGTCTGCTCTCTCTCCATACAGAAGCTGTCAATGGTTAGAGCCCTTTTGAACTTTTTGTTCATTTTGTCAAGAGCAAAATGGAAGAAAACAAACTGACAAGAGAAACAATTGGTCTGTTTCTGGGGGGATGGGGCTGGATGGTGTTAATGGGCTTCTTCTACGGGGGGGGGGTAGGGCAGCAGAGAGCCACTAACAGAATAGCGATGGCTACACTGTGTCTGTGCTCTGAGGCTCTGAGGCTCTGAGAACGCGCTGAGTCACTCCAGGTGATGGTTGGGGGTGGCTGGTTCTGAGAGACGCTAGCTTTCTAGGGTTTTAATCTTCACCTCCGGTGTTTACACCCTCTCTGCTGCTCCTCGCTTGCTGCCAAGACGAAATATCCACACTGGGGTAAAAGTCTTTTTGCAGAAACAGCAGAGATCGTACCCCTCCCCCCTCCAGTCTGATCTGTGCGAGCTGTCTGTCTTGCTTTGGCTGCCTGCCTTCAGTCTGTGCCCAGTCTGATTGACCCTCCCCTGAGCAAACACAGACCTTTTCTGGTGAATTTCAAGGATGTGGTCTCTTGGTGATTATTTGTGGATTTCTTTCTCGGTCAAGCATTAACTCTGATGCTTGTCATGAAGTAAAGTTCTGAGAGAAAATGCGGAGCTCAAGCAGCTGTCTGCCTCCACGCCGCCATCTTGGCTGGAAGTCTGTTCTCTAGGATTTTTAATAGGAATGGGTGCTGTATTTTGTCAAAAGCTTTTTCTGTAGCTATTGAGATAATCATATGACTTTTTTTAAAATTAATATAGTCGATTATGGTAATAGTTTTCCTGATATTGAACCAGCCCTCCATTCCTGGTATAAATCCTACTTGCTCATACTGTATTATCCTGTTTATAAATTGCTGTAATCTCTTTGCTAATATTTTATTTAAAATTTTTGCATCACTTTCATTAGGGAGATTGGTCTGCAATTTTCTTTATTTTTGGCCCTGCTTAATTTAGGTATCAATGCCATATTTGTGTCATAGAAAGAATTTGGCAGTACTCCTTCTTTACCTATTTTTCCAAATAGTTTATATAGATTTACATAGTATTGGAATTAATTGTTCTTTAAATGTTTAGCAAACTTCATTTATGAATCCATTTATAGGTTGAGGTCCCCTACTAGAATTGTTTTGCTATCTATTTCTTCCAGTAACTGGCTTAAAATCTTCTCTAGGAATTTGCCTGTTCTACTACTTAGTGCATACACATTTAGTATCATGACTAATTCATTATTTACATACCTTTTATCAAGATGTATTTTCCCTCCTTATCTCTTTTAATAAGATCTATTTTTAACTTTTGCTTTATCTGAGATTAGAATTGCTACTCCTGCTTTTTTTTTTTACTTCAACTGAAGCATCATAAATTCTGTTCCAGACTTTTACTCTTACTCTGTATGTGTCTCTCTGTGTCAAATGTGTTTCTTGTAAACAACATGTTGTAGGATTCTGTTTTTTAATCCACTCTGTATGTGAGAGTTCTTCCCATTCACATTAATAGTTATGGTTATCAGCTTTGTATTTCCCTCTATCTTATTTCCTCTTTTGTATATACTTTTGTTCTCTTTCTCTTCACTCTGTTCTTAGTTATATGTTTTTGCTATTACTAACCCCACCCATTATTTTATCTTTTACCACCCCTCCCTCCCCTTATCTTTTTCCTTAGTGTTCTACCCTCACTTCTATCCTATTCCTCCCTTTTCTTTTCCTACTTCATTTTTTCTTCTTACTTCTTTACAGAATTAGATAAATTTCCATACCCTCTTAGAGCCAAAAGTGATGAGATCAAACTTCAGACAATGCTCATTCCACTCATTTTTCTTTCCTGTTGATTGTGATAGGTCTTTTGAGCCTCTTGGTGTGAACAAATTGTCCTATTATATCTCCCCTTTCCTCTTTTTCAATTATAGACTGTTTTCCACCCCTTAATATATTTTTCTTTGATTTCATCACATCAGAGTCCATTCACAACTATACCCTCAGTCCACGTGATGCTCAATCCTCTTCCCCTTCCCCCCACAATCTGCTCCAGTGACAGTTACAGCTCTCAAGAGTCACAGACACTACCCTCCCATCTAGGGATATAAATGGCTAACCTTCAAACAGATAGCTTTTCCCCTATTTACTTTAATATAGTTCTCTTGAATCCTGTGTTTATAGATTAAATTTTCTGTTTAGTTCTGTTTTTTTCAATAGAAATGGTTGACACTATTGATCAGAGAAATACAAATCAAGACAATTCTGAGATAGCACTATACACCTCAGATAGGCTAAGATGACAGGAAAAGATAATGACAAATCTTGAAGGGGATGCGGGAAAACTGGGACACTGATACATTGTCAGTGGAACTGTGAACAGATCCAACCATTCTGGAGAACAATTTGGAACTATGCACAAAAAGTTATCAAACTATACATACCCTTTACCCTGCAGTGTTTCTACTGGGCTTATATCCTAAAGAGATCTTAAAGGAGAGAAAGGGACCCATATGTGCAAAAATGTTTATAGTAATCCTTTTTGTAGAGGCAAGAATTTGGAAACTGAATGGATGTCCATCAATTGGAGAATGGGTAAATAAATTATGGTATATGAATGTTATAGAATATTATTGTTCTGTAAGAAACTACCAACAGGATGATTTCAAAGAGGCCTGGAGAGACTTACATGAACTGATATTAAGTGAAATGAGCAGAACCAGGAGATCATTATACACAGCAGCAATAAGACTATATGATGATCAATTCTAATGTACATGGTTCTCTTCAACAATGAGATGATTCAAACCAATTCAAATTGTTCAGTGATGAAGAGAGCCATCTACATTCAGAGAGAGGACTGTGGGAACTGAGTTTGGACCACAACATAGCATTTTTCACTGTTTTTATTGTTGTTTGCTTGCATTTTGTTTTCTTTCTCAGTTTGTTTTCTTTCTTGATCTAATTTTTCTTGTGCAGCAAGATAACTGTATAATTGTATACATATGTTGGATTTAACATATATTTTAACACATTTAACATGTATTGGACTACCTGCCATCTAGGGGAGGGAGTGGGGGGGCAGGAGGGAAAAATTTGGAACAGAAGGCTTTAAAAGGGTCAAATTACCCATGCATATGTTTTATAAATAAAAAGCTTTAATAAATAAAATAAAAAGCATGGTAGGAAGTACATACATGCACAAATAAAATAGAAATGATTGAAAGTCTCTTACTTCTTTGACACTCTATCTCCTCCCCTGAAAGATAATGCTAAATCTCACTGAGTAATTAATTCTTGGTTGTAATTCCAAGTCCTTTGCCTTCTGGAACATGGTTTTCCAGGCCACTCCAATACTTTATGGTAAGCTGCCAGATCTTCTGTAATCCTGATTATTGCTCCTTGATATTTGAATTGTTTTTGTCTGGCACCTTGCAGTATTTTTTTTCTTCAGGTTATAATTTTGGTATTTTGAAACAATGTTCCTTGGGGTTTTCCTTGTGAGATCTGTTCCTGAAGGTGATGGATTCTTTCAATGAGTATTTATTCCTCTGTTTCTAGAATATTGGGGCAGTTTTCCTTAATGAACTATTAGAATGCTATCCAGGCACTTTTTTTGTCATGGCCTTCAGGTAAGCCAATGAATTTTAAATTGTCTATTCTTGATCTATTTTCCAGGTTGGCTGTTTTGCCAATGAGATATTTCACATTTTCTTCCATTTTTTCATTCTTTTTAGTTTGTTTGACTGATTCTTTCTGTCTCACAAGGTCATAGCTTCCAGATGCCCTGTTCTAGTTTTTAACGTGGGATTTTCATCGGTTATGTTTTGCATCTCTTTTTCCATTTGATTTATTCTACTGTTGTTTTCTTCAGACAATTTTTTTTCATTCCTTTTCCAAACTGTTGACTCTTATTTATTTTCTCATTTTTTCTTCTACTTCTCTTATTTGCCTTCTGAAGGCTTTTATGAGCATTTCCAAGAAGCCTCTTTGAGCTTGAGACCAATTTATCTTACTCTGAGGTTTCTTCTGGGGACATTCTGTCCTTATTTGATATTGCGTTTTGGTCTGCCTTGTCACCATTGGAGCTTTCTATGGTCACAGTTCTTTTATGTTTCTTGCTCATTTTCTTTCCTTTAGGGGAGGGATATTTCCTCTTTTTTTACTTTTAAGGTAGAGCTCTTCTCCTGGGATAAAGGTAGTTCTGTCCTAAGCTTCTCCTGCAGCTCTGAGCCTCGGCTTTGAGCATAGAGGCTCCTTGTGTTTATAGGGGGTAGCTTTTCCTCCTCTGTTCAGAATACAATCTGGTTTCCCAGATTTTGTCTTCTGAGCTAGGACTGGAAGTTGCCCCACTGGGCATCAGTGGCATATCCACTGATATGTTTCTCTATTAACACAGGACTGATGGTCTTAGTTGCTGATTTCCTGTTATTAAGCCCCTCTTACCAGTTTTTCCCAAGTCTATCTGATCTGACCTGAACGCCCTTTTCACCTAAGTGAGACTGACCTTTCTTGAAGTTTTTTCAGTCTATCTTGAGCTGGACAGTGGTTCCATTCTGTCAGACTCTATTCAAAGGCTTGATTTCATATACTTTTTGAGGAAGACTGGCAGAATTCAAGCAGATTCCTGACTTTATTCCTCCATCTTGACTCTGACACTGTCATCTTTCTAAGCTCATTCACTCTCATATCTTCAGCTATCTTTCCAATAGATGAGAACCTGTATCTAATTATCTGGGCCTAGTGTCTCTTCTCAGTACTAGATAAATGTCTCTTTTGAACTTCCTCTTACATGTCCATCAGAATAAACTGAGATTTTTCTAAATTTTGTGTAGACTCACATAATTGGCTCTTGCTATGAGGATAACTGTAAGAGAAGGGAAGATTTATTAGGCTATCTAGTTCTCTTTAAATCTCTTTTGTTTAGATTTAGTCCATTGCTGTCCAAAGTTTCAATTAATCCAACTAGTTCCATGTTATCTGAAAACCAGGTAAAATACTTTTATCTAAGTTACTCAAGTTTAAATTACTAAATTTAGGCTTTCATATAAATTGCTCAAAAATACTCAAATTTTCCTTTTATTTTCCTTAATTCTCTTCCTAATTTTCCTTCTTTCCTTCTTCTTTCTTTCCTGGATACCATGATACATTTATGCCAGATATTCCTATTTTTATCTTATGTCTTTATTTTATTTATGCTTTTCTATAAGCCCAACAGAAAGGGTTTATTCATGATGCTGGAGACATTTCTCAATTTTTCTGGATATCATACAGATATTGTGAGGCATTTTATTTATCAGCCTAACATCCTTCTTCATCTCCCTGTGATCAGCCAATCTTCTTTTTCTATGATGCTTTTCCATAGTAACATCTTTTACTTCTCTTCTTCAGAGTTCCCCATTGCTTATATATTACAGCCTGCTCATGATCACCGTGCCCCTCTCCATTGACTTCTGCATGACAATAATGTTCAGTAATTCAGACTATAAATGGCCTATTTTGCAGCCATATAACAATTATAGAAAGTTGGTAGTAAAAAGATGATTTCTGTTTTCAAAAGAAATTTGAGGGAATTACAAAACATTATAACTTCCTGAAGACATTCCAACTTACTAACCTCTTGTTTCATCTTGGGCTCAAATCATGTCCATTTGTACCGATTTATATACTGATTAATAAGTTCTCTTGGGTGTTCATCTATTATCAGGAGAGTACACATTCCACATCTAATTTCTTGTATATGGATGGTAACCCCAAATCCATTAAAAAAAAATCTGAACTCTTGAGTGTTTACAGATCTCTTCTAAAAGCTTCTGTAATGATCTGTAGTTTGGTGTAGCCAGTACAATATTACTCACAAATAGGAATATGTGAAGAGACTCATTATCTATAGAGAATCCCTCTTCAGCTGAGATTCTGTGCTTGTTTTTCTCCAAAATGGTGTGGAACACTCTTGGAGAACATACAAATCATTTTTATGTCTCTCAATGATTATTACAACAAAGTGATGGAAGAAAGATATTTCTGTCATATTTTGTAGGAAATTTTGAGGGCTTTTGATGTACAGAAGAGAGACATCTTGGCAGTAGAGAGCCTTTAAGATGCATTTTACTCTATTGAATCAAATTATTTTCCATAATAAATAAACAATAAGCACAAAAGAAACTTACATTCTAACCATCCTTCAGTCAATTGCAAAATGATAGATGTGAATCAATATGAAAAATTTCTTGCAAAATCCTGACTATTCTCTACTGATACATTCATTAATATCCTTTATTTGTGTGTAGATGATGCTCATAAACATTTTGTATCATAGAAAAGTAACTTTTTATTTATTTATTGTTTATTATTATTTAATTTTAATAGGATCTGAGGGGCAGCTAGATGGTGCAGTGGATAGAGCACCAGCCCTGAAGTCAGGAGGATCTAAGTTCAAATTTGACCTCAGACACTTGGCACTTCCTAACTATTGACCCTAGGCAAATCACTTAACTCCAATTGCCTCAGTGAAAAAAGAAAATGAATCCAATAGCACCTGATTTTTTTTCTCCATGTCTTTGGTTATCTTTCTCTCCTTTATAAACCTTAAGAACTGATCCATTATTATCTTCACAATTGTGTCTTTTCTATATACACTTGTTCCAATTGACCTGCTTTACTTATTTAATTAGACAATTAGAAAAATTAGGTGTCTATTTTTTTTCATCTAAATTGTTGATTAAAAATGTTGACCAAAAAAGGTCAAAGAACAGATCTCTGAAACACTTCACTAAAGCCCTCCTGAAAAGTTGATACTCATCATTATTTACTCCTTTTTGGATTTAGTCATTTCATTAGTTCTGAATTCACATAACTGTGCTATCATCCCAGATAAATCTTTCCATTCTGCCTACAAGAATTTCATGAGATAAATCCCAAAAGAGTTTTTTTTTTTAAAAGGAAAAGAACTTATATGTACAAAAATATTTGTGGTAGCTCTTTTCTCAGGGCAAAGAATTAGAAATTGAAGAGATTCCCATCAATTGGGGAATAGTTGAATAAATTATGGTATGTGATTATGAAGGAATATTGTTGTCCTATAAGAAATGATGAGAAGGATGCTCTCAGCAAAACTAGGAAAGTCCTCCATGAGCTCAAACAAAATGAAATGTACTATGCAAAAAATAACCCAAAGTTATAGAATTATTAGCTGATTGTGTTTGAATAAAAATTGAAGCATATAATTTTTTTTGGGGGGGAGAAATCTATGTTTTCTTTTGCAATATGACTTTTATGGAAATGTTTTGAACAACTACATGAGTTTTTATCAAATATTGTGCTGAAATAAAGATATATTACATCTATGACATTCTCTTTATCTCTAGATATTATAATCTTGTCAAATAATGAAAATGAAGTTGGTCTGGTATGACTTATTCTTAATGAAATCATATTGACTTTTAATGACCAATGCTTCCCTTTTTCAGTGTAATATGTCCTACAATAATTAATGAATTAATTAATTCCATTAATTGAATTAATAAAATTCAAGCCCAGCAGGCTAAATTTTGATGGATTCCCCCATCTTTTTCTAATTTTTGAAAATTAGTACATTATATACCCATTCCCACAATTATGACAACTTTTCCCTTTTTAATAATTTTTCAGCAATAACTAAGAGAACTCTAGCAAACTTATCTTCAGATTTTTCAGTACTTTGTAGTGTTTATCTAATTCAATGACACAAATGAATTGAAGCAAATTTTTTCTTTCCATTTCTTTGCTTATCTTGAGGTTCAATTACTTATTGAATTTTTATCATGTGCTCAGTCTGAAGATCATTTATTTTTGGAAGTTTTGTCCTTTGTATTTAAAGATGATCAAAATTACATAACAATGTTAGGGACAATACATAGTATGTCTGTTTGTGACTGATTATAATAATTTGAACTTAAAAAAGTTCTACCACAAGTCAGCCACAAATCATCATATGACTATTTGAGAGGAAAAAGTCTTTAAATGTGTGCATCTTCTGTTTCTTTTGAGCTACTGCAATTCTGCTTTGCTTCTACAGTATGTCTTCTTTGATGTGGCTATGCAGTGCTGAACATTGCTGAGCCAGCATCTTCCATATTCACAATTCATACCAAGATTCTTCAGATAGACCTTGAAATGTCCTTGAATTGCTTCTTCTTTTACCCTGTGAGTCCCTGTCTTGTGTGAATTCTCTATAAATATTCTTTTAGGCAAATGTGCATTTGTTATTCAAACAATATGTCCAGTCCATAAGAGTTGCATTATTCTTGATACAGCAAGTTGAAGTAACATTTATGAGAACATAATAGAGTAAGACTGAAGTATGAGCTTTAATCTCCATTAATCATCAATAAACATTTACTAAGTATTTATTGTATATCAGTCACTATGCTAAGTGCTAGAGATACAAATACAAAAAAAGAAAAGAAAAAGAAAAGTGTTCTTAACCTCAAAGAAGTTACAATCTACTAGGTAAAACAACATACAAAAGGAAGCTAACAAAGCAAGGGAGAAGAAAGTACTCTACACAGGGGCATGTTGCAGAAGTCAATCAGATAAGTCCAAAAATAATGCTGATATTTAAGAAATAAAAAGATATCTAAGCTGTCTTTTTACATGAACTCTGGAGTTCATGGCTTCCCACCCTACTTGGACAACCAAGCCTGATGGGACTTAGAGGATGATGAGGTTATCCCAATAATGAGTTTCCTGGGGGCATAGTGGAAATTCTTAACTGTGTGTGTGTGTGTGTGTGTGTGTGTGTGTGTGTGTGTGTGTGTGTGTGTGTGTGTTATAGAACACTTTGGGAGTCTGAAATCCTCTGAATACCTTCTCGGAATAACATTTGTAAATACACAAAACAAAATGCAAAACATTACATGGGAAACCAAAGGTTAGTGAAAAATAAAAGTATGACTTAAATTTATCTGTGGATCTCTTGAGGATCTATAGATTCTGATTTAAAAACTCTGATCTATAATAATGATTTTATATAGATGCTTCATGCTTCTTCAAATGAGTTCCAATAACAATAGAAAAGCCCTCCAAAATGATGTCACTAGATTGAAGAGACTGTTTTCTTCTGCTCATAGAATAGAATTTGCATGATGCTAAGGTGATGTTTTGTTTTCTGGTCCTTAGAAATTGAAATGAACATATGATTTAGCCTTGTATATTGTAGAAAGAAGGAACCCATAACTTGATGTGAACAAAAGTAATATGCAAAAACAGAGCTATTCCAAGAAGGCTATCTTGACATTTTTACAATTTTTTTTTCATGGAGCACAAAGCAACTAAGAAATCTCATGAATGGAGGGAGGATAGAAGAGGGTATAGAAGACTTTTATGAGAACTTTTCTCTGTCTCTATTAGTCTCTCATTCTCTGTCTGCTGCTACATCTATCTCTCCGTCCCTTCGTCTCTATCTCTCTCCCTCTCTTCCTTCCCTCTCTCTCTCTGTCTCTCTCTCTCTGTGTCTCTCTCTGTCTCTCTGTCTCTCTCTCTGTCTCTCTCCCTCTCTGTCTGTCTCTCTGTCTCTGTCTCTGTCTCTCTGTCTCTGTCTCTCTCTCTCTCTCTGTCTCTGTCTCTGTCTCTGTCTCTCTCTCTCTCTCATACCTCTGGCTTTTTCAAAATGCCTTACATATGTATGATTGCATAGTGAATTGCATTCACTAGTGGTTGAAGTCATTTTAATGCATTTGGATCTTTGTAATATACTAGAAATGTTGTACAAATCTATAGGCCTAGGATGTCCATTAATTTTTTCTATTTTTGTCAAGCAAAACTGTCTATTCAGGGCTATTTAACTTGTCAAGCATCCTACTATATACTGCCTAAAAGATTTCAAATTAAAGATAATTCTGGCCAATCACAGTTTTTCCTGAAGGAACATGTCTATAGGGCTTTCAAATTAAGAGGATTCATTTCACTTCTAGTAGAGAAAAAATGAGCAGTATTTATACCTGCTAATTCATTCAGAAATACAGGCAGTCTATGTTTTCAGTATTTGTAACATTTTCTTATAAGTCTATGTGTTCTAGGATCTTTAATAAAATTTCAAAATCAGCAAGATCATAGTACCTTTGAAATATTAGTATAAGTATTCAATTAGCTAATCTCAATATAACCACTATAAAATAATCTAAATACCACTATAAATTAATCTCAATATAACCACTATAAAATAACTAAAAAAAATTATAGTATGTCTTAATATTCTTCTAAATGACTCAAATGGGCTTGAAAGACAAAAGGGAGGAATTTATGGAATTTGTGCATTATGAGTCAAGAATGGAGGAAAGGATTTAAGGAAATGAATGTGGCTTTTTTTCTGATCTTTTCCCATGATCCTCAGCCAAATGACCAAATTCAGCCTCTGAATTACCTCTGGATTGGCAGAATTCACAAATATTGGGAGTGTAACAAGTTACCAGCAGAAGATAATTTTGAAGATTGCCAGAAAAGGTATGTTTCAATCAGGCATGGAGGGAGGCAGACAAAGTGCAAACAGGTCGAGCACATACACCATCAGGCTGTGCAGACCCCAGGTGGTGCAGTATCCATAAGCAGAGAATCTATAGGGATGAATCTATAGCAGGGTTGGCTACTCTGTTCTGGTTGCAAGCCAATAGATCAGCAGAGAAGTTATAAAACATTCAACACAAACCCAAAAGGTAAATAGGGAAACCCAAAATGTCAGAATCTCACAGGACTTGGCCATGCCCACCCAGCACTGAACGTCAATAAACAGTGACTCAGCACAGCCAGCACTGACCCAGAACAAATGCTGCTGCTTGTAGAAGAAGCTTGGATAACCCTCCTTGCCCTAAAAATAGATCTCAATTAAAAAAAATGAAATGAATTAAAAAAACCAAAAATAACTATGACCATAGATAGTTTTTATGGTGAAAGAGAAGAACAGATTTCAAAGCCTGAGGTGACTAAAAACAGATTATCTACAAATGAAGCTCCAAAGGGTGATATAAATTGGTCCCCATCACACAAGGCTCTCCTAGAAGAAATTAAAAAGGATCTTAAAAGAGAGATAGAAGAAAAATGGGTAAAGGAAATTAAATTTTTGCAAGAAGGTTTGGAAAAGGGACTTAGTAAAATGGAAAAAAAACTATAACTCATTAAAAAAATAGATTTGACAAAATGGAAAAAGAAAACAACTTCCAGAAAAACAGAATTAGTGAAACAGAAAAAGAAAATAACTCCTTAAAAATAGATTTTAAAAAAGCAGAAAAACAATTACATAGTACAAAACAACTCATTTAAAAATTCAATTGGACAAATGCAAAAAGAAGCTTAAAAAAAGTAAATGAAGAAAATTCACTAAAAATCAGAACAAAAATCAGAATTTATTAATGGAAATGAATGATTCAATGAGACATCAAGAATCATGCAAGCAAAACCAAAACAATTTTAAAAATAGAAAAAAAAAAAAACCATAAAATACCTAATTGGGAAAACAATTGACCTGGAAAATAGATCTAGGAGAGACATTTTTTAAAATAGCTTTTTATTAAACCTACTAGAAATAATTCAAAATTTCAGCAAAGTGGCAGGATACAAAATAAATCCACATAAATCCTCGGCATTTTTATATATCACTAACAAAATGCAACAGCAAGAGATACAAAGAGAAATTCCATTCCAAACAAATGTTGAGAGTATAAAATATTTGGGAATCCATCTACCAAAGAAAAGTCAGGAATTATATGAGAAAAATTACAAAACACTTGCCACAAAAATAAAATCAGATTTAAATAATTGGAAAGACATTCAGTGCTCTTGGATAGGCCGAGCGAATATAATAAAGATGACAATACTCCCCAAACTAATCTATTTATTTAGTGATATACCAATCAGACTCCCAAGAAACTATTTTAATGACCTAGAAAAAATAACAACAAAATTCATATGGAAGAATAAAAGGTCAAGAATTGCAAGGGAACTAATGAAAAAAAACTCAGAGGAAGGTGGTCTAAGTGTACCTGATTTAAAGCTATATTATATAGCAGCAGTCACCAAAACCATTTGGTATTGGCTACGAAATAGACCGGTAGATCAGTGGAACAGATTAGATACAAAGGACAAAAAAGGGTACATCTATAGCAATCTAATCTTTGACAAACCCAAAGATTCCAACATTAGGGATAAAAATTCATTATTCGGAAAAAACTGTTGGGAAAACTGGAAATTAGTATGGCAGAAATTAGATATGGATCCACACTTAACACCATATACCAAGATAAGATCAAAATGGGTCCATGATTTAGGCATAAAGAGGGAGATAATAAATAAATTAGAGGAACAGAGGATAATCTACCTCTCAGACTTGTGGAGGAGGAAGGAATTTATGACCAGAGGAGAACTAGAGATCATTATTGATCACAAAATAGAAGATTTTGATTAAATCAAACTAAAAAGTTTCTGTACAAATAATACTAATGCAAACAAGATTAGAAGGGAAGTAACAAATTGGGAAAATATTTTTAAAAACAAAGGTTCTGACAAAGGTCTCATTTCCAAAATATATAGAGAACTGACCATAATTTATAAGAAACCGAACCATTCTCCAATTGATAAATGGTCAAAGGATATGAACAGACAATTCTCAGAGGAAGAAATTGAAACTATATCCACTCACATGAAAGAGTGTTCCAAATCACTACTGATCAGAGAAATGCAAATTAAGACCACTCTGAGATACCACTACACACCTGTCAGATTGGCTAAGATGACAGGAACAAATAATGACAAATGTTGGAGGGGATGTGGGGAAATTGGGACACTAATACATTGCTGGTGGAGTTGTGAAAGAATCCAGCCATTCTGGAGAGCAATCTGGAATTATGCCCAAAAAGTTATCAAACTGTGCATACCCTTTGACCCAGCAGCGCTACTACTGGGATTATATCCCAAAGAAATACTAAAGAGCGGAAAGAGACATATATGTGCCAAAATGTTTGTGGCAGCTCTTTTTGTTGTAGCTAGAAACTGGAAGATGAATGGATGTCCATCAGTTGGAGAATGGTTGGGTAAATTGTGGTATATGAAGGTTATGGAATATTATTGCTCGGTAAGAAATGACCAGCAGGAGGAATATAGAGAGGCCTGGAGAGACTTAAATCAACTGATGCTGAGTGAAATGAGCAGAACCAGAAGATCACTGTACACTTCAACAACAATACTGTATGGGGATGTATTCTGATGGAAGTGGAAATCTTCAACATAAAGAAGATCCAACTCACTTCCAGTTGATCAATGATGGACAGGGGTAGCTGCACCCAGAGAAGAAACACTGGGAGGGGAATGAAAATTGTTAGCACTAATATCTGTCTGCCCAGGTTGCATGTACCTTCGGATTCTAATGTTTATTGTGCAACAAGAAAATGATATTCGCACACATGTATTGTACCTAGACTATATTGTAACACATGTAAAATGTATGGTATTGCCTGTCGTCGGGGGGAGGGAATAAAGGGAGGGGGGGTAATTTGGAAAAATGAATACAAGGGATAATATTATAAAATATATATATATATAATAAAAAAAAAAGAATTAAAAAAAAATAAAATAAAATAGCTTTTTATTTACAAGATATAAGCATGGGTAATTTTACAGCACTGACAATTGCTAAGCCTTTTGTTCCAAATTTTCCCCTCTTTTCCTCCACTCCTCTCCCAGATGGCAGGTTGACCAATCCATGTTCCATATGGGAAATTATAAATTAAATACAATATATGTATACATGTCCAAATAGTTATTTTGCTGTACAAAAAGAATCGGACTTTGAAATAGTGTACAATTAGCTTGTGAAGGAAACCAAAAATATAGACAATCAAAAATAGCGGTATTGGAAATTCTATGTAGTGGTTCATAGTTATCTCCCAGAGTTCTTTCACTGGGCATAACTGGTGCAGTTCATTACTGCTCTATTGGAACTGATTTGGTTCATCTCATTGTTGAAGATGGCCATGTCCGTTAGAATTGATCATCATATAGTATTGTTGTTAAAGCATATAATGATCTCCTGGTTCTGCTCATTTCACTCAGCATCAGTTCAATTACATGTCTTCAGGCCTTTCTGAAATCATCCTGTTGGTCATTTCTTACAGAACAATAGTATTCCATAACATTCATACACCACAATTTATTCAGACATTCTCCAATTGATGGGCATCCACTCAGTGTCCAGTTTCTGGCCACTATAAAGAAAGCTGCCACAAACATTCTTGCACATACAAGTCCCTTTCCCTTCTTTAAGATCTCTTTGGGATATAAGCCCAGTAGTAACACTGCTGGGTCAAAGGTTATGCATAGTTTGATAACTTTTTGAGCATAGTTCAAATTGCTCTCCAGAATGGCTGAATGTATTAACAATTCCACCAACAATGTATCAGTGTCCCAGTTTTCCCACACCCCCTCCAACATTCATCATTATCTTTTCCTGTCATCTTAGCCAATCTGAGAGGTGTGTAGTGGTATCTCAGAGTTGTCTTAATTTGCATTTCTCTGATTAATAATGACTTGGAGCAAATAGTTTCGACTTCTTTATCTGAGAATTGTCTGTTCATATCCTTTGACCATTTATTAATTGGAGAATGGCTTGGTTTCTTAAAAAGTAGGGTCAATTCTCTATATATTTTGGAAACGAGGCTTTTATCAGAACCTTTGACTGTGAAATTGTTTTCCTAATTTATTGCTTCCCTTCTAATCTTGTCTGCATAGTTTTGTTTGTACAAAAACTATTCAATTTGATATAATCAAAATTCCTATTTTGTGATCAATAATGATCTCTAGTTTTTCTTTGGTCATAAATTCCTTCCTCCTCCACAGGTCTGAGAGGTAAACTACCCTAAGTTCTTCTAATTTATTTATAATCTCATTCTTTATGCCTAGGTCATAAACCCATTTTGACATTATCTTAGTGTACAGTGTTAAGTATAGGTCAATGCCTAATTTCTGCCATACAAATTTCCAATTTTACTAGCAGTTTTTGTCAAACAGTGATTTCTTATCCCAAAAGCTGGGGTCTTTGGGTTTGTCAAACACTAGATCATTAAAGTTATTTATGTTTTGTTTATTTTGTCCTTTGAACCTAACCATTCCACTGATCAACTAGTCTATTTCTTAGCCAATCCCAAATAATTTTGGTGACTGCTGCTTTATAATATAATTTTAGATTTGGTACAGCTAGGCCACCTTCATTTGATTTTTTTTTCCCATTAGTTCCCTTGAAATTCTTGACCTTTAGTTTTTCCATATGAACTTTATTGTTATTTTGTCCTAGGTCATTAAAATTTGGGGGGGAGTCTGATTGGTATAGTGCTAAATAAATAGATTAGTATAGGGAGTATTGTCATCTTTATTGTATTTGCTCGACCTATCCAAGAGCATTTAATATTTTTCTAATTGGTTAGATCTGACTTATTTGTGTGGAAACTATTTTGTAATTTTGCTCATATAGTTCCCGATTTTCCCTTGGCAGATAGATTCCTAAATATTTTATACTATTGGTAGTTACTTTAAATGGAATTTCTCTTTGTAACTTTAACTGTTGGATTTTGTTAGTGATATATAAAAAGCTGATGACTTATGTGGGTTTATTTTGTATCCTGCAACTTTGCTAAAGGTGTGGATTATTTCTAATAGCTTTTTAGTAGAATCTCTGTGGTTCTCTAAAAATAACATCATATCATCAGGAAAGAGTGATAATTTGGTTTCCTCATTACTTACTCTAATTCCTTTAATCTCTTTCACAACTCTTATTGCCAAGGCTAGCATTTCTAATACAATATTGAATAGTAATGGTGATAGTGGGTAACCTTGTTTCACTCCTGATCTTATTGGTAATGGTTCCAGTTTATCCCCATTACATATGATGGTTACTGATGGTTTTAAATAGATGCTACTGATTATTTTAAGGAAAAATCCATTTATTCCTATACTCTTAAGTGTTTTTAATAGGAATGGATATTGGATTTTATCAAATGCATTTTCTGCATCTATTGAGATAATCATATGGTTTTTGTTAATTTGGTTATTGATGTGGTCAATTATACTAATAGTTTTCCTAATATTGAACAAGCCCTGAATCCCTGATATAAATCCTACTTGTTCATGGTGTATTATCCTGAGGATGATTTTCTATAGTCTGTTTGCTAATATTGTATTAAGATTTTAACATCAATATTTACTAGGGAGATTAGTCTGTAATTTTTCTTCTCTGTTTTCAACCTACCTGGTTTAGGTATCAGTACCATGTCTTGTAAAAGGCTAGAACTGAGCAATGCGCTTGGATAATGAAGCATGTGAGACTAATTGCCAATTGGACAGTTCCCTATTAACTTGTCTGAAGGTTAACTCTCCCCAGCTGTTCTGTGCTGACTTGATTGGTGGGACAAAGAGGGGGAAATGACGTGTGTGGGAGGAGTAGGAGGAGGAAGAAGAATTGAGATGTAGACTCAGGGTCAGTCTCTCCTGGCTTTTGAGGGAGGAAGGGGTGTGTGAGATTGTTAGACCTAACCTCTGACCTTGACCATAAAAGATAAAAAATAAAGACATTTAGTGATCCTGACTCTGGCTGATTTCTGGGGAAGACAGAGTTCCAGCAATGTCTGTGTTATAAAAGGAATTTGGTAGGACTCCTTCATTCCCTATTTTTTCAAATAGTTTATATAGCATTGGGGTTCATTGTACCTTAAATGTTTGGTAGAATTCCTGAGGATTTTTTCTTAGGGAGTTGATTCAATAACTTGTTCTATTTCTTTTTCTGAAATGGGACTATTAAAGCAATTTACTTCCTCCTCTGTTAATCTGGGAAGCCTATATTTTTGGATGTAGTCATCCATTTCACTTAGGTTATCAAATTTATTGGCATAAAGTTGGGCAAAGTAACTCCTTATTATTTCTCTAATTTCCTCTTTATTGGTGGAAAGTTCTCCCTTTTCATTTTGAAGACTAATAATTTGATTTTCCTGTCTCCTTTTTCTAATCAGATTTACCAAGGGTTTTTCATCAAACCAACTCTTAGTTTTATTTATTAGTTCAATAGATTTTTTACTTTCAATATTATTAATTTCTCTTTTTAATTTTACAATTTCAAATTTAGTATTTGATTGGGGCCTTTTATTTTGGCCTCTTTCTAGCTTTTTAATTTGCAAGCCCAGTTCATTGATCTTCTCTTTCTCTATTTTATTCAATTAAGCATCTAAAGATATAAAATTTCCCCTTATTACCACTTTAGCTGCATCCCACAAATTTTGGTATGATGTCTCATTGTTGTCATTACCTTGATTGAAATTTTTAATTGTATCTATAATTTGTTGTTTCACCCAATCATTCTTTAAGATGAGATTATTTAGTTTCCAATTACTTTTTAGTGTATTAACTCCTAACTTTTTGTTAAATGTAGTTTTCATTGCATCGTGACATGAAAAGAAAGTGTTTACTATTTCTGCCTTCCTGCATTTAATTTTGAGGTCTTTATGTCCTAATACATGGTCAATTTTTGTATAGGTTCCATGAACTGCTGAGAAGAAAGCATACTTTTTCTGTCACCATTCAGTTTTCTCCAAAGATCTATTATACTTAATTTTTCTAATATTCTATTTACCTCTTTAATTTCTTTCTTATTTGTTTGTGGTTTGGTTTATCTAATTCTGAAAGTGCAAGGATGAGATCTCCCACTATTATAGTTTTGCTGTCTATTTCTTCTTGCAACTCTCTTAACTTCTCCTTTAGGAAGTTAGATGTTACACCATTTGGTGCATATATGTTTAGTACTGATATTGCTTCATTGTCTATGCTACCATTTAGCAAGATGTAGTTTCCTTCCTTATCTCTTTTAATTAGATAAATTTTTGCTTTTGCTTGATCTAAGGATGGCTACCCCTGCTTTTTTGACTTCACTTGAAGCTTAATATATTCTTTTCCAGCCTTTTACCTTTACTCTGTATGTATCTCCCTGCTTTAAATGTGTTTCCTGTAAACAATATATTGTAGGGTTCTGACTTCTGATCCAGCCTGCTATTCACCTCCACTTTATGGGAGCATTCATCCCATTCACATTTATGGTCAAAATTACTAATTCTGTATTTACTGCCATGTTATTATCCCCATATTATGCTTTTCTTTTTCTTGCCCCCTCCCCTTACCTCCTTTCCCAGTACTAAACTTATGGAGACCACTTGCCTCATGCAGCTC
The DNA here is from genome assembly GCF_048593235.1 of Sminthopsis crassicaudata. Classification (NCBI taxonomy): domain Eukaryota; kingdom Metazoa; phylum Chordata; class Mammalia; order Dasyuromorphia; family Dasyuridae; genus Sminthopsis; species Sminthopsis crassicaudata. Next base: position 520,928,863 of record NC_133619.1, read on the forward strand.
TCCCTCTTTAGAATCCCTCCCAGCCCTTTTGTCTCCCTTCCCTTTTCTTGTATCTTTCCCTTATTACTCTTTTTCTTTTCACTTTTCCTCTCCCACTTTTTAATGAGGTGAGAGAAGTTTCTTTGTAAACCAAATATGTCAATTATTTTCTCTTTGAGTCAACTCTGATGAGAGTAAGATTCATACAATGTTCCTCCCCCTCTCTAAATTCCCTCAGATATGATAGGTTTCTTTTGCCTCTTCGTGGGATGTAATTTCCCTTTATATCTCCCCTTTTCCCTTTTTCTGATACTATCTCCTTTCCATTTCTACTTCCTTTTTTGTTATATCAGTAAAATTACATTATAATGTACTCTTTATCTATATCCATAACAAAAATATAGTTCTCAAGAGTTTTTTTTTTCTTTTCTTTTCTTTTTTTCTTTTCTTTCTTTTTTTTTTTTTAACCTTTTTCTGCTTCTTTTGAGTGCTATGGATGGAGACAAATTTTTTTTTTGTTTAGTTCTGATTTTTTCCTAAGAAACAAATGGAATTCATCTGTTTCATTAGATGTTCATCTTCTTCCCTAGAAGAAAATGCTCAGCTTAGCTGGGTAGTTTATTCTTGGCTATATTCCAAGTTCTTTTGCCTTTCAGAATATCAGATTCCAGGTCCTTCGATCTTTTAATGTGGAAACAGCTTGATCTTGAGTGATTCTTATTGGAGTTCTTTGGTATCTGAATTGTTTTTTTTCAGGCTGTTAGTAATATTTTTTCCTTAGTCTGATAGTTCTTAAACTTAGCCACAATATTCCTTGGAGTTTTTATTTTAGGATCTTTTTCAGAAGGTGTTCAATGAATTCCTTCAATGCCTATCTTACCTTCTGATTCTATTACATCTGGGCAGTTCTCTTTGATGATTTCCTGTAAAATAGTATCTGGGCTCTTTTTTTCATCATAATTTTCAGGAAGTCCAGTAATCCTCATATTATTTCTCCTACATCTATTTTCCAGGTCTTCTGTTTTTCCAAGTAGATATTTAACATTTTTTTCTAATTTTTCATTTTATTGGTTTTGCTTGACTGATTCTTGATGTTTCAATGAATCATTCACTTCTATTTGTTCAATTTTTATTCTTAATGAGTTATTTCCTTCATTATCTTTTTTACTTCTTTTTGTATATGTCCAATTGAGGCTTTTTTTTTAATTATAACTTTGTATTGACAGAACATATGCCTGGGTAATTTTTACAACATTATCCCTTTATACTCATTTCCCAGTGTTCCTTTTCTGGGTGTAGCTGATTCTGTCCATCATTGATCAATTGGAACTGAATTAGATCTTCTCTTTGTCGAAGACATCCAATTCCATCAGAATACATCCTCATACAGTATCATTGTTGAAGTGTATAATGATCTGCTTCTCTCATTTCACTTAGCATCAGTTCATGTAAGTCTCTCCAAGCCTCTTTAAAATCATCCTGTTGGTCATTTCTTATGAACAATAATATTCCATAACATTCATATACCACAATTTACCCAACCATTCTCCAATTGATGGGCATCCATTCATTTTCCAGTTTCTGGCCACTACAAAAAGGGCTGCCACACATACAGGTACCTTTTCCTTCTTTAGTATTTCTATGGGATATAAGCCCAGTAGTAGCAATGCTGGATCAAAGGGTATGCACGGTTTGATAACTTTTTGGGCATAATTCCATATTGTATTCCAGAATGGTTGGATTCATTCACAACTCCACCAGCAATGCATCCAACTGAATTTTTAAATGAGTTGTTTTGCTCTATGGAATTTTTTTCCATTTCACTATTTTTTTTTTCACTGAGTTATTATATTTTTCCAATTCACAAATCCTACTTTCTTGGGAGTTCTTTACCTTTTTCAATTCATGTATTCTGTTTCTCTGCACTTCCTGGGAGTTCTTTACCTTTTCCAATTCATATTTCAGGAAGCTGTTACTCCTTTGCATAGCTTCTCCTTCCTTTCCCCATTTTTCTTCTAGCTCTCTTTTTAAGATTTCTTATTGTTTCTTCTAGGAGAGCTTGTGTGATGGGGATCAGGTTACATCCCCTTTTGGGGTTTTGTCTCGATACTCTCTGCCATTAGTCTCCTTGGGGTTGAAAACCTGCTCTCTTTCTGTATAGAAGCTATCAGTGATTCTTTTGGGTTTTTTTACTCATTTTTTAAAAAAGCCCTTGGGGTCTGTCTTCAGCACAAGGAGGTTACCAGCTTCCTCTGCAGAGCAGGGATAAGTATACGGACAGTAGCTATCCTGACAACAGGCTGCAAAGAGCTGCTGAGCTGCAAAAGTGCTCTGGGAAAAGCTCCATACTGGAAGTGACTCAGGCCTGGTTAGCACAGTCCCAGCTGAGGAAGTACCCTGGTAAGAGCCCTGCTGTGTGGATTAGCAACTGCCCTGGGGCTAGCGGCTGAGCAGCAAAAGTATCACTATCCCAGGCAAAAGCCTGCTGTAAGTATTAGCAGTTGCACTGAACACTGGAAGTGTCTCTGCCTAGTGAAGCACAGTCAGGCTGCAGAAATTCTATTGCCCCAAGCCTAGCCTCCCCACTGTGCATATTCGAGTCTGCCCTAGGCTGCACATCTCCCCCACCCCCCCCACCATGCAGATTTGTGACTGCTCTGGGTGAAAGCCCCATGCTGCACAATGCAGCTGCATAATTGTGCTGTGGTCTGTGATAAGTCACTCACTTCTGGTTTTGGGTGGGTATAGCCAGATCTTGTTAGGTTCTGGGGGTTTTTTAGAGTACCCTCTACCTTTGGCTTTAATTTCTCCATTGGTCTACTGCTTTGCAACCAAAGCAGAGTAGCCAACCTGAAGTAGAATCCTCCCTGTAAATTTTCTAGCCATGGATACCTATCTCTTCTGTATGTTAGCCTCTTCTATATCCCTGCTTGCAATGGTCTGCTCCCATTGCTCAGGACAAACCTTTTCTGGAGATCTTCCAGATTATCTTTAGCTGATAAGTTGTTATACTTCCAATCTTCATGAATTTTACAAGTCAAGTATTATTTTTGAGGCTGACTTTAGTAATTAGTAGTGAGGGTATGAGAGGAGCTTAGAAAGTGGCATGTACCTTCTCTGCTATCTTGGCTCCCCCGCTCTCCCCCCGCCCCCCAGGAATTATTTTCTTCATTGAGTTTTCGTACCTTTTTTTTCATTTGGCCAGTTCTACTTTTTAAGGAGTTGTTTTCTTCAGTAAATCTTTGTTTTTCTTTTCCATTTAGTTAGCTTAACATTTTATGATATTCTTCTTCTCATTGGCTTTTTAAAAAACTTCTGTTACTATGTGGCATAATGTGTTTTGAAGATATTTTCTTCAGTATTTTTGGTGTCTCTTTTACCAAGCTATTAACCCTTTTTATCATTATTTTTTATATTACTTTCATTTATCTTCCCAATTTTTTCTCTACCTAGCTTACTTGATTTTCAAAATACTTTTGAGTTTTTCCATGGCCTAAGATGAAATCACATTTTTTGGAAGCTTTGGATATTGGAGTTTTCTCTTTGTTATATTTCTGAATGTGTATTTTGATCTTCCTTGTCACCACAGTATCTTTCTTTTCTTTTCTTTTCTTTTTTTTTTTCATTTTTCCAAATTTCCAAATTTCCAAATTTTCCCCTCTCTCCCTCCACTCCTTCCCCTAGAAGACAGGCAATCCCATACAGATTAAATGTGTTACAGTATAACCTAGATACAATATATGTGTGTAAATCCAATTTTTTGTTGCATGGTAAGAATTGGATTCCAAAGGTATAAGTAACCTGGGTAGAAAGACAGTAGTGCAAACAGTTTACATTCAATTCCCAGTGTTCCTTCTCTGGGTGTAGTTGTCTCTGTCCATCATTGATCAACTGGAAGTGAATTGGATCATCTTTATGTTAAAGATATCCACTTCAATCAGAATATGTCTTATTACAGTATTGTTGTTGAAGTGTATAATGATCTCCTGGTTCTGCTCATTTCACTCAGCATCAGTTCATGCAAGTCTCTCCAAACCTCTCTGTATTCATCCTGCTTTTCATTACTTACAGAGCAATAATATTCCATAATGTTCATATACCATCATTTACCCAACCATTTTCCAATTGATGGCTATCCATTCATTTTCCAATTTCTAACCATTACAAAAAGAGCTGCCAGAAACATTTTGGCACATACAGGTCTCTTTCCCTTCTTTAGTATTTCTTTGGGATATAAGCTCAGTAGTAGCACTGCTGGATCAAAGGGTATGCACAGTTTGATAACTTTTTGGGCATGGTTCCAAATTGCTCTCCAGAAAGGCTGGATTCTTTCACAACTCCACCAACAATGCATCAGTGTCCCTGTTTTCCCACATCCCCTCCAACATTCATCATTATCTTTTCCTGTCATCTTAGCCAATCTGACAGGTGTGTAGTGGTATCTCAGAGTTGTCTTAATTTGCATTTCTCTGATCAGTAGTGATTTGAAACACTTTCATATGAATGGATATAGTTTCAATTTAATCATCTGAAAATTCTCTGTTCATATCCTTTGACCATTTATCAATTGGAGAATGGTTTGATTTCTTATAAATCAGAGTCAGTTCTATATATATTTTGGAAATGACGCCTTTATCAGAACCTTTAATTGTAAAGATATTTTCCCAATTTGTTACTTCCCTTCTAATCTTGTTTGCATTAGTTTTGTTTGTACAAAAGCTTTTTAATTTGATGTAATCAAAATATTTTATTTTGTGATCATTAATGATCTCTAGTTCTCCTTTGGTCATAAAGTCCTTCTTCCTCCACTGGTCTGAGAGGTAGACTATCCTCTGTTCCTCGAGTCTATTTATAATCTCATTCTTTATGCCTAAATCATGGACCCTTTTTTTTTTAATTTAATTTTTTTTTTATTCATTTTTCCAAATTATCCCCTCCCTTCCTCCACTCCCTCCCCCCGATGGCAGGTAATCCCATACATTTTACATGTGTTACAATATAACCTAGATACAATATATGTGTGTAAATACCATTTTCTTGTTGCACATTAATTATTAGCTTCCGAAGGTATAAGTAACCTGGGTAGATAGACAGTAGTGCTAACAATTTAGATTCGCTTCCCAGTGTTCCTTCTCTGGGTGTAGTTGTTTCTGTCCATCATTGATCAACTGGAAGTGAGTTGGATCTTCTTTATGTTGAAGATTTCCACTTCCATCAGAATACATCCTCATACAGTATTGTTGTTGAAGTGTATAGTGATCTTCTGGTTCTGCTCATTTCACTCAGCAACAGTTGATTTAAGTCTCTCCAAACCTCTCTGTATTCCTCCTGCTGGTCATTTCTTACAGAGCAATAATATTCCATAACCTTCATATACCACAATTTACCCAACCATTCTCCAATTGATGGACATTCATTCAACTTCCAGTTTCTAGCTACAACAAAAAGAGCTGCCACAAACATTTTGGCACATACAGGTCCCTTTCCACTCTTTAGTATTTCTTTGGGATATAATCCCAATAACAGCAATGCTGGGTCAAAGGGTATGCACAGTTTGACAACCTTTTGGGCATAGTTAATCATGGACCCATTTTGATCTTATCTTGGTATATGGTGTTAAGTGTGGGTCCATATCTAATTTGTGCCACACTAATTTCCAGTTTTCCCAACAGTTTTTTTCAAATAATGAATTCTTATCCTAAATATTGGTATCTTTGCGTTTGTCAAACACTAGATTGCTATAGTTGTACCCTATTTTGTCCTGTGTACCTAATCTGTTCCACTGATCAACTACTCTATTTCTTAACCAATACAAAATGGTTTTGGTGACTGCTGATTTATAATATAGCATTAGATCAGGTACAGATAGACCACCTTCATCTGACTTTCTTTTTTCATTAATTCCCTTGAAATTCTCGACCTCTTATTCTTCCATATGAATTTTGTTGTTATTTTTTCTAGGTCATTAAAATTGCTATAGCACTAAATAGATAGATTAGTTTAGGGAGTATTGTCATCTTAATTATATTCGCTCGGCCTATCCAAGAGCACTGAATGTCTTTCCCATTATTTAAATCTGACTTTATTTTTGTGGCAAGTGTTTTGTAATTTTGATCATATAATTCCTGACTTTTCTTTGGTAGATAGATTCCCAAATATTTTATACTCTCGACAATTGGTTTGAATGGAATTTCTCTTTGTATATCTTGCTGTTGCATTTTATTGGTGATGTATAAAAATGCTGAGGATTTATGTGGATTTATTTTGTATCCAGCTAACATTGCTAAAGTTGTGAATTATTTCTAATAACTTTTTATTATAATCTCTGGGGTTCTCTAAGTATACCATTATATCATCTGCAAAGAGTGATAGTTTGATTTCCTCATTACCTACTCTTATTCCTGTAATCCCTTTCTCAACTCTTATTGCCAAGGCTAGCATTTCTAATACAATATTGAATAGTAATGGTGATAGTGGGCAACCTTGTTTCACTCCTGATCTTACAGGGAAAGGTTCCAGTTTATCTCCATTACATATGCTTACTGAAAGTCTTAAATATATGCTCCTGACTATTTTAAGGAATAGTCCATTTATTCCTATACTCTCAAGTGTTTTTAGTAGGAATGGATGTTGGATTTTATCAAAAGCTTTTTCTGCATCTATTGAGATGATCATATGTTTTTTTTTTTAGTTTGATTATTAATATTGTCAATTATACTAATAGTTTTCCTAATATTAAATCAGCCCTGCATTCCTGGTATAAGTCCTACTTGATCATAGTGTATTATCCTGGGGATGATTTTCTGAAGTCTTTTTGCTAATATCTTATTTAAGATTTTAGCATCAATATTCATTAAGGAGATTGATCTATAGTTTTCTTTCTCAGTTTTCAACTTACTTGGTTTAGGTATCAGTACCATGTCTGTGTCATAAAAGGAGTTTGGTAGGACTCCTTCATCCCCAATTTTTTCAAATAGTTTATATAATATTGGGGCTAATTGTTCTTTAAATGTTTCATAGAATTCACATGTAAATCCATCTGGTCCTGGGGATTTTTTCCTGGGGAGCTGATTAATAGCTTGTTCTATTTCTTTTTCTGAAATGGGACTATTTAAGCAGTTTATCTCCTCCTCTGTTAATCTAGGGAGCCTATATTTTTGGAGGAAGTCATCCATTTCACTTAAGTTATCAAATTTATTGGCATAAAGTTGGGCAAAGTAACTCCTTATTATTTCTCTAATTTCCTCTTCATTGGTGGAAAGATCCCCCTTTTCATTTGTAAGACTAACAATTTGATTTTCCTCTTTAATTTTTCTGATTAGATTTATCAAAGGCTTATGTGTTTTATTGGCTTTTTCATAAAACCAACTCTCAGTGTTATTTATTAATTCAATAGTTTTTTTACTTTCAATATTATAGATTTCTCCTTTTAATTTTAGAATTTCAAGTTAATTTTTGGTTAGGAGTTTTTAATTTGGTCTTTTTCTAGCTTTTTAAATTGCAGGCCCAATTCATTGATCTTCTCTTTCTCTATTTTATTCAAGTAAGCCTCTAAAGATATAAAGTTTCCCCTAATTATTGCTTTAGCTGCATCCCACAAGTTTTGGTATGAAGTCTCATCATTGTCATTATCTTGGATGAAATTATTAATTGTTTCTATAATTTGCTGTTTCACCCATCATTCTTTGAGATGAGATTATTTAGTTTCAAATTACTTTTTGGTCTATTTATCCCTAACTTCTTGTTGAATGTAGTTTTTATTGCATTGTGATCTGAGAAGAAAGCATTTACTATTTCTGCCTTCCTGCATTTAATTTTGAGATCTTTATGTCCCAATATATAGTCAATTTTTGTATAGGTTCCATGAACTGCTGAGAAAAAAAGTATACTCCTTTCTATCACCATTCAGTTTTCTCCAAAGATCTATCATGCCTAGTATTTCTAATGTTCTATTTACCTCTTTAATTTCTTTCTTATTTATTTTGTGGTTTGATTTATCTAATTCTGAGTGCAAGTTTAATATCTCCCACTAATTTTGCTGTCTATTTCTTCTTGCAACTCTCTTAACTTCACCTTTAGGAAGTTAGATGCTATACCACTTGGTGCATATATGTTTAGTATTGATATGGCTTCATTGTCTATGCTACTTTTTAGTAGGATATACTTTCCTTCCTTATCTCTTTTAATTGCATCAATTTATGCTTTTGCTTTATCTGAGATTTTGCTTTTTTGGCTTCACCTGAAGCATAATAGATTCTGCTCCAACCTTTTACCTTTGTATGTATCTCCATGCTTTAAATGTGTTTCCTGTAAACAACATATTGTAGGGTTCTGACTTTTGATCCAGTCTGCTATTTGCCTCCATTTAATAGGAGAGTTCATCCTATTCACATTTACAGTTAAAATCACTAATTCTGTATTTCCTGCCATCATATTATCCCCTGATTATGCATTTTTCTCCTTGTCCCCCCTGAATCCCTTCCACAGTATTGAATTTTTGGACCCCACTTGTGACACACAGTCCTCCCTTTTTAGTATCCCTCCCCCCTCCTTTTAAGTCCCTTCCCCTTTCCTGTACCCTTCCCTTATTCCTCTTTTCCTTTTCCTTTTTCCTCTTCCCCCTTATAATGAGGTGAAAGAGAATTCTCTGAAAAAAAAAATATGTCAATTATTTACTCTTTGAGCCTACTCTGATGAGAGTAAGATTCACACTATGTTTCTCCCCCTTTCTAAATTCCCTCAGATGTGGTAAATTTTCTATGCCTCTTCCTGGGATGTAGTTTTCCTCTTTTTATCTCCCCTTTTCCCTTTTTCTGATAGTATCCCCTTCCCTTTACTACTTCCCTTTTTTTTATGTTATATCAGTAAAATCAAATTATCCATGTGGACTTTTTGTATATCCACAACAGAGATACAGTTCTCAAGAGTTCTTTTTATCTTTTTCTACTTCTCTTGAGTCTTGTGGATGTAGATCAAATTTTTTGTTTAAGTCTGTTTTTTTTTTTCTTAGAAACAAATGGGATTCCTCTGTTTCATTAAATGTCCATCTTCTTTCATGAAAGAAAATGCTAAGCTTAGCTGGGTAGTTTATTCTTGGTTGCAGTTCTAGTTCTTTTGCCTTTTGGAATATCAGATTCCAGGCCCTTTGATCCTTTAATGTGGAGGCAGCCAGATCTTGAGTGACCCTTATTGTGGTACCTTGATATTTGAATTGTTTTTCCTCGCTGCTTGTAATATTTTTTCCTTAGTATGGTAGTTCTGCAGCTTAGCCACTATGTTCCATGGAGTTCTTTTTTTAGGGTCTTTTTCAGAAGGTGTTCGATGAATTCTTTCAACGCCTATTTTCCCTTCTGTTTCTATTACCTCTGGACAGTTCTCTTTGATGATTTCCTTTAAAATAGAATCTAGGCTCTTTTTTTCATCATAATTTTCAGGAAGTCCAATGATCCTCAGATTATCTCTCCTAGATCTATTTTCCAGGTCTATAGATTTTCCCAGTAAATATTTGACGTTATTCTCCAGCTTTTCATTTTTTTGTTTTGTTTTGTTTTGTTTTGTTTGACTGATTCTTGATTTCTCAATGAATCATTCATTTCTTTTTGTTCAGTCCTGATTTTTAATGAGTTATTTTATTCATTCACATTTTTTTAGTTCTTTTTATATATGTCCAATTGAGTTTTTAAATGAATTATTTTGCTCTGTTGAACTTTTTTTCCATTTCACTATTTTTTTTTTTTTTTTTTTAGTGAGTTATTTTCTTTTTCCAAATCAGAAATCCTACTTTCTTGGGAATTTTTTATCTTTTCCAATTCAGAAATCCTACTTTCCTGTGATTTTTAAAATCTTTTCTAATTCACAAATTTTGTTTCCCTGCATCTCCTGTGAATTCTTTATTTTTTCAAATTCAAATTTCGGGATGTTTTTATTCTCTATCAAATCTTCTCTTTAGTTTCTTATTCATTGTTATCCCTCTATGGGCGGTCTGCCCTTGGGTAGGAAATTTATCAGCTTCCTCACAGATGGGGATAGAATGCAGCAATCCTGTGACTGGGCTAAGAGAAAGCTCTGGGAGAAAGTTCCCCTCCCCCCAGAAATGATTTAGAGGTGGTTAGCACAGCTGCGTTGTAAGGAGTGCCCAGTGAAGGACCCCGCTGTGTGGCCTAGCGACTGCCCTGAGTCTGAACAGTAAACGCATCACAAACCCCAGCTAAAATCTCCCATGGGGCCATGGATATTAGCATCTGACACAAAAAGCCCCTGCGTTCAAACTGGAAGTGTCTGCCCAGAAAGCACAATCCCTGCTGCAAAGGTTCCAATGCTATGGGAGTTCTTCTGCTGCTGGAGTTTTGTTACTGGGAGAATTCCACTGCTTCAGGCTGAGCCCTGCACTATGTGGATTAGAGGCTGCCCCGGGCTGTGTCCCTTGCTGTTCAAGTTCTTGACTGGCCCAAGGAAAAGCCCCAGACAGCAGCAGGCGGTTGCACAGCCGTGCCAAGATCTGTGTTAGGTCACTTCCAGTTTGGGGTTATTATATTTTCTAGCTTTTGCTTTAAAGTGGCTTTGATTTCTCTTCTGATCTGCTGTTTTATAAGCAGAGTTGAGATATCAGCCTATGCCATATTCTTCTATCTCAGTGGCTTCTCTGATCCCACTGTTCTCCCCAGTCTATTTAGACAGTGTGCTAGCCCCCAGTCCAACCCTGTCTGTGCTGATATTTTTTTTCCTTCCCTGGCAACTGACCTTTTCTGTCAAAATTCCAGAATCTCCTTGGCTGGTAAGTGGTGCTTCTAATCCTTGTGATTTTTATCAGTCCAGCATTATTTTTGAGGGTGATTTAACTAGTTGATATTGAGAGAAGAAAGGAGCTTAGAAATTCACGTGTATCTTCTTTGCCATCTTGGCTCTCCCCTCTCCCCCATAGTATCTTTCTATTGTAAGAATATTTTTCTGGTGTTTGCTCATTTTTCTAATCTATTTCTTGTCTTTTAATTCTTTTTTTTTTTTTTTTTTTTCCCCTGAGGCTGGGGTTAAGTGACTTGCCCACAGTCACACAGCTAGGAAGTGTTAAGTGTCTGAGACCAGATTTGAACTCAGGTCCTCCTGAATTCAAGGCTAGTGCTCTATCCACTGTGCCACCTAGCTGCCCCCCTTTAATTCTTTATTAAAGTGAGCTCTGCTTCCAGGGTGAAGAGTGTACTGTCCTAAGCTTCAAGGGTTTTGTGCAGCTATTTTCAAAGATATTTCTACAGCTCTTTCAAGGTGATCCAAAGAGTATTGTGTTTATTAGTACTCTCCTGATCTATTATCTGGTCTGAGAGTGACCACAAGCACTCTTTTCTGCCTTGGAACTGTGAGGAGAGTATCTGATCTACTGTGGCCACAAGCTTTGGTGTGCTAGTGTGATGGTCCTGTCTAGCTCCTCTGAAGGGCTCAGAATAAGTCCTTGTCAGGATAAGCAAAAGTCCTTGCCCCACGTTGTGGACGCCAATTTGTAACATGCTGTTGTCTCTAGAAGCTGCAGATCGCTCTCTGGGAGGAGATCTGCTGTGTCAACTCAAATCTCTTGGACAGATTCTTCTTCCTGTAGAGAGCCGACTTCCCTTCCTGCAGAGAGCAGCCTCAAGTCCAGACAAAACTCTCTCTTTCCTCCAGAGCTGCCCTCTTTTATCCTCCCAGAGAATGAACGTGGGATAATGCAAGGGCTTCTGGGAAAAATTACTTCAATCAATGAACTTGCACCTCCTAAGCATGCAAGCTCTTCCCCAGGAATTCACAAGTAAAACTCCCAGTAAAGGCCTGAACTAGAGAATTGTCAAGTACTGACTTAGCACTTAGTAAGAACCTAATATCTCATTATCTCATTAGCACTTAGTAAGAACCTAACATGCTAGAACTCCTTTTTGCCCTTGGAATGTCACCTAGGACTGTGACCCTGATTTCAGTATAGGAAAAACAACAGAGTCCTGTTCCAGTGCTTGTAAACAGACCTCTGCCATCTTCTTCTTCCTTTATCATCTGTGAGCTGAGAGCTCTGGTAGCAGCCACTGCTAACTCAGTATCTTTCAAGCCATGTTCCTATTTTGGGGGGGAGCCCAGTCTATGTTTTTGTGATCTGCAATGGACTGTGCTCTCTTACTCAGGTAAGACTTTTTCTATAACTTTTTAAGTTGTTTTTGGTTGTAAAATTATGTCACCCTGTCCTTTTATGGGTTCTGATGCACCAGGAATTGTTTTATGTCATTATTTAAAAATGTTTAAAGAGGTTTACAGGTGAGTTGATGCCTTTTCTCTGCCATCTTGGCTCTGCTCTCAAAAAGAGATTTATTGTTGATAAGGGTTGGTAATGAGGAGCAAAAAAGAAATCTTTCTATCTATTTTCAGTAGAATAATTTCTATGTCTGCCATTGGGCCCCATCTTTCATTATCACCAGGGATAACTGCCACGTAGCGTATATATTTCTGAGCATGTTAGAAAATGGTACAAAGCTAAGCTGGAATTTAATGAGAGGATACAATTTTCTGATGGAGGGAGTAGGTAGGGGTTAAGAAAGCTATGATTTTCCCCTTCACATCCCTAGAAGTTGGAAAGCTGGTTAAAGCATCTGGGTGTGTGCCCAAGTGATTAGAATTTATTTACCCATCGTCTACTAGAAGTGGAGAAGCCTGTGTGTGGACATGATAAGGAAAATCAGAATAAGCTTTGGAAACTGTTGGAAAGGAATGACACATATTCTGTTTCACATCTCTTATCCTTTATGGATTTGGTCCCAGCTTAGCCCCATTAAGGGTGAAAATCCATGAGATGAAATTGAACACTCACAATATTTGGCTTAACTGTAACAAGAAATTCCCTTTATCAAAACAGGGAAACTGTAGAAGTTAGAACACTGGAGTAAGAGTAGAAATTATCTACTAAAAGCTGGCACTTGGGTTAGGCACTAGAATGGAGTAGGCTCTCCTTCCTGGAAAACAGTCTTTCCCCTCATTTCTTGAACTGTTGTTTCACCTGAAAATGGGGTGTGAGGGAAAGATAAAGGATTTGGACCATTTAAATAAATTCATGCTACAGCATAGAACTGTTACAGTGCAAAGGATGATAGATAGCAGTGAGTTCAATCCAAAAATTAATAAATTAATATCTCCATGCTCTCCTCACTCTACTAGAGAAATTTTATAGCATCTGTGTGAATGTAACCAACAATTGGACATATCAAGACAGAAGGGGTCAGAAACTCTCAGACTAAACTATTTCTTCTTTTGCCCTGGCCTCCTAGAAAAAAGAAAACCCTTAACCAAGTGACTAGACTTGCTGAACAAAGATATGTACTGGCAGAGCAGGGTATATATATATGTGTGTGTGTGTGTGTGTGTGTGTGTGTGTGTGTGTGTGTGTGTGTGTGTGTGTATGTATATGTAAATATAAAATATATGGATGGGAGGGGAAAAGGTCCAAACTATATTTTAGGAATAGTATTATAGTATTTTTGGCAGCTGTGGATTAGATTCAAGACGCCACCCTCCTGATGTCATTGATTTCTTTCAAGAATGAAAGATGAACAGCAATCTGTGAATACTGATAATTGTCCTCAGGGGACCAAACAGGCCAATACCAGTTGAACAATACTGCTGTTTCTTCCTCCTCCTCATTCTTTTCCTCTCTCTATGTCAGGAGCCATACCCTAATATGTGGGTGCTTTGTCTAAAAGAATATACATTTTGATTTCAAAGTATCTTGGGGTTTGAGAATTTGATTCCACACCCCCTACTTATTTATTCTATTATTTAACAACAACAACAAAAACCTAAGACAATTAATTATTTTGTCTCATGTAGTTTTCACTTATTATTTATTGAAATATAGCTTTGAAAAACCAGGCTTTGAGAAGGCCCATTAGGAGTCAAATGGAGCTATCTGATTATATCTTTAAGCAGAAATCACTCAGGCTCTCACTGACTGACCAATAATACATCTCAGGCCAGCCTTACTTGCTCATAGTTTTGGTTTTGATGACTCAGAGTAAGTATAAATACTAATTATGTCTGTACTGATCAGAAATTCTTAGGATCTTCTTCTCCCTGACTGTTTCTATTGTGAAGGCAAAGCAAGCCATCTTTTATCTAAATTCTTACTTAGCCATTAACTACTGAATGGATATTGCTTCAGACAGAGACCTGAGAAGACCCTAGCTTTAAGATCTTAGCTTAAAGACATTAGATTAAAAAGGCCACAATATCTTGCTGCATCCAGGACCATTGTCAGTCATCCTGACATATGTCTTGTTACTAGCTTCTGATGATTCTAAAGAAGAGAATGAGATTGATGACTTTGCACAGCTTTGTCTCACTAAAATCCAATTCACTTGCAAGTCAAGAAGTCCTCCTCCCGATGTCATTATCCTCTTCAAGAGTAAAAAATGAACAACATGCCAGTATATAACAAATCCAGAAGTTCAAACATGAATACTCCTTATCTAATGAAAGTAGGGTCTTATAACGCTATAATTCCCTAGTGATATGAGGAGACCTCTGCCATAACTTTAGGAAAGCCAAAGATAAAAAATACTGGGAATAAGATCAAGAATCTATATTAACTTATAGAGTGGGATGGAGGAATAGGTGTCTTGAGTTCTTCTCAATTTTAACAGATTCCATAGTGGAAGGTGAGGTGGTGACACAGTTTAGCTACCCTTGGATTCTCCAAGGAAGAAAAGATGATTTCTACTTCAAGACTTTACATGATAAGTAGGAATGAAATATAAAAATATAAAATATTATATGCCAAAGTGTTTAGAATGTGGTTCAAAATACATGACCAAAGGGATGTCAAGGACAGAAGGAAGGTTATAACTTGGCCAGACTTACCCAACCTTCCTTTCAAGAATGGAATAATTCCTGCTGGTAATTGGGAGCATTTGTGTGCAAAGAGTAGAGATTATCCCTATGACTAAGGAAGTAATAGAAGCCACTATTTTGCGATGAATTGTGAATTCAGATTAGTCTTGCTTTTTTATGTTATCCTTGTCAAGAAACTTACCTGGATACTACAGTCTTAATACCAATTTCATGTTGCATATCATTCCTTGTCATTGAGCATGGTTGAATTTGTTAATATCCTTAAATATACCTTAAGTGGATGTACAACATGTTGGATAGTAAGCTTATTGAGGCCATACCCTTGGTACTAATATGGCTACACAATAGACCATGCAAATTCTCCAGCTAGCATCATAAAAACTTATGTGTGGCTGAGAGATTCTCCTCCATTGTGCAAGAATGGTCCAAGTTATATAGGCAGAATAAGGAAGCCGTCAACCATAACAAAGATCTTCTGACAGCTATAAAAAAGACTATAAAGATATTGATTCACACTCTAGGATCTAGAAAAATCCTTTTCCTTCAGTCCTTACAGGCAGATCTCTTTATGGTCATTTATAGACTTAGCCCTGAGTTTGTCTAAATGGTGGGGAAAAAAACCCAAGTGAAGTAATTATTTGATCCCATGTTCATGTGACCAGTCACAGAATCTCTATAGGAAATGTTTACTATTTGTGGGTTGTTTTTTTTTTCTTTTTTGGTAGGTGAATTATGTTGTCCTTGGAAAATAAGCCACTCCTTAAGCCTCAAGATTTCATGTTTCATGTTGGCTTTTATTTGGCAGACATCTGGGACTTTCAAACTAACAACAATTTATATTTTTATTGCTGTAATCCTGTTATTTCTTTATTGTCATAATGCTGTTACTGCTTGAAAGTTGCAACCAGGTAATTGCTTTATTATTGTAATTCTGCTATTGTTTTGGTCTTGTTATCATTAGATTCAGGAAAAGGAGAATATATATGTATATTTGATGGGGGATTTATGGGGATCATTGATGATAGGGAAGATGGTAACAGTAGAAAACATTCCCTAGATTGTGATAGATGAGACCACATTGACTCCTGACTTGAGTAATTATACCTTTATTGAAAATTCAAGTGTTGAGAATATCCTTTTGGGGACCATTTCCTATTTTTCCATAAGGTGGAGTACTCACAGCTCCTGCTTTAGGAAATGGCACAATGAAGAAGTTGTTTCTGCATAAGTGGCTAATGATATAATTACACACAATGGGCCTGATATATTTACAAGCACTATATGGATATATATATATATATATATATATATATATATATATATATGTATATATTACTAGCTCTCCTGGGACCAAAGTGAAGCTGTACTTGTCCTTGAAAATATTACAGTACAGTCCATGAAGAAACATGCCAAAGATAGCTAAGTAGAATATATAAGTACGCAAATAGGAAAAGATAGGTAGATAGACAGATAGATGATAAATAGATAGAAGATAAATACAGCTAGATTGGGGTACAAGAATAGAGACAGAGCCAAAGATAACTAGCTGGATATCTGAGAGGTGTTTAATAGAAAGGGATAAAAATTGTAGATAATGCATAAATAGATGGTTATGAATAGTTAGATCAATATATAGATATCAAGCTAGATGGAAAGAGATAGAGATTGATGATATGCGAATAGAGTTCATAGACAGATAATGGTAATGATGAGGATGAGGATGATGATACAAAGATAGATATATCAGTGTGCTTAACATAGTGTCTGAGGGCACATATTACATGCTTAGTAAATATTTCTTGATGGATTGAGAGAAGAGGGAGCTTTTTTGCCTTTTTCTAAGAATATGAAGCAATATTCTTAGCTGAAAGCATTGGGAAGAGGGAGCCATGGAAGGATAAAAAGATTTGTTATCATTATGGACAGTGGGATAGTGTGTTGATGAGGAAATATAGGAATTCCTAATAGCAGAGATTGAAGAGGAACCCACATAGCAGAAGAAAGAAATACTATTTCCCACCAATTGGATTGTTCTTCTTCCAAAGAACAGTAGAAGAAGGTACAGTAGAAGAAGGAAGATTTAAATTAAAATGATAGGTTGCTTCTCTTTGAACCAGAGGTTCTCCATATTTCAGTGGGAGAAAACAGTGGAACTTGTCTTGGTCTGGCACAGAGGGAAGTTTTTACTTTGGAGCATATGGAAGACAACCAGGCTGGCTCTTTGTTCCCTTTTCTCAAGGATATCAGATGAGATAATAATGGTAAAAAGCATAATACAATGCCCAGAACATAGTAAGTTCTATTTGTCTTTATAAAGTTAGCTTTGTGATTTAGTTAGTCTTTGTAAATGTTAGCTATTTTTGTTTTTTAAATTATTCTAGACACAATAAGATTTGGAGGTACTTTCCACTAATCCTTCACTCTTCCATCATGCCTTGTGGATTTCATTTTCTGTACTGAACAAACTCCTAGGAGCTCCTTCGGTCACATTCTTTCCACCATTAGGCTTTATAATACCTAAACTCTTTAGACAAATCTACATCCCTGGCTTTCTTGGCAGTGTCCAACACAGTGGTCCTGGACAGGAGTCATGACACTTCCAGCTCCCCATTGCTCTCCATCTTCCTTTTATTTCTTTCACTCACCAACCATTCTTTTAAATTCTACTAAAAATTTCCACCCATTTTAATTTAATTTCTATCCAAATTACTTTCAACTATATTAAACTGATCTTCAAGTCATTCTCTATTTTTTCAAGGTTCAGGGCCTGGCCCACCATTTTCCTCTCCTCTGTAATTCCTGTCCTTATATGAAGACATTTTAATATTTATTTAGATGCACTTTTAAACTCCTTAGCCTACCAATTCTTCAGCCTCCTTAAATCTCATAATACACTCCATTATTCCACCATAGGGTTGGTCACAACTAATTTTCATCATTACTCATAAAAATTCCAGTTCCCTAATTAGAAACCAATTTTCTCCTAATATCCTATCCTTTCACCTCTCCCTAGTTTTTTCCTTCTTAAATCTACTTTTACCCTCAACAAGACCTCCACTCCCTCTCAGATTATTACCTTGGTCTGACATAATTTTTCTCATCTAAACCAATCAGCCAGTATTCTCTGCTCTTGAACCCCTTGCTTCTTTGTATTATCATTAATTTTCTCTTCTCAAATCTCATCCTGTCATTACTCCTTTCATCCACCTCCTATACTCTTATTCATGGGCTGGGTCCTCATTGCACTGAGATAGGTAGACATTTAATCTCCCCTAATTAATTCCCTATCTCTTTCCTTACAGAAACTTTCTCTTCCATCCTTAAACCTCCCATATCTATTTCTCACCTCTTTTTTCAGCTGAGGACTGTTGCCTTTTATTTTACTCAAAAAATTGAGGCCATTTTGTTCAAGATTCCTTCTCTCTAACTTTGTTTTATCTCAAGATCCCTCGACATTATTTCTTATTCTTTCCCCCAATCTCTAACAAAAAAGTAATCCTTCTCCTTGCTAAAGCCAGTCCCTTTAGACATCTCCTGTTACATCCAGGATCATCTCCAATCATTCTGATCTGTATCTATTCTCTGGACCCAGAGGGCTTCAAAGGAAAAAGTGAGACTGGTAACTTTGCACAGCCCTCCTTCACTTAAATTCAATTAACTTGCATGTTATGGTATCAACTCCCTGGTCCTTTTTGAGAACAAAAGACAAATAACAGCAACATTTATCATTTTAAGAAACATTTCATTAATTCCTATGCTTTCTAGTGTTTTTTGTTGTTTGTTGTTGTTGTTGTTGTTTTGTTTGTTTTTGCTGAAGCAATTGGTGTTAAGTGATTTGCCCAGAGTCACATAGCTAGAAAGTGTTAAATGTCTGAGACCAGATTTGAACTCAGGTCCTCCTGACTTCAGAGGGGTGCTCTTCCCATTGCACCACCTAACTGCCACAACTTTCTAGTATTTTAATAGGAATGGATGTTATATTTTGTTAAAAGATATTTCTGCTTTTTTGATATAATCATGATTTTTTGTTGAGATTTTTATTGATATGGTCAAGTAGACTGATAGATTTCCCAATATTGAACTAGTATAAATCATACCTGGTCATGGCATATAATCCTTATGATATATTGCTTAATCTTGTTGGCATTTTATTTAAATTTTTTGTATTGATGTTGATTAATATTGTTTTCCTCTGTTTTTTGTTCTCTGTGGTTTATCAAAAACACATTTTGTCATAAAAATACTATGAGAGGTTCCTTCTTTACATTTTTTCAAATAATTCATATATTAGGATTAATTGTTTCTTAAATGTTTGGTAGAATTCCCTTGTAAATCCATGATCCTGGAGATTTTTTCTCAGGAAGCACATTAGTGGCTTGTTCTATTTTTTTTTCTCAGGATTATTTAAACATTTTATTTCATCTTCTGTTAATCTAGGTAGCTTTTATTTTTTGTAAATATTCACTTTGTTTAGATTGTCAACTTTACTGGCATATGATTGGACCAAATAACTAATAATTGCTTTAATTTCATTTTCACTAATAGTACAATCTTCTTTTTTTTTTTTTTTTTTTTTTTTTTTTTTTTTTTTTTTTTTTTTTTGCTAAGGCAATTGGGGTTAAGTGACTTGCCTAGTGTCATCTAGGAAGCATTAAGTGTCTGAAGCCAGATTTGAACTCAGGTTCTCCTGCTTTCAATGTTGGTGCTCTATCCATTGCACCACCTAGCTGCCCCAATTCATCTTTTTTTGACACTAGTAATTTGTCTTTCTTATTTCTTTTTTAAAAAGCATATTAACTCATGGTCTGTCTCCTTTCCTATTTTTTCCCACAAAACCAGCTTCTACTTTTACTTATTAATTCAATTTTTATCTTCCAATTTTGTTAATTTATCCTTTGAGTATCAGAATTTCAATTTTGATGTTAAATTGAGGATTTTAAAAAATTGTTCTTAGTTTTTTAAAGTTGTATGCCTAGTTCATTGATCTGCTGTTTCTCTCTTTTACTGATATTCTTAAAGATAATCTTTTATGCTTTTATGCTTTTCTTGAGTCTTGTATTTGAAAATCAATTTCAATTCTGATTGGATGTTTCATTAGGAATATTTGAAAGCCCTCTATTTCTTTAAATATCCATTTTCTCTTAAAAGATTATAGATAGTTTTGTAGGTAGGTTGTTCTTGGTTGAATCACAACTTTTTTTTGAATTCCAGAACATCATATTCCAAGCCTCTGCTTCTCTTTCATGGTAACTACTAAATTATGTGTGATCCTAACTATGACTTCTTATTTATTTCTTTCTGATTGCTTGAAGTATTTTCTCTTTGACCTTAGGATCAGAACCATTTTGGCTCTAATATTTCTGGAAGTTTTCCTTTGGGGATCTCTTTCAGGAGGTAATTGGTAGATTATTTTGTCATTTATTTTAGCAACTAAGCTCTAGAATATAGGGCCAATTTAACTTGATACCTTTTTAAATATGATATCTGTACTATTTCTATTATCATACTTTCAAGAAGATCAATAATTCCTAAATAACATTTTCTCAATCTGTTTTCCAGGTCAGTTTTTTTTTCCTTCCAATGAAATAACTGACCTTTTCCTCTTATTTTTCCCATTCTTTTACTTTTTTATTGTTTCTTAAGTCTCAGAGTAATTAACTTCTACTTCCCTAATTCTAATTTTTTAAAGAACTTTCTTCAATGAGACTTTGTACTTCTCTTTTTGTTTGGTGAGTTTTTGCTTATAAGCAGTTGTTTTCAGCAGTTAATTTTTGTACCTCTTATTTTCAAACTATATGCATAGTTTTCAGCATTCACCTTTCCAAAATCATGTGTTGCAATTTTTTTTCTCTGTTGCTTTCTTATACCTTCTCCCTTAGCAAATAGTTTAACACGTTAAATTGATTCAATTCTTCTATACATATTTCCGCAACTATCATGCCACACAAGAAATATCAGATCAAAAAGGGGAAAAAGTGAGAAAGAAAAAACAAACAAGCAAACAACAAATAAAAAGGTGAAAATATTATGTTGTGATCAGCATTTAGTCCCTGCAGTCCTCACTCTGGATGCAGATGACTCTCTCCATCACAAGTCTATTGGAATTGGCCTGAATCACCTCATTGTTGAAAAGAGCTACATCTATCAAAATTGATCATTTTATAACTTGCTGTTGTTGTGTACAATGTTCACTTAGTTTCAGTTCATGTAAGTCTCTCCAGGCCTTTCTGAAATCATCCTACTGACTGCTTCATGTAGAACAATAACATTTTATATCATTTCATATACCAAAACTTATTCAGCCATTCTCCAACTGATGGCCATCCACTCTGTTTTCAATTTCTTGACACTGCAAAAAGCACTGCTATAAACATTTTTGTACATGTGGGTCTTTTCCCTTTTTTATGATCTCTTTGGGTTACAAGATCATAAAGAGACACTGCTGAATCAAAGGGTATGCACAGTTTAATAGCCCTTTGGGTATAGTTTCATATTGCTCTCCAGAATGGTTGAATCAGTTCACAACTCCATCATCAATGTATTAGTGTCTCAGTTTTCCCACAACCCTTCAAACATTTGTCATTTTTTCCTATCATCTTAGCAAATGATAGAGTTATGTAATGGTACTCCAAGTTGTCTTAATTTGCTTTTCTCTGATCAATAGTGATTTAGAACAATTTTTCACATGATGAGAAATAGTTTTAATTTCTTCATCGAAAATTGTTTCTAGTAGTTTTTAATTGATTCTCTAAGATTCTCTAAGTATACCATCATATCATCTGTAAAGTGATAATTTTGTTTCTTCATTACTACTCTAATTACTTTAATTTTTTTCATCTCTTATTGCTAAAGCTAACATTGCTAATACAGCATTGAATAGTAATGGTGATAGTGGGCAAGTTTGTTTCACTTTGATCTTATTGGAAATTGTTCTTTGAGCCAAATCTGATGAGATTAAGATTTATATAATGCTCATCCACCTCCCTTCTTTCCCTCAGTTGCCTTTTGTAGTTGTATTGGAGGTCTTACAGCTCATCTGATGATCCACTTAGACTTAGTTTCCAGTTTCTTGCCATTATAAAAAAGGCTGCTGCAAACATTTTTGCACATGTGAGCCCCTTTCTCTCCTTCTTTGGAATATAAGCCTAATAGAAACACTGCTAGATCAAAGGGTATGCACATTTTGATTACCCCTTGAGCATAGTTTTAAATTGCTCTCCAGAATAGTTGGATCAGTTCACAGCTCTACTAACAATGTCTTCATGTCCTAGTTTTCCTGCATTCCATCCAAATTTTATCATTATCTTTTCCTGTCATCTTTGTCAATCTGAGAGATATGTAATAGTACCCCAGAATTATTTTGATTTGCATTTCTCTGATCCATAGTGATGTAGAACATGTTTTTCATATGATTAGACATAGTTTCAGTTTCTTCATCTTAAAATTGTTTATATCCTTTGACCATTTGTCAATTGGAGAATGGTTTGAATTCTTATAAATTTGAATCAATTCTGTATATATTTTTAGACATGAGGCCTTTATAAGAACTCTTGAATGTAAATTCCCTCCCCCCTCCCCAGTTTATTGCTTCCCTTTTAATCTAGTCTGCATGGATTTGTTTGTTTAAAAAAAAACAACACAACTTTTTAATATAGTCTGCATTGGTTTTGTTTATAAAAAAAAAACTTTTTAATATAATATATTTTAAATTATCTATTTTGTGTTCAGTGATGTACTCCAGTTCTTTGGGCACAGATTCCTTTCTTCTTCACAGATCTGAGATGGATAGTTTACATAGTTTGTTCTTCTTTTAATTTGCTTATAATATCACTATCTCTAAATCATAACCTTATTTTGGTCCTGACATTTTGACCTTATCTTGGTATTGGGTGTTAGGTGTGAGTCAATGCCTAGTTTCTACCATACTAATTTGAAATTTTCCCATCAGTTTTTGTCAAACAGTGAATTCTTACCTTAAAATCGGGGGTCTTTTGGTTTGTCAAACACTAGATTACTATAGTCATTGACTATTTTGTCCTGTAAACCCACTCCACTGATCAACTATTTTATTTCTTAGCCAGTACCAAATGGTTTTAATGACTGCTACTTTCTTTATAATATAGTTTTAGGTCTGGTACAGCTAGGCCACTTACATTTGCATTTTTTTCATTAATTGCCTTGAAATTCTTGACCTTTTGTTTTTCCAGATGAATTTGTTATTATTTTTTCTAGCTCTGTAAAATTTTTTTTGGCAATTTGATTGATATGGGATTGAATAAGTAGATTAATTTAGGTAGTATTGTCATTTTTATTATATTAGCTTAGTCCACCCATGAACACTTGATATTTTCCTAAGAGATTAGGTCTTTGTGTGGAAAGTGTTTTGTACTTCCTGACTTTGCCTTGGCAGGTAGATTCCCAAATATTTTATATTATCCTCAGTTATTTTAAATAGGATTTTTCTTTGTATCTCTTGCTGCTGGATTTTGTTGGTAATATATAAAAATTCTGATGATTTATGTGAATTTATTTTGTGCCCTGCAACTTTGCTGAAGTTGTGAATTATTTCTAGTAGTTTTTTCATTCATTCTCTAGGATTCTCTAAGTATATCATCATATCATCTGGAAAAAGTGTTAATTTGGTACCCTCATTACCTACTCTAATTCCTTTAATTTCTTTTTCTTCTCATTGCCAAAGCTAACATTTCTAATACAATATTGAATAGTAATGGTGATAGTGGACAACCTTGTTTCACCCATGATCTTATTAGGAATAGTTCTAGTTTATCCTCATTACATCTGATGCTTGCTGATGGCTTTAAATAGATGCTATTGATCATTTTAAGGAAAAACTCCATTTTTCCCTCTACTCTCTAGTGTTTTTATTAGGAATGGGTGTTTTTTGTCAAATGCTTTTTCTGCATCTCAAGATAGTCATATGATTTTTGTAAGTTTGGTTATTGATTGTAGTCAATTGTGCTAATAGATTTCCTAATTCAATTGTATTTTTTAAGGAATTGTTTTCTTCAGTCAATTTTCCCCTTCCTTTTCCAAGCAATTGATTGATTCTCTCTTGCATAGCTCTCAGTTTTTTTTTTTTTTTTGTCAATTTTTTTCTTGTATCCCTCCTATTTGGCTTTTAATGTTTTTTGTTTTTTGTTTTTTGTTTTTGTTTTTGTTTTTTTTTTTTTATGAGCACTTCTAAGAAACCTCTTTGGGCTTAAGTCCAATTCATATCTCTCTTTGAGATTTCCTCTGTGGACATTTTGTTCTGATTTGGTGTTTTGATCTTCCCTGTCACCACAGTAGCTTTCTGTACTTCCTTTTTGTTTCTTGCTCATTTTCTTTTTTTCTCTTTTTATATTTCCTCTTTTGTGTCTTTATGGTCAAGCTTTGCTTCTGGAGTAAAGGAATTGTCCAGTGCAGCTCTGAGCCTTCATTTTGAGCACAGGGCCCCTTGTATTTGGTGTCTTGTTCACATCAGTGAGTATCCCTATCTGCTCTTTTCAGGAAACAGCATGCTTTCCCTTTGCAGGCAATTTGCCTTTTGAGCTGGGACTTGAGGCTCCCCTACTGGTCTGCTCTACTACTTTCTTGAAGTCCTTCCAATTTATCTTGACCTGGGGAGTCACTTCATTCCATCAGACTCTGTTCATAGGCTTGGTTTCATATGATTTTTGAGGGAAAATGGGAGAGCTTGAGCAGCTTCCTGGTTTAAGTGCACTATTTTGGCTCCATCCCAGAACTCTCTCTAAATTGTTTCTTAAGTCATTTTTGTCCTGATATTCTTCAACAGCTTCATCTAATTATGAATTTTAGTGCTTCTGACACTATTCTTAAAGAATCATGCATCTCTTTTGTATTTATTCTTGGTATCCATCTGCCCTTGGTTCAATCTTTAATAAATATCTTTATTTCTTTAAAATAAGCAATGTATTCCCACTGCATCCACATTGGTCATTTTGACAGTTTCCTTTTCCTCCTTTTCTCATTAAAATTATTTATGTTTGAGTGTTTTAACTATTTTTCTTAGGAGCATCCCATCCTATTTAGATAATCATGAAGAATTGGCAGGACAGGAGATCTCACTTTTTCTTTCTCTGTACTTCTTCAAAATCAATGGTGTATATTGTACTATGAATGAATTTTGCTTCTATCATAAATTCTCTGTCACTGTCTCCCAAACTTCCCATCATTCCTACTTCAGCAACCAACTTATTTATTATTAATATTGGTTAAAATCAGATCCAAAATAACAGCTCTCCTCATTACTTCTTCAATCTTTTGTAGAAAATAAGTATTAATCAAAGTATAAATTAAAATTTTATCAGCTGCTCTGTTTTTGACAGAAGATCAAGCAGATGTCTAGATAGTTGAAATCCTCCTGTACTGATATAACATGCTCATGTGCCAGACTTGTTACTTATTTCTCAAACTCATTATCTCTTTCTTTTCTTCCATCCAGATGATGTCACACTATCCCACAGCAATTTCATTTATGTTTCATTCTCCATTGGTAGTCACCTAATGCTTTCTTCCTTTGGTTTCCAGCTTTCCTGACATCAGTATATCTTATCAATATACAGCATTTTCCCCAAATGGAATGAAGAGCCTCTTGGGAAGTCTTCCATCAGATTCCAAATATATAGCCCTGAATGACAGCATGCTTTCTAATTGCTTCTGCCAAATTAAACCATAAATGTCTCTGTACAACCTGGTACTGAGTCATTATCACTATTAGTGAAACTTTTCTTTTTTTTCTGTGCCCAGTAATATATGTTCTATCTATTGGAAAAACTTGTATATTTTTATCATCATTCTATGGAGCAGGAGACGTCACTTTTTCAGAAGGAACCATTCCTTCCTTTGAGGGAACAGTTTCAAATCTATGATGCATCTAATATTTCAAAGAATCATAATATTATGACATCTCAGAGTAAGAAAAAAGCAGTTTTATACAGAATCATATCAAGAAACCCAATTCATACTGAAACAGAAAATTTCCCCTAATTGATCCATTGTATAAAGACCCTCAATCATGGGGCACTTGAGCTTCACTTAACAATGCATTTCTTTTTTATAATTCTGTTTACAGTTATCTCTTATACATCACAACTTTTCCTGCAATAGTTTTTATATATCATAGGTCAATATAAGAAACACAATTGAAATATTAGGGGAAGTTTTGTGGAAGCCTCTGATGACATGTAAAGACCAACAAATGACACAGAGCCTATGATCAAATACTTAATCTGAATTATACAATGTTATTATAAACACCTCATAAAATAGAAAAAAAATCAGATCTCTAGCGCAAAGAGAGGGCCAAAATTTTTCATATGGATTTTCCAGATTCTGGAGACTCCACATCCTTCATTCCCATGATGTGGAAAGGATAACTGCATTAGGAAATTCTCCCTTAAATTAAGGTGAAATCTGCCTCCATGTTACTCCCACATATTGGACCCAGTTCTAATCTCTTTTATATTTGACAGCACTTCAAATACACATAGACAGTTGTAATATCCCTAAGTCTTCTCTTATCCAATCTAAATATCTCTTTCACAATTGAGATATGGTTTTGAAAATACCATGTTTGTCAGCCCCTTACCCACACTACCTTTGTCAGCATCCTTCATAAAATATAGTACCTGACACTGGATACAATTCCTAATTTGGATTGAATAGGACAAAAGGCAACATTCTGAGAGTTCCTTATAGCATCCTATGTTTTGATATGCCTTTTTGGCTAGGTCTCATCATCAATTCATATTGCGCTTATAATTCACTAAAATCCATGTTGTTGTTTTTTAAATATATACTTTATCTAGATATACTTCCTTAACTCTATAGGTGTGTACTTGATTTTCTTTTAATCTAGCTGTTGATCCTCACATTTATCCCTATTAACTTCTGCTATATTCAATTTGGATCACGATTCTGCCTGTCATCATCAGTGTCCTTCTTTCCTCCCTCTCCCTCTTTGTGTAGCATTCTTCCACCCTCTTGACCTAAGTGTCAGTTTTCCTCTGCCAACTCAGATTCTTTTCTTTTATTATTTTCTATTTGAAATATTTTTTCCATTCTCTGAAGGGATGCTTTATTCTCTCTGACATGTTGGAGAGTAAAGAGCCCTTTTCTAGCCTTTCACCTTCCCATATACCAAGACAATCAACTTGCATTTTGTATACAGATATTGAATTACCTCTGGAAGGTAATTCAAATGCAGTGCAATCTCTCCAAGTAAGAAATGTAAGACTCTATCAAGAATAGAATTCCTCAAACAAGAGGTCTTAACCTTGTTTGTGTCATGGAAGTCTAGTGAAGCCTCTGGATCTCTTTTCAGAATCATATTTTCAAATTCATAAAACAAAACACAGAATTACAAAGGAAATCAATGACAATGGCTACTTCTCATTGGGTTAAAATCTCCCAGATTAACAGTTTTCTAAAATAGTTGGCCACAAGAATTATCCAAAAAAAATACCAAAAACAAGTCATAAGACTTTGGATTTTACTTTAAGAAAGTATAAGAATTAGGAGAATTTTACAATGACTATAACGATTATGCTATGTGATCTTTCTACTGAAACCTTTTCAAATCTTTAATAACTAATATTTATATATCACTTTTCATATTCAAAGCTTGATCCTTACAACAACTCTATAAAACAGGTGCTATTATTATTCCTCATTTTAACAGATGAGGAAACTAAACCTGAGAAAGACAATAATTTTCCAGGTCACCCAGTTAATACGAGTCAGAAATAGAATTAAATAACAGCAACACTAATAATGGCTAATGTTTATATAGTGCTTATTTTGTGTCAGACCCTGCCCTAAATATTTTATAATATTCATTTGATTCTCACAACAATCCTGGGAGGTAAATGCTGTTATTATCCAGATTATAGAGTTAAGGAAATTGAAGCAAACAGAGCTTATGTGACTTTCCCAGCCTTACACAGCTAATAAATGTCTGAACTTAGATTTGAATTTGAGTCTTCCTGATTCCAAGTCCAGTACTCAATCCACTATGCCACCTAGATGTCTCAGAATTAAACTCAGATTTCTTCACTGTAAGTCCAGCATTCCAACCTTGAAACTACCTCACTGCATAATTATATATACACAACATGCAAGTTGGTCTCCTATCTAAAAAAGAAAGTAAAAGAGATTTCTATTTTTGGAGTATTATGAGGAATGGAGTGGTCTTGGAAGATATAAAAGAAAAATAATTCTAGGAAGAAACTAAGTTTAAAAAGAATACTTAAGAAAAGCATTAGGAAATTTTTACTTATGAGGGATTTGGGAAGGTGAAAATATTTGACACAAGAAAGTAAAAGATTATCAACCATGTAGACATATGTAACAAAAAATAACATATGTTACTTTTTAGAGGGAGATTATTAGACAATTTCTATAAAAAGGTACTTTCTGTGATCTGAGAAATGGTCTTTGGAATTCAGAGGTGCAATCAAATGAAAACTATACCAGTAATGATCAGAGGAAGAAGAGATGAATACTGGTGATATTGGACTCTTTGCTGAAGGAATTGACAAAGATTTAGATCAAAAATTAAGATACATCTTCTGTCTTTCTAACACATTTCTTGGATGTGATGGAGAAATTCCTGAAAAGTATTGACCATTACTTTTTATTCATATGGAAAAATAACATAAGACCAGGAGTCTAGAAAGCATTGCTAAAGTGTATTAAGACTTGGGCAAATAAACAAACAAAAAAAATAGATGTTTTCATCTCTACTGATAATTTCAATTGGAAACAAAATAAAATTTAGGTCTTGTTTTGTTTTTGACTATAAGAACAATAACTTTTCAACTAGAAATGTATGCAGCTAAAAAAACAGATACATAGGGCAGACACCCTCCTGATTCAAATGTCAATTCTCCTCTGCTTCCTTAGATTCTTTTCTTTTCTCATTTTCCACTTGAAGTATTTCTTCCATTCTTTGAAGAACAAATCTAAGCAAGAAAGTTTTAAATTAAAAGAATGGGTGCAGTAAGAGTAGTCTAGATACATATTGTTAAGGAAAACAAAATAGATGATTCCCATATGACAAAAACTGGTATCATATAATATAGGAGGTATAAAACAGGAAGAATGGAGGATAAGTATTAAGGTTACAGAAGAAAAATATCCAAAAGAAGGCAGAAAATAAACTAATACTCGCAGGGCTCAAATGTCAATCCTATTTTAATAGCTGCTTGATCATAGTAAATAGCATCGTCTCTAGGTCTCAGTTTCTTCTTACATAAAATAATGGGTTGGATTAGAGGATGTCTATGTACAAATACAAAAATAGGGGCAATACTATAGTGAGCTGGAGAATCCAATGGACAGAGATATTTGACCTTATATGTGTAATCTTTTTGACTATTACTGGTGACAAAAGAATAGAGGGAAAATGGAGGAAGTTAATTGTTTCTATCAATTCAGTTACAAACATTTATCACATGCCTCATATGAACACATTCAATTTAATTCAGTTCAACAATTAAAAAAATACTACCTAAGATCAAACTATTTACTAAAAAGTTTTCTAAGTCATCAAATCTTCACCCCTTTCTTACAGATAAGAAAACTCAAAAAGATCATGATTTACTCTAGTCACATAAGCAGAAATAACAGGGATAGATTTGAGTTTGTGTAGAGTAACCCCCAGGCTAGTATCCTTTCTTCTTTGCTACATTTTTTTTCCTGACATGTACAACATTGTTGGGAGATAAAAACTTTGAACACATCATGATCTTAGATGGATGGCATGCATATAATAGATTGGTGTTGGAAGGAATCTGAGAGATCTTTTAAATCCAAACCCTTCTTTTACTTATAAAGAAATTGGGACCTTGAAATATTAAGTGACTTGTCCAAGGTCACACAGAAAATAAGTATAAGAAAGCAAATTGGAGTCTCTTAATTTTTAAAATAGATAATGATTTTTAATAGTTTTTATTTACCAGATATATGCATGGGTAATTTTACAACATTGACAATTGCCAAATCTTTTGTTCTAATTTTCCCCTCTTTCCCCCCCAGATGACAGATTGACCAATACATGTTAAATATGTTAAAGTATAAATTAAATACAACATATGTATACATGTCCAAACAGTTGTTTTGCTGTACAAAAGGAATCGGACTTTGAAATAGTATACAATTAGCCTGGGAAGGAAATAAAAAATGCAGATGGACAAAAATAGAGGGATTAAGAATTCTATGTAGTGGTTCATAGTCATCTCCCAGAGTTCTTTTGCTGGTTGTAGCTGGTTTCAGTTCATTACTACTCTATTGGAACTGATTTGGTTCATCTCATTGTTGAAAATGGCCACATCCATCAGAAATGATCATCATATAGTATTGTTGTTGAAGTGTACAATGATCTCCTGGTCCTGCTCATTTCACTCAGCATCAGTTCATGTAAGTCTCTCCAGGCCTTTCTGAAATCATCCTGTTGGTCATTTCTTACAGAACAATAATATTCCATAATATTCATAAGCCACAATTTATTCAGCCATTCTCCAACTGATGGGCATCCACGTAGTTTCCAGTTTCTGGCCACTACAAAGAGGACTGCCACAAACATTCTTGCATGTACAGGTCCCTTTCCCTTCTTTTTTTTTTAAATTTAATTTTTATTTTAATTTATAATTATAACATTTTTTGACAGTACATATGCATGGGTAATTTTTTACAACATTATCCCTTGCACTTACTTCTATTCAGATTTTTTCCCTTCCTCCCCCAACCCCCTCCCCCAGATGGCAGGCAGTCTTATACATGTTAAATATATTACAGTATATTCTAGATACAATATATGTGTGTAGAAACGAATTTTTTGTTGCACAGGAAGAATTGGATTCAGAAGGTAAAAATAACAGTTTACACTCATTTCCCAGTGTTCCTTTTCTGGATATACATGATTCTGCCTATCATTGATCAATTGGAATTGGATAGTTCTTCTCTATGTTGAAGATATCCACTTCCATCAGAATACATCCTCATACAGTATCATTGTTGAAGTGTATAAAGATCTCCTAGTTCTGCTCGTTTCACTAAGCATCAGTTGATGTAAGTCTCTCCAAGCCTCTCTGTATTTCTCCTGTTGGTCATTTCTTACTGAACAATAATATTCCATAACATTCATATACCATAATTTACCCAACCATTCTCCAATTGATGGACATCCATTCATCTTCCAGCTTCTAGCCACTACAAAAAGGGATGCCACAAACATTTTGGCACATACAGGTCCCTTTCCCTTCTTTAGTATTTCCTTGGGGTATAAGACTAGTAGTAGCACTGCTGGGTCAAAGGGTATGCACATTTTGATAACTTTTTGGGCATAATTCCAGATTACTCTCCAGAATGGTTGGATTCTTTCACAACTCCACCAACAATGCATCAGTGTCCCAGCTTTCCCACAGTCCCTCCAACATTCATCGTTATTTGTTCCTGTCATCTTAGCCAATCTGACAGGTGTGTAATGATACCTCAGAGTTGTCTTAATTTGCATTTCTCTGATCAATAATGATTTGGAACACTATTTCATATGAGTGGAAATAGTTTTAATGTCATCATCTGAAAATTGTCTGTTCATATCCTTTGACCATTTATCAATTGGAGAATGGCTTGATTTCTTATAAATTAAAGTCAATTCTCTGTATATTTTGGAGATGAGGCCTTTATCAGAACCTTTAACTGTAAAAATGTTTTCCCAATTTGTTACTTCCCTTCTAATCTTGTTTGCATTCGTTTTGTTTGTGCAGAAACTTTTTAATTTGGTGTAATCAAAATTTTCTATTTTGTGATCAATAATAATCTTTAGTTCTCCCTTGGACACAAACTCCTTCCTCCTCCACAAGTCTGAGAGGCAAACTATCCCATGTTCCTCCAATTTATTTATGATTTCGTTCTTTATGCCTAAATCTTGGACCCATTTTGATCTAATCTTAGTATGTGGTGTTAAATGTGGGTCCATGCCTAGTTTCTGCCATACTAATTTCCAGTTTTCCCAGCAGTTTTTGTCAAATAATGAATTCTTATCCCAAAATTTGGGATCTTTGGGTTTGTCAAAGATTAGATTGCTATTTTTATTCACTATCTTGCCCTGTGAACCTAACCTATGCCACTGATCAACTAGTCTATTTCTTAGCCAATACCAAATGGTTTTGGTGACTGTTGCTTTATAATATAGCTTTAAATCAGGTACACTTAGACCACCTTCCTCTGACTTTTTTTTCATTAGTTCCCTTGCAATTCTCGACCTTTTATTCTTCCATATGAATTTTGTTGTTATTTTTTCTAGGTCATTAAAATAGTTTCTTGGGAGTCTGACTGGTATAGCACTAAATAAATAGATTAGTTTGGGGAGTATTGTCATCTTTATTTTATTCGCTTGGCCTATCCAAGAGCACTGAATGTCTTTCCAATTATTTAAATCTGACTTTATTTTTGTGGCAAGTGTTTTGTAATTTTGCTCATATAATTCCTGACTCTCCTTTGGTAGATATATTCCCAAATATTTTATACTATCGACTGTTATTTTGAATGGGATTTCTCTTTGTATCTCTTGCTGTTGGATTGTGTTGGTAATGTATAAAAATGCTGAGGATTTATGTGGATCCTTTCCCTTCTTTAAGATCTCTTTGGGATATAAGCCCAATACTAATACTGCTGGGTCAAAGGGTGTGCACATTTTGATAACTTTTTGAGCATAGTTCCAAATTGTTCTCCAGATGGCTGAATCAGTTCACAACTCCACCAACAATGTATCAGTGTCCCCGTTTTCCACATTTCCTCCAAATGTTATTATTATATTTTCATTTCATTTTAGCCAATCTGAGAGGTATGTAGTAGTATTTCAGAGTTGTCTTAATTTGCAGAGGAAAAAAGTCTTAAACATCATAGCTCAAATCTCACGATATTTTGCCTACAAGGAATCAGTGTTTTTTAGTGAAACTGATTTTATAATTTAGAAATTACATGATAGAAGGATACATAAAATGTAAGAGAGAAAGAAGAGGAAAATATGGAATTGTACTCTAATCACCTCAAAAGTTATCAAGGAAGGGTAACTCCTATAGTCTCTCAGGAAAAGGACTTGTGGGACAATGAGAGAAGAGATAAAAGAAAAGACTGAAAAAGGAAGATGGAGGAATTTACTTCAGTGATAACATATAGTCAATGAAATTTTAAAACAAAACAAATTGAAGAGAAAAGAAGGAAATATTTTGCTTGATAACTGAATAAAAAAACAGAAAAAAAGATTTACATAACAGAAAAAAGAAAAAGAAACTGATAATTTAAGCAAAACTAGAGAAAGAAAATAACAAATTAGAAGGAATGTGGGTATGAGGGGAAGAAAGCTTGTGAAAATAAAGATATCTTAAAGTTAATTTTAACCTAGAATAACTGAAGAGACAAAGTTCTTTCTTTACAGAGAAAAAGATAAAATATAACTAAAGACAAATGGAGGAAAGTATACATCTAACTCTCATAACTTTAAATGTGAATGGATTAAACAAGCCAATACAATGAAAAAGAATTATAGTTAACTAGGAAAACAAACTCCCACAATCTGTTGCTATAAAGACATTCAATTGCCCATGTTCAACATATATTGGATTACTTGTTGCCTAAGGAAGAAAGGTAGGGGAAGGGAGGGAGAAAAAATTGTAACACAAGATTTTGCAGGGGTGAATGTTGAAAACTATCTTTGCCTGTATTTTAAAAATAAAAATCTGTTATTAAAAATTAAAGTTAGATTTAAAAATAAAAATAGAAAGACATTTAAAAAACAAAGACATTCCTGAGATTAGGACAATATTTACTAAAATCAGATAAATAAATAAAAAAATCAGTGGTTACTATCATTCTTTCAGGTCAAGCAAAAGCAAATAAGTGGAAGATGAAACTAGGGTCCTTTAACTCTAAATCTAATTTTCTTTCCATTGTACCAAATTACTGCAACACAGCATCTGTGTAATTAACTAAAAACAATCAGGAACAAAGACATAAATGACTGTCATTCAACTTAATACCATTTTTACTGCTAAAATCATTTTTCCTCCTGATCTATCAATTTAGGCATAAGGCTCATCTATTTCACTGCTCACTTTGTACCTCCACTTACTTATCAGCTTCTTCTTTACCTTTCTTTACCATTATCAATTATGCTTCTATGCAAAGATCACTATTTTATAAAGAATTTTAATGAGATTCAATAAAAGAGCATTAAAGTGGATCCTCAAAAGCTTTTACTGCAGTAACAAAAAACAAACAAATCCTCAAGTGGTTAATGTAAACCTCCCAACTCTCATTAAGTGAGTGCATCTCAAATCATTCTCTAGGAAGGTAAGGACCAGTTTACCATTGTACTACTTATATATCTTGTAACTTTTAATGTGTACCTTATAGAATGGAGAGGTTTCTTGTCCAGTGGTACAGGTCAAGGCATACAGTTGGATATCCTCTTCCTCCATTCTATTTATCTGTCTCTGTGTATCTGTTTACCTAACCTTCAACATTCTTATCCAGGGAAATATGTTTCACACAGGATCTTAGACAATCACTTTCAGGGTTCCCATACTCTTTTCTTGCCCCATCAGCAAGAGTAAAGCCCATAATTCATAAGGAACAGGGGTATTTAATCAATCAACAAATATAAATTAAGTCCCCACCATGTGTCTGGCATTGTGCTAGGTGCTGGCTATACAAAGAACTTGAATAGGTCCTGCTTATGTTGTTCCTTGGGAGACAATATATACTTACAAAATCATATACAAAATAAATTAAACATAAAAGTTGGGGTAGGATCAAGAGGATGAGAAAGATTTCATGTAGAAGTTGGTTAAATTTTGAAGAAAACTAAGGATTCTAAGAGGTTAGATAATCATCTGTGATACAAAATAACATAAATATGTAAGAGAACCATGAAAGCAAAATGCTATATGTATATATATATATGTATATATGTGTGTGTGTGTGTGTGTGTGTGTGTGTGTGTGTGTGTGTGCACGCTAGAGGACATTATTATTGATTGGGAGTGGTGATATCAAGAAAGCCTTAGTTTATTAAAAAGTGGAGGCAGAATCGGGGGGAGGGAGTGGAGGGAAGGAGGGGATAATTTGGAAAAATGAATAAAAAAAAAAGTGGAGGCAGAGTTGGGAGGTGGGGAAAGAATGTAATAAGGGAAGAAATAGCTCTCCAGGATTAAGTCAAATCATGAATAAAGTTTCATAGCTATAATAATGGTCAAGGTCAAGGTCAAGGTTTGGTATGTATGAAAAATATTGAATCATTCAGTTTTTCTGGAGCATAGAGGACATGGAAAGGAAGAAATCCAATAAGGTAGAGTATGTCAAAATGTGGAGAATTACAATTATCTAGTTTTGAACTTTACTCAGTAAATAAGAATGTAACATGGTTTTAAAAAGAAAAATTACATAAACAGATTTATGTAAAAGGAAAATTTGTGTTGCAGCAACAGGATGGACATAGTGAAATAAGGGAGAAGATGGAGGCAAGAAGATTGAGGACAGTAATTGAGATAGAGAGTCATGAAGATAATAAAAAAGTGGGAATAGAGAAGAAGGATGAGGGGGAGGTACAGTCCTGAGACAGTAACAAGAAGAATGACATCATCTTTGCCTTACAGAAATTTGTTCTTTTTCTCTGGAAATTTTTAAGAATAAATTAATCTCTTCTGAATTCTTTGATTATCTACTTTCCTGAAGTCAGGCAGCTGGTGTAGATAAACTCTTGAGTCCCCTTCCAGGTCCCATAGATATTAAATTACTTAATTCATCAGTCATTTTTGGAAAAAAAAAACTACTATGGGCAAGGCCCTGTGCCAGCTGTTGGGAAGAAAGAGTAAAATGAGTTCAATCTTTCTGCTCAAAGCATTTATAATTTAGAAGTGAACTATGGTATTGATGGCACTGCAGTATTCAATTATGTTATTTCTTCAGCTTTAAAAAGTTTGAGATGAAGATCCCAGTGGATATTTCTGGAGTTGCTTCTCCTATAAATCATCTCAAAATCTTCTAGTTCACAGAGCACTCACTTTACAATCTGGGCCTTCCCCCCTTTTTAGTCTTATACATTTATTCCTCCTCTTCCACATACTCCATGATTCAGTGACATTGACCTTGCTTCTCTTTGCCCAAGATGTTCCATCTCCTGACACCAGACTTCACTGTCTGTCCCCCATTCATGAAACTTCTTCCCTCTCCATCCCTGCCTCCTGATTTCCTTTAAGTCCCTGTTAAAATATCTTCACAAGGTTTTCCTGATCCCATTGACATAATGTTGATGGAACTTTTCATTGGTTCAGTGATTCTGAGAGAAAATGGAATCATGTGAGTAAAAATACTTAACTCTCAATGAAAGATTTCGCTTCCAGGCATATTCCCCAAGATATTCATAGCTGTACATTTTTGTGATAGCAAAACAAAACTAAACAAAATTTGAGGGGAAAAGGAACAGCCATTAATTGAACATTGGCTGAATAAATTATGGCATATGAATTTAATGTATAAATGATGATGATAAAGAATTTGAAGAGATATGGGGAGATTTTTGAATTGTTATTAAGTGAAGTAAGCAAAACCAAGAAAACAATATTCAAAGAAAAAATATTCAAAA
Source organism: Sminthopsis crassicaudata (assembly GCF_048593235.1). Classification (NCBI taxonomy): domain Eukaryota; kingdom Metazoa; phylum Chordata; class Mammalia; order Dasyuromorphia; family Dasyuridae; genus Sminthopsis; species Sminthopsis crassicaudata. Next base: position 520,965,364 of record NC_133619.1, read on the forward strand.
AATGACAAAAAATTAAAAACAACTTTAAAAGGCAGTTTAACTCTTAATTTTAAATAATCTTGGTTCCAATCTAGTGTTTGATAAATCTAGACCCTAGCTTCTGGGATAAGCTCACTATTTAACAAAAACTGTGGGGAAAATTGGAAATTAGAATGGCAGAAACTAGGCATTGACCCATACCTAATACCCTATACCAAGATAAGGCTGAAATGGGTTCATGATTTATACATAAAGAGTGATACTATTAGCATATTAGAAAAGCAAAGGATAGTCTACCTCTCAGATCTGTGGACAAGAAGAAATTTGTGGCCAAAGATGAACTAGAGTACATTATGGAATGCAAGATGGATAATTGTGATTATATCATGTTAAAAAAGTTTTGTACAAACAAAACTGATACAGATAAGATTAGAAGGGAAGCAACAGACTGGGGGGAGGGGAAATTACATTCAAGAGTTCTGATAAAGTCCTCATCTCTAAAATATATAGAGTATTGACTCAAATTTAAAAGAGTTCAAACCAGTCTCCAATTGATAAATGGTCAAAGGATATGAACAGACAATTTTTACTGAAGAAATTATATAAGCCCAGTAGAAACACTGCTGGATCAAAGGACATGCACATTTTGATTGATCTTTGGGTATAGTTCAAAATTGCTTTCCAGAATGGGTTGAATCAATTCACAACAATGTATTAATGTCCCAGTTTTCCCACATCCCCTCCAACATTCATCAATATCTTTTCCTGACAACTTAGCCAATCTGAGAGGTATGCAATGGTACCTTAGGGTTATCTTAATTTGAATTTCTCTAACCAATAGTGATTTAGAGCATTTTTTTCATATGACTAGAAATGATTTTAATTTCTTCATCTGAGAATTATCTGTTCACATGCTTTGACCATTTATCAATTGTAGAATAGCTTGAATTCTTATAAATTTGAGTCAATTCTCTATGTTTTCGAAACAAGGCCTTTATCAGAAACCATCAATATACACATTTTTCCCAGTTTATTGTTTCTCCTCTAATCTTGTCTGCATTAGTTTTGTTTGTAGCATTCTTTATATCTAAGGGAAAATCCTGGGAAATTCAAAAAGCTACACATATATAAGAATGGGTGCCTAAATTCTGAGCATGGTTAATAAATTAAAATTTATAAGATTAATTAACTAAGCTATATCATCTGAGTATTTTGATTGAATATTTCTATTTAATTATACTAACTCTTCCTCACTTTCTCTACCTAAGCAAGAAGTATTATTTCCTTGTTTCATAGAATCATTGGGATAGGAAGAAGGAAAGAGAATAAGCATTTATCAAGCACCTACTATGTGATAGCATGCTATTTTGCTAAATACTAAGAAATATTGTCTCATTTAATCACAAAACCCTGGCATGTAGGTGCTATCATTATCCTTTTTTTTTTATAGTTGAGGCACTCAAACATAAAATGACAGCTAATAAACATCTAAAGAATGAGAAGAAAGGAAAGTTTATATTTAAAATTATCTCATAAAAATGAAAAGTGATGGAGAAAGTAAGTAAAAAAAAGTCTGATAAAATAAAAATTATTATATCATAGAGTAAAATAACATTTTCAGAATACTCAAGAAATATAAGATGAGTGAAGGGAGAAGAACAGGATATGGCAGGGAAGATGTCCTGATTTAGTGATGCTAATCATACCTCCATTATGCCATATCATCTTGTGGGATTCCTGTCTATATCATCCCAGAATTTTTTTCCAAGGGATATACGCAAGAAGACTTTCTTTCAATCTCTGGATGTTGCATTCTAATACAGAAAAACTATCTGTTGGTTATACCTTGTTGTTGCTAAATGATTGGGTTACCTCTTTTTTTATGATCTGTCATCTCTCTCATGATATTCTTAACCCTGATTTTCCTGAAAAAAAATTTTGTTATTATATGCTTATTTTCATCAAGTGCCTTTCCATAGTCTTTTGGATTACCCACAACTTTACTTTTTCAGAAGCTGACATCCTGTGACAAAATTATATAGAGTCACTGGAAAAACATTGTTTTTAAAGTGAACACACACATACATACACACATACTCACTCAAATGAATCACTTTAATAACCATGTGATATGGAAGCCAGTAGAGATGATATGATATTTGCCTATACTGTGATGAAAAAAAAGTCTCCCAAATAAGGGAAGTTATTCAGCCTGCTGTATTTTGTTCAAATCAGAACATTTCAGGGTACCAAAGTCAGTTCTAGACGTCACAAATTTTTAGATATTGATTAGCTGGTATCAGGGCAGATCCTCATTATGTCACATCATTACTTCACAATATTTCACTTACCTTCTGATTCTTCTCCTTGCCATGTCACCCTCCACTTCAAGTCTGTCTTTATTCAGCTGCCAAAATGATTTTTCTAAAGAACAGACCATGTTACCACCCTACTTAGTAAACTTCCAGTGTCTCCCTTTTACCTCCAAGATCAAATATAAAATTCTGTATTTGGCTTTTAAAGCTCTTAATAACCTGGCCCTTTCCTACTTTTTTATTTTTCTTACAGGTTACTTCCTTCCACATACTCTGGGATTCAGTGACTTTAGCCAGCTTTGCTATTTCTTGACAAGACATTCTACTCAGGTACTGTACTCCATATTCAGAATGTTTTCCCTCCTCATTACTACTTCCTAGATTCCCTCCCCTCCTTCAAGTCCCAGCTAAAATACTGTTTCCTTCAAGAAACCTTACCCAATGTCTCTTAATTCTGTTGATTATCTCCAGTATCTCTTGCATCTGGCTTTTTTGTACCTAATTTTTGGCACGTTTTCTTCTTCATTACTAGGAGATTGTTCTTAAGAACAGGGATTACTTTTTGCCTTCCATCATATATCTAGCACTTAGTCCAGTATCTAGCACATAACAGTTACTTAATAAGCTTTTTCTGACTGGCTGAGTTTAAGGATTTAGAGATATTTTGAATAGAGAAGCAAAAGTTTAGCTTGGGATGGGTGGGAGTATCTTTAAGTATTTGAAGGGATTCCACATGGAAGAATGATTAGTTATGTTCTGTTTGGCCAAAAAAAAAAATTGTAACTAGGGACAACAGGAAGAAATTGAAAGAGGCAAAATTAGGCTGGACATCGAGAAAAACATTTTCATAATACTACCCAAAAATAAAATGCAGTTCAGGAAGTGGGAAGGTTTCCAAAACTGGAGACATGCAAAGAAAGGATCATAGTATACTACAAACCTACTCTGAGATTCTTTCATTCTGTGGAACACAAAGTATTATTCTTCTTTGAAATTGTGTTCCTATCTTGTTCTCCAGAATCTTGTTGCCTAAGGCTTATGTAGCATAATTCCAATCTATCATTGCCTGGGTCTCTGATAGTCATTGTTAGGATTTCCCTAATGCTGTTTGCTTGCAGGCCCTGATTGCCTACTTCATCTACATTTGGTTTGATACCATGATTATATGACTATGAGCAAATAATTTCAATTATGAACCTTAGGTAACTCATCTATTAAGTGGGGAAGCTAATAATTATCTACTTCACAGGATTCATAAAGCACAGATCTAGAGCTGGAAGAGAATGTAGCAAACAGTAGTCCAACTCCATAACTTTACAAGTGAGGAAACTGAGGTCCAGAGTAATTGTGTGATTTCTTCAGAATCATATGAGAAAGAATGAATACATTCATAAATTCAAAAGCATTTAAGTGCTTACTATATTCCAAACACTACTAGCTAGTGATACAAAATAAAAAAAAAAGTCTCTGACTTTAAGGAACTTACATTCTAATAAATGAAAATAATACATATGTGGGACAGCAAGAGCTGAAAGGTGGGGAAAAGCATGATGGAAAGTATGACTATAACTATAACTTACAGGTGACCAGAAACTAGCATAATAGGCCTAGGATTGGGTAAAATGAGGTAATAGCTCATCAATCTTGTCCCCAGGTCCTAGAAACAAGGCCAAATAAGGAGCCCCAGGGACCTACTTGCCAAGTAGCTACAGGGATAATATCTTGGCAAAAACAAGCAATTTCCCAACTGTTATACAGTCTAATTTTATCCAACTATCCAATTCTAAGCCCAATTCATTGCTCTATCCATCCAAAATATAGAAAAATATGTATTGTATAGACTATGACATGAAACTGAATATATGCCCAATAGAGAATTGAATTTGTTAGACTAATTATGTGGGTATATGTCTTTGTGCATATGTATGTGTGTTTGTTCATTACATTCTCTTCCATATGTCATATGGAAATATTCAGACCTATTATTTCATCACTATATAAGTTGCCAGATTTCTATACCTTTGCAGATGAGTAACAAGTCATATCCTTAGAGAGCAGCCTGGGAAAAAAAGAAGCTAAAAAGCTTTATTATATCTGAATAGGTAATATGCATGAGAGGCAATTCTTGAATTCATGTCTTTCTTATTCCAAACCTTACCCTTTATGAGCTATATCAGACTGCTTTTTAATTTATTGATGAAGATGTTTTATCTGCATGTACAATTGCAGGTTACTAAAAAGTCAATAACGATGATGAGTAGAACAAGCTGGTAACAGGTAAAGTAATTAGTTCAATGGGGTTGGAATAAAGACTTGTTTTTGAATACTACCTCAGATGCCTCATACTAAGTGACATCTGGATCTAAGTTTCCTTTTCAATAAAATAAGAGGGTTGACCTTGACAATTTCTAAAATCCATTTCATTCCAAATCTATGCTCCTATGGATCACATTTATGAAATTACTCAGTTTCTAAAATTCCCAAGATAGGTGGTACAGTGATAGAGTGCCCATCTTGGAGTTAGCAAAAACTGTGTTCAAATTCAATCTCAGATACTTTCTAGCTGAGTGACTTTAAACAAGACAATTAACCCTGTTTACTTCAATTTCCTCAGCTATAAAATGAGCCAGAGAAGAAAACAGCAAACAACTCTAGTATATTTTCCAAGAAAGTTCCAAAATCAGGTCACAGAGAATTGGATATAATTGAAACAACTCTATAACCCCAAAATGTTTGATCCCCACAAAAATCTAATTCTTTATTTTTTATTCAGTGATGCTAGATATTGAGAGTCCTGGAATCCATTTTTGCAGAAGATACACTTACAGGTGATCCAAAGATAACACAAAAACACAAATAAATCATAATTATTTATGATGATTCAGAAAAGTAGCAGAGACTTTCATTCTCAAGCATGTATACCCTACTGCAGTGAGAATGAAACACCAAATACAATCTTAGTACTGCAGTGATAAAATTAATGCATTCTATTAGATGGATCCTCCAGGAAGAATCATGTGCAGTCTACAACCACAGTACATTGAACATGCCTAATTTTGTTTTATCTCAGAAGCTAAACAAGATTGGATCAATGTGAGTCAACATGGAAATGATGGATGCTTGGGGGGGATAGCTAGGGAGCACAGAGGATAGAATGATGATCCTGGAGTCAAGAAACCTCATCTACATGAGTTCAAAACTGGCACTTACTAGCTGTATGACCCTGGGCAAGTCATTTATGCTGTTTGTCTCTGTTTCCTTACGTATAAAATGGACCAGAGAATCACTTAAGTATCTTTACCAAGAAGACCACAAATGGGATCCCAAAGAGTTGGACACAACTGAAAATGACTAGACAACAGCAACCATGGAGAATCTATTAAAAAGCAAGAATAAGAATTATATAGTAGAGAAGAGTAGAGGACTATGACGTAGAGCAAAGGATCAAATAAGCTAGAAGGGAGTTCATCTGCCATCTTCACTTTCACAAATGAGCAAACTGACACCAGAAGGAGAAGGTGACTCACCCAATGCTTCACAGGTGATAACAAAACCAGAACCAGAATCCAGGTTAATATTCTTTCTGTCACATCATAGCCATCTCTGGGATCAGTGGAAGATTTTCTGGCACTCCTGCCCACAGCAACAAAACCACAAGTCCATCCAAGTGCCAGAAAATCACAGAGTTAGAATTGGAAGGAACCTACCTCATAGATCATCTTTTGCAACTTTTCATTTTGCAGATGAAAAAACTGAAGACCAGTGGTGTTTCAAGTCACACAGAATTAGGGAGGATGGATAATGTTTTACTGAATTTATTTAGTTTTCCTGGATCCTCTGCTCCAGATCCTACCTTTCCTCTATATTCCATCCATGTGAAGCAGATGCTACAACTTCCTTTACCCTTTGGGACTATCTTATTTATATAAACCTGATTTCACCAATACAAAAATGTATGAGACCATAGTTTCTATAACATAGCGTTTTATAGTCTATGATGCTCTTTTCTCTCAGTGATGTTGTGAAGTAGATAACAGAACACAATTGACTGGGCAATGACTGGGATTGCTAAGCATATTGCCATAATTTTGTTGTTCTCACACCTGTGATTCTATTGCTTTGCAGAGCTCTCAGTGAGGAAACTAGCTGGTGAGCACATTCTCTGGAGCAGAGTGGTAACCTCTCTGCAATGTATATTACTAGAGAGCTATCTTGGGAACTTTGGGCTATGAGTTGCCAGGGTCATATGGAACCAGTATGTAGTAGAGACCACACTCAGTTCTTCCAGACTACATACCAGTCACTATGCCATACCTTCTTACATTACTATCTTTAGTGACATTTTTTAGATCAATATTTCACATGATTGGTTACCATATATTTTGTATGGCTTCTAGCAATCCCTTGAGAAATAACAGTTCTTTCACATGGACTGCTGTATATAGAAGACATTCTGGCATTCTGGTGAATGAATGAATACATGAAAAAGCATTTTTAAGCATTGACTATATGTTGAACACTATTCTAAGCTTTGAGGATATATAATGAAAATTGACAATCCCTGCTTTCAAGAAGCTCCCATTCTATATGACAGTGACAAATATTCACAGGGTGGAAGAGCCTAGTGATCCTGAAAGCACTTGGACAGGTCAGATAGTAATATCTAGCAAGGTCAATGGTAAGGTATTAGAGATTCAATGGTCCAATTAGAGGGCAGGTGGCAAGAGCTGGTGGATGCGGTTGCAGAGCATCTGGTAAGTCCTTAGGATTTCTAGACTTATAATTGCTGACTCTGCTCATTCAAATGGGAGGAAGTGTCATAGTTACTCAATGGGTAAGTCTAAAAATTTGGAATCTATATTTGCCAGGGGAAATAGACCAGAGAGTAGGAGTAAAGTGGAGATTATGGGTTTTCTTACTGAAAGATGAAGATATACAGACAAAATCCATCCATGAAATGGATAGAGAAACAATTTTATGTCTCAGTGTTAGACTGAATTAAGAGAGGCAGAGTCTTTAGGACTAGAGAAGTGATAAGAGTTTCTGTACTTTGCAGATGATATCTGCAACATTATTTGCCATGGTTGGTGCCACATTTTAGTAAGGGCATTAGTATTAACAATCTGGACAACATCTAAAGAAAGGTAATCAGAATGGCAAAGAATCTCAAGATCGTGCTGTATGGAGACAGAAGGAAGGAGTTAGTGATGTTAAGTTAATAGAACATAAGTGCAAAAGACTATGAGTTTGAAATAGAAGAAGGATTTGATGTATTGTTCTTAATTATGCACAGAAGAACTTGGAATGGATCTTACCAAGAAACAGATTTCAGCATAATAGAAGGAAAACTTCATAACAAATTAGTTATTCAAAGGTTAAGCTTTTAAGGGAGATGGTGAGTTCCCCATCACTGAATGTCTTCAAACAGAAGTTGGATGATTCCCTAATGGGTTTATTGTAAAGGAGATTCCTATACAGGTATCACTTGGAATAGATGACTACTGATGTTACTTCCAACTCATTTTGTGATTCTATAATATTTGCTAATATTTAGTACATTATTATTTGCAAAGATGTGCCAATGACAATTCAGAAAACATAGTTGGAATGTATGAAGTTCTCTCCATGATCTGACCATGGAACAAATTGCTTCTTAAAAAGTGTTGCTGGCATTTTGCAATTAAAAAAACCCTTCTCTGAACTGCCTTCCATTAAATACTTAATTCATCACTTGCTTCCTGTTTTACACTGAAGAGTCTTATACCAATAAAAAAGACTTCATAGGTTCAATTATGAGAGTAAGCAAGGAAAACTCCAATCTCCTTTTCCCATATTAACATTGTTATTGAATATTGAAATGATTAATTGTGAAGACTTAGCTTCTCTGAACAATAGGATGATTCAAGACAATGCCAAGGACTTAGGTTAAAAATATTCATCACCAGAGAGCTGATGAACTCAGAGAAACAATTTGAAGGATACTTTTTTTCTTTCTTTCTTCCTTTTTTCCTTCCCTCCTTTCTATTTTATTTATTTTTTATTTTATTCTTTCTTTTCCTTGCTTTTCTTTTTTTTTTTTTTGCAACATGGCTAATATAGAAATATGTTTTGCATGACTTCACATGAAAGCAATATATCAATTACATATATATATGCATACATATATATATATATTATTTGCCTTCTCAATGAAATAAAGAGGGGCTTAAAGGAAAGAGAGAACGAATTTAAAACTCAAAATGGTTTTAAAATGATTGTTCAAAATAATTTTTTTTTAAAATGTTGTTTCAGGATCAATAATGCCTTTAAGCAATGGAGGGAAATTTATGGATCCAGCAATATTTGTTGCCAATCTGAAATGTAAAAGTACCCCAAGTTCATGCTTCCCTTACAGGATAGACTTAGTCCCAGAATGCTTCAAAAGGGCTAGCCATCTGGTCATCCTCTAGGGGATACCTGTCACAAACTGATGAAGCCCTTCTGTGAATAGCAAAAGCCATGGTCTGCTATGGACTGTGACAGTAAATATGAGGAATTTGATTGAGGTTTTTTAACTTATATTTGGTATTCCAAGTTTGTAACCTGAATCAAGCAAAGCTAGTATTAGAGTTTTCCTGTCTGGATATGACAATGTAGTTACTGTCCAAGAGAAGACTAAAATCTGCATGGTACATATCCTTAGCAATCCAGAAGGCTTATGATCTGTAATTGCCATAAACCATCTCCCAAATACTTGAATTAAGAACAAGGCCCTTTCACATACTTAATCCAAAGAAGTTGTAGTTATATGAGAGCAGTTTCCCTGTTATTGTTATAGATACTTAGTGATGATAAGAGATTTAAGTATTCACCTCTTGGGATTTCCAAGTTAACTCCCTTCCTCCCATTTGCTTTGTGTAGTTAGGGATTATACATAATACATGAAATGTAACAGATGTAATCATAAAGCTATTAGGATTATAAAGCAATTGGTTCCACCAGACCTTCCAAATTGCAAATGTTTTGCCATGTCCAGATGCTTTGGGTGTATTTCGACATCATCATAATTCTGCAAAACACATAAAGCACCATTACCCAAGTTTTACAATATGAAACCAACATTTTCATTGTTTCCTTTTCCCAAAAATCTGGTACTGTCAGGCTTAGTTGGTTGATAGATAAATGTAGGTTTTTTTTTTTTCCTTTTAGAACTGACTATGTTTTTTCTTGCCTAATTTTAAGTATATGACTTGATCTCTTACTTACAAGGTTGAGATTTTCACTAGGGAAGGCTAGAGTCAGAATCTGTTACCTGGCTCTGCTTTTCTTGAACCTCAAGTTGTATTATAGTAGTAAGCCAGTTACATACCACTACTACTACTTGTGGTATGACTATAAGGATTTCTCTATTCAACAGTATCCTCTTTTTCCAATAAAATATGATAAACTTGAGGAGTGAGCTGGTAACTTATTACTATTCCTAATAGTAGAAAGGATTTGGGGTAATCCATTATTTGGGAAACTAGTAAAATAATTTATTCAAATACTTTCATATTTTGGGTCATTGTTCTATCAAGTTGAGATTGTAAAAGACACAGAACTTATGTCACCTCCTCCAGAAAACCTGCTTTCACATTTCAAGGAAGAAATGATCAAATCCTTCTCTGACCAATTGCTTTTACTTCTAGTATTCCCTTAACATTTTTTTTGCATATTTATTGATGTGACAGGCAAGCAGGCATTGGCATAATAGGGAACGCTTTTGTTGGGGTTATGAAAACTTAGGTTTTGGTTTAGCCTTTGAAACATATTGGCTACATAATCCTGAACAGGTCATTTAAACTCTCCATGTTTAGTAGTTTTCTAAGATTACAGAGTTCAAAGATGCTTATCTGCATTCATCATGAAAAATTATTATCAGAAAACTGCCTGCAACAATGAAATCATAAAATGAGTTATCAATGTACATTTCTCATCATCTCAACAATACTGGGAGCTATTTGAGTTTTATTTTTTTCTTTCTAGATGCCCTTCAACAGCTAGTAAAGTGCCTTACACATAGTAGGCACTTAATTAATATTTGTTGAATGAAGTAATCAATGTGTTTTCAAGTAAAAGTGAAGACCTTTCTTTGATTACCTTTAAAGTGAAGACAACTATTGTTTGGTAGTAAAGACAAGAGTTCCATTAAGTGACAAAGATGTTCTAAATTGTAGTCAGGGGACAGGTTCCAGTCAAAACTTTGTTACTAATTCTTTATGTAACAGGTTACCTATTGATCTGTTAAGTAGTAATAACAAAATGATCAAGGGATATCAATAACTAAGATGAAATTTTATTTTAATGCATATTAGTTATATGCAATGTATACATCATTACATAAACATATTTCTGTTTTAGAATATATAACTAAAAATTTGGCAGAAATGTCATCATGCTTCCAAAGATATTCTGAATATGCTCTTGCATTTACCTATTGGAAATAGCCCGTCTCCTGAGTAGTAGCTGCTCCACATATATGACCTGTTTTTATGAGTATAACATGGGAAAATATGAATACATTTGATGGGATATGCTCGCTTGTAATTCTTGATAAGAGCCCAGCAATGGAAGGGTAAATGATAAAAAAAAAAGAAGGAATCAATCAACATGTTTTTATTTAGTGTTTAACTTTTTAAAATATTTTTTAAAATTAATTTTATAATTACAACATTTTTTGACAGTACATATGCATGGGTAATTTTTTACAACATTATCCCTTGCACTCACTTCTGTTCCGAATTTTCCCCTCCTTCCCTCCACCCCCTCCCCTAGATGGCAGGCAGTCCCATAAATGTTAAGTGTGTTATAGTATATCCCATGTATAATATATGTGTGCAGAACCAAATTTTTTGTTGTGTAGGAAGAATTGGATTCAGAAGGTAAAAATAACCTGGGAAGAAAAACATTAGTACAAACAGTTTACACTCATTTCCCAGTGTTCCTTTTCTGAGTGTAGTTGATTCTGTCCATCATTGATCAATTGAAACTGAATTAGATCTTCTTTTTGTTGAAGATATCCACTTCCATCAGAATACATCCTCATACAGTATCATTGTCGAAGTATAGAATGATCTCCTGGTTCTGTTCACTTCACTCAGCATCAGTCCATGTAAATCTCTCCAAACCTCTCTGTCTTCATCCTGCTGATCATTTCTTACAGAACAATAATATTGCATAACATTCATATACCACAATTTATCCAACCATTCTCCAATTGATGGACATCCATTCATTTTCCAGTTTCTAACCACTATGAAAAGGGCTGCCACAAACATTTTGGGACATACAGGTCCCTTTCCCTTCTTTAGTATTTCTTTGGGATATAAGCCCAGTAGTAACACTGTTGAATCAAAGGGTATGCATAGTTTGATAACTTTTTGGGCATAATTCCAGATTGCTCTCCAGAATGGCCGGATTCTTTCACAACTCCAACAACAATGGACCAACATCCCAATTTTCCCACATCCCCTCCAACATTCATCATTATTTGTTCCTGTCATCTTAGCCAATCTGATAGGTATGTAATGATATCTCAGAGTTGTCTTAATTTGCATTTCTCTGATCAATAGTGATTTGGAACATGCTTTCATATGAGTGGAAATAGTTTCAATTTCATCATCTGAAAATTGTCTGTTCATATCCTTTGAGCTTATTTAACTTTTATTGATTGAATTTTGCTTATTTGTTCACTTATTCATTTATCTTTTTAGAGTATTTAGGTTTTTTTGATATTGGGAAATGCAAAGACAAAAATGAAATAATCCCCTAAAGAAGCTGATATTTAACTAGCACAAAGAATATATATATATATATATATATATATATATATATATATATATATATATATATATATATACATAAAAATATATGAAATATATACACAAAATAAATATAATTTAATTTTGGGAAGGGTGACCAACATTTGGAAGGTAAATCAATAAAACTAAGCTAATATTTATATGTACCAAGCACTGTGCTAAATGCTTCACAGATATTAGTAATTCTAAAGTCACTAATAGAGGAAAGGGCTACATTTATAGAAGATACTGATTATAGAAGATACTGACATCATTCTTTTGACAACAAGGCTTATTTAAAATCAACATTGAAAGTAAAATGGAAAGATACCCGTGTAAATAAAGTGCCAAGTAGATAGAAAGGATACTAAGACTTGGGCTTTGTCCTGCCAAGCATTACTATATTTAATAGTATCTATAAAGCTGGATGCAAGTATGTAAAGGGGTCGAGTATGGATATTTGTGAGTTATGAATAGAACTGATTTGCTAAGCTGACTGCTGAATTATACAAAGGTGAAAGTTAAACCAAATCTCTGTGAACATGTTTATTTTCTAGCATCAAAGTGCAAACATTTAAACAGAGAGTGAGGTTTACAGACCTGATTCAAGGCTGGCTAGAACTATGTGAGAAAGTCACGGAAAATCAGAGCAGTAAAACACAGAAGCTCCTTATGGGGCACCAACAGAAGAAACTAATCAAGGGAAATAGGTTATCAATTGTCTACTAGAGAGCTCTTTGCAAAACAGTCACCAATCAGTAAAAAAATATATATATATGTATATATATATATATTTTTAAAATATATATATATTACATGCCTGTTGTGTGCCAGGTATTATGTTAAAGCACTGGGGAAACAGAGACAAAAGCAAAACAATTCTTGATTTCAAGAAGACATTCTATTATCTCAGTGAAAGTCATTATCTTTGGCTTGGCTCAGGTACTTTTAACTATGGCTATGATTTTTTTAAATGATACTGGAAATGAATCTTTCTCATTGAACCCATGAGAGGGACCCAATATACCAACACTGTGCAAAAGCAGAATTGAGCAATCCCACACCTGCTTCTCTAAAATCAACCAACTAATCCCACTGCTACCATATTATATATGAGTTAGAAACTCAGGAGGGGCTGCAGGTCTGCATTGTCTTATGCGTATTGAAGGATTGCTGTATTGATCCAGAAGCAATTAATAGTCAGTGCCCTTTAAGGCTGTGCAAATTGAACTTGTGTAATATGGCAAAAGATAACCCTCTAAATATTGGAGAAAGATTCCTGCAAAACAGGATGTGGAGCCTCGAGGCTCAGAGATAGCCATGGTGGCAGGTAGCTAATATGCTGATTCCTAAAACCTCTTGGCACTCTCTATTAACTTGCTGTTACTTAGCATCTGATTTTTTTTTAATCTTTTCAACCTTGTCGGACCAACAACTTCAGCTCAGCTCCATCAGGCTCTTGGACAGAGTTTCAGAAAATGTTGTGTGTGTGTCTTCAGAATAAAAGGGTTACCTGAAAAGGAGGATCTAGGAGATACAGAGGAGGAAAAAAAACATCTTTCAGCAAGATCTGAGGTGAGAGGATTTCTTGGGTATTCATAAAAAGAGAGGAGAGTTAGAAACTCATATAGAAAATCACAGAGGCACACAAAAGAAATTACCATGGAATAACAAATGACCAAAGACACCCTCCCACCAAGAATCTTATACATCTCCAAATTATAATGATAATAGTTAACATCTGTATAGCACTTTAAGGTTTGCAAAGTGCTTTACACATGTTAACTCATTTGATTTTTACAACCTTGAGAGAAAGGCACTATCATTATGTTCATTTTACAGATGAGGAAACTGAGGCTGAAGGGATGGTAAGTGACTTGCCCAGGGTCACACAGCTAGTAAGCATCTAAAGCAATATTAAATTTAAGTCTTCCCAACTCCAAGACCCATATTCTATCCACTGCTCCATCTAGCTACATCTAGGTCATTGATCTATAGGTTATGTGTCAAACAGAACTTTTGCATTGCTCATCATTATTTATTCCTTTCCAGACTAATAACTGCAGCAGAACTGAAAGGATCCAGCCTTACAATTGCCAGTTCCGAGGAACTGATGCCTTTTGCTCTTTGCAAAGCTGGAGAGAGCCTGGGAAGATTATCAGGGTAATTGTATCTTCACTTACTGCCACCTCAGCTCTGCTGCCCTAACTTTGTACATGATTAATAATAATAAGATAGGTTAAGGGAAACAGCATATAAGTTCAAATAGGTAACTGCCAAAATCTAGTTGCTATTTAAGTACAAGATTAATTAGGAGAAAGTGGGGAGGTATGTTCCTAGAAACTTATCTATACACCAAGAACTAGAGGTATCAGTGACTTCAAGCAAGAATTTCCTTTTCCCTTCGCTTTTTACACTTATCTCCATTTTTGATGGCATGAACAGTATCACTGAATACCCCACAGTGACAAAAAAATGGAACTTCCAATAAAATGTGATTGAGACACAGGGACAGAACTAAAATAACAATATAACTGAGATCTCCCAACATTTCCCTCCAAACATACTTTTTAAAAAGACTTAAAACTGAATTCTAGAGTTAGCAGAGCCCAAAAAAAGGTCAGGGTGAGATATTCTTCCAGCAGAAGACAATTTAGGAATTTGGAAAGAAAGATCTGTGACACTACCTATAGAAGATAGCACCTAAACAAAATCAGCTATACCCAGAGAAGGAACACTGGGAATTGAGTATAAACTGCATTTTTGTTTTTCTTCCCAGGTTACTTTTACCTTTTGAATCCAATTCTTGCTTTGCAACAAGAAATTCGGTTTTGCACACATATATTGTATCTAGGATATACTGTAACACATGTAACATGTATGGGATTGTGTGTCATCTGGGGGGGGTAGAGGGAAGGAGGAGAAAATTCGGAAAAGAAGTGAGTACAAGGGATAATATTGTAAAAAAAAATTACCCATGCATATGTACTGTCAAAAATTATAATTATAAAATTAATAAAAAAAATTTAAAAAAAGAAGATGGCACCTAAGTTAAGCCTTAGATTCTAATGTTGGAGATGAGGAAAGAGAGACTCATAAGTACGGGGAACAGCTTTTACAAAATCATAGAAATGGCAGAAATAATGCTGGATTTGGGTAAAAGGAAATAGATAATTTTGATATATCACTAACATAAAGAAAAATAATACACAATGGATCTGGAAAGATAAGCTGGAAAAATTATAAAATATAAATGAAAAATTTATATTTTGCCATAGAGACAATAGGGAATTACTGAAGATCTTTGAGCAAAGGAAGGTCTCGATCAGGCCTGTTTCTTTAAGGAATTTTATTTTTTATTGAAAGAACAAAGTACACAATGTGATGAAAAGTAAATGTGGCTTAGAAACAAGAAAAGAAATCTACTCATTTAGAAAAAAAGTTGAGATAACATTGGATACATATTCAGAGCCAGAAAATCTGATTATTGGAAGGGAATGAATAGCATGAGAAGTTAAAACCTGGCAATGTAAATGATATTGAAAAAGAGGATTTCATTTTCTGCACTGCAGCAAAAGACACCAAGATAGTAACTTCTTGGCCAACAAGAGTGCATTTCATGAAGCTTAGAAAGTAAATATTTGCCAAGAGATTTGTCACCTGGATAAAGAGGGTTTTAACCTTAAATCTGGTGTGGAAGGAGAAAAATTCCCAGATAAAACTCAAGGCTGCAAACCATGTAGGATAGCAACACTGATCCAGAAGTGAGACTTTGCAGTTGAGGAAAAGCCTGATAATTCACAGAAGAAAATAACAAAAATGAATTCCAACCAATACTTCTAATTTCTGTATAAATATGCCCTTTAAAGCATTACTCCTATCAGCATCTTTTCTGTGTGTGCAATAACAGTAAAAAACTATTAACATTCTACAATCTTACTCTATTAAAATGACAGGAGACTAGCTTCCAAATGTCAGATTATCCAAGTTTAATTTCTACTCAACTATCCTAGCTAACTCACTTCAACCTTGGGTTAGATGGGTATAATCCTTAACAGGGCCAGGTCCAAATTTCCCGTTTACTTGCAACTCCACTGACCTCTATGCTTTCAATAAAATTATTTTTATCTAACACTAGATATATCTAGGTGAGACATATTTTATACCTGTAAACAAATTATAGGTAAATAAAATTTGAAAATTAACACAGATTTAGAATAAATTTCATGGCTAGAATCCACTAAGAATATAGAATGGAAAGATTTGCTTCCTTAAAAGAAACGCAGGTAATAGAACAAGGGTTAAAATATCACTATATTTCAAGAAAATATATACATGCTTAGAAAATCATTAACCTGGGGAGAATATTTTATGTAATGGCATTTCAATAAATTAAAAAAGAAAAAAAAAACACTAATAATTTTAATATGGCAATATACTTTGAGCATGATGTGATCGAAAACCTTTACTTGCTCTGTTTCTTACTAGACTGGGATTGGCTTTCTTATTTAACCAAGGTTAATGCTGATAGATTGGGGGTGGTCACCCTGAAACAGGGGTAATTACCACAACTCACTCTCAAGGGTTAGCCTGAGGGAATCAGGAAGAATATAAACTCTTTTTTTTTTTTTTTTTAATATACTCTTTTTCAAAAAATATACTTTTTTTGAAAATATAATCTTTTTAATATACTTTTTTTGAAAATATAATTTTAAAAAAAACATAAGTTTTTGAAAATACTTTTAAAAAATATATACTTTTTTGAAAATATAATCTTTTTTAATATACTGTTTTTGAAAATATACTTTTTTGAAAATACGCTTTTAAAAAGCTTACTTTTTTGAAAATACACTTTTTTGAAAATATACTTTTGTTAAAAAATATACTTTTTTGAAAATCCACTTTTTAAAAAAATATATACTTTTTAAAAAATATACTTTTTTTTTTTAAATATACTTTTCATAGTATTTTCTAAGCCCCTGCCGGTGTGCTTCCCATTTATATAAATCAGAAACAACAGCAACATTAACTCTCAAACATGAATCATTTGCTAAAGTAGTAAATAAAAATGCAATAATTCACTCATAACATTCTCCCAATACCAGTAACATGTAACGTCTGTGGGAGATTGTGGGCAACAGCTGCAGAAACCTAAAAGTGAGTCACGTGAGCAAAGACACCAGTGACAACTTCCGGTTAGACCGGAAGTTAGCCAATCTCTTTAAGGTGCTGTCCTGATTAAGTGTCACTCATTTTCTAAGCCTTTCTGCTTTCATTCCTACTACTCTTGAATCACGGGCTCTCCACTCAGACTTTAGTAAAACAGCTGCATGATACTTTTACAGTGACAAAAAGATTCCTAAAAGGGAGAAATGAAAATTCTCTGGATCTCTGTGGGGGGAGAGGAGAGGGAGCAGGTCATGTTAAGGAATATCTCCCTTTTAAACCAGACAAGAGCAGTAGAAAGCAACACCATCAAGACCTTGAAGGGTCCCCTCTTTACCTCCCACCAGTAGAGGGCGATAGAGGCCAATCCTGATTCTTCCTGCTTCAGATTCTACTTTCTGCAATTAGCTTCCAGCTGCTCCCGCACTCTCCTCCAATCAAAGCAAACCCTGAAGAGCCTGAAGCTTCAGTTGGCTCTCTGAATCCTATGCCCATTTCAAACAGCAGGGGGCAGTCAAGGCTTTCAGCTTCTCTCCAGGCGGCTGCTATGTAGTGGTCTCTTTCTTCTGATCTCTGGCTACTCATTCTCTATATTCATCTTGTCATTTCTAGCTTCTAATACTTCCCGTCAGGGCTTCTTCCTAAGTAGTGCTCCATCTCTAATGCAGGCTTAAAAAACACTCAAAGCCCACGTGCTATCATATAACACACACACACCCAATGCGCAATTTCCCCCTGCTTCTCAGCAATTAGTTAATTCCCGTTCTATTCTGAAAACAATCGAATAGAAATTGATGGACAACGACGCCATTTTTACTTCAGTCAGTTAAAAACAAAACTTTTAATATATTCACCTGGTGGCCCATTTTGTTTCAGCTGCTCAGAACTCTTTCCATCTCCTATTCTTACGTCAGTGCCGTGGTTCTGCTCCTTTTGGGGAAATAAAACATCTAGAATGTAAGAGAAAATACTTTGTATTCCCTCCCCACAGGAGATGAGAAATAAATAAATATTTTTTTAATTGGTTGACTTCCTAATTACAGATCACAGAATTGGCCCAGAAGACAATGTCGTCATCATGGGGCACGCCAATGATTTAGGAGAACTTTGGGGATTGGACTTTAAAGGAAAATATAGAATTATCTGTATAAAATATAGCGAATTTGCTTGTTTTTGTCGGATTTTGTTAAAGAATGGTAAAATAAAAAAATTTACAGTCCTGAAAACATCATGAACAAATATAGGGAAATATAGATTTAAAATCATAACTAAAAGTAAAGGTGAATTGACTAAATTAGACTAAATAAGAATAAAATAAAGTTTACTGAATGAATTTTAAAATATAGAACACAGCAGTATTTTCCCTAAAGAAATTACATCTAAAGCAAACGGACATAGATTAATTAAAGTGGAATACTCCATGGGTTCTAATGTTTAATCAAGAAATACCTGGCCCAGATAAAGTTGAATTCAAACCAGCAAATTTTAAGAAACATAGACAAAAAACACAAAGAACAAGAATCTTACAATATTAAGTGTTTCTGCTTTAAATAATACCACAATTAAATTCAGAATTAGGTTCATATTTTGCTAGATGAAATATTTAGAAATATATAAGTATTCGATGGTCCTAATACCCCATGATGATGATGACGATGATGAGGATGATGAAGATAACTAGTAAAAAGTAAAAGATTTTAACAGTTGAGTACAGAAGTTAGAATTACCAGATGTGTGGTAGAAATTAATTGGAAAAAAATATAATTGGAATTACCAGATGTGTGGTAGAAATTAATTGGAAAAGACAGGGAATTTATTCATGGAATTCATTAAAATTGATCACATACTGGACCCCAGGAAATATTTAATAAATTCAAAGAGGCAGAAATACTACTTAAGACAATATTCTGAAACTATAATGGGAATCCACAAGATGTTTACGTGAAAACTGAAAAATAGTTTAATTAAAGATAGTTGAGTCAAAATCGAAAATGAGAAATGAGGAAACATTTAAAAGACAGAATATATAAACATTAGACAGAAAAATCTGGAACATAAAATGATTATGAGAAGCAAATTAAAAATAATAAACATTCATATGAGAAAGTAAATAAAGTGTTGTTTTATAGCTAAAGACATTTTGAAAAGCATCAAAATTAAAAAAAAAAAAAAACAAAGGAAGATAGAAAGATCATAAAAATATGACCAAAATAATGAACTGGAAGATGAAAATTTTGAATTGATAATAAAGCAAATCATTATTTTTTAATGGTAACAAAATTAGCATCATTAAAAATCTTAATTTTAAAATAGAAAAAAACAACAAAAATTGTAAATAAAAAATGACAAATGATAGTAAATGCAAAAATAAATTAAACATTGTTTCTGGAGACTATGGCTGTATGATAATTAATAGAGAAGTCAAGTAAAATGAGTATTTAGAACAATACATAATGCTAAAATTGACATATATCAAGCAATAATGTAAATAAATGGGCTTATTTTTTAATTTATTTATTGCACTAAATACAAAATAAGAAAAAAAATAGAAGAAAAGGAAAATAAAGGAAAATAGAAGAGAACATTGTCATGTATCCAGCAGAACATCAAGGAGAATTCAAAATATATAACAATAAATTTTCATTTCAAGAAAACATATATAATAATAGAAGAAAATATATTCATGAATGTCTATCTTTACTTCCTTGTAGGCTATTCTTTTTTTTTCTCTGCTGCACACTTTATTGCTTTACATTTTTTTTCCCCTTGTCATTCCTCTTCTCCCCATTTTCCCCAAGCAGGCTACAGTTAAGCACAGATATATTGATATATACATACAGACACATACAAATATACATAAACATTCACACATACCCATAGACCCACATACATATACATATATCTATATATAGAGATACATACATACATACCTATATACATACACATACACACATACATTTACCCATATGTAAACATGCATCTAAAACAATATTAGTATGTCAAACATAAATGTTGACTTCTCTTTTGATTAAATCTTTAAGTTTGACTTTGTCTAAAATCAATGATTACTAGCCCTACTTTTTTTCTAATAAATTCTATTTCTGATCCTTATTGTAGTGTTTATGTATTATCTCATTCTTCCCTACCCCTGCTAAT
The DNA here is from genome assembly GCF_048593235.1 of Sminthopsis crassicaudata. Classification (NCBI taxonomy): domain Eukaryota; kingdom Metazoa; phylum Chordata; class Mammalia; order Dasyuromorphia; family Dasyuridae; genus Sminthopsis; species Sminthopsis crassicaudata. The sequence goes on from NC_133619.1 coordinate 520,985,798, forward strand.
TCTTCTACTTTAATTCTGTTCCTTAACTTGCCTTGCTATTGCTTAACCTCCTTTCACCCATGGATCCTTCCCTTCTCTTCTTCCCCCCTCTTCTTCCCCCATCTTTTGCTTCCCCCTTCCACTTATTTCTTTATAGATTTTGAAGAGTGTTATATCCTTTGTAATATACATATATATATATATATACATACATACATATGTACATTATATATATATATATGTATATATACATATAAAAATACATATATGCCTTCCAGAATTTAATGGCCCAGGATTTGGAGATATGGGGTGCCAGATAGTCATATACCTCCCTATTTAACCCATTCTTTATGTGAACAGGTTTGCAGAACTATAAACCCTTCTTCCCTTTGTAATGCCTCAGTGTCTACTCTTCCTTTGCACCTCTTCCTGGACAGTTTTTCTTTTTAGAGTCAGATCATACTCAACTCTGCCCCAATCTTCCTTTTGAGTTACCCAATTGCTGATATCAATCTTAAACATATGGTATACATTTCCATGTAAAAAACATAAATATTTTGTCCATGTTAAGTTCCTTGAAATTGATCTTTGATATTGGCTCTCATATATCAAATTTTCTGTTAAGTTCAACTTTGGGTGAAAATCTGCAAATTCATTTAAGTTAATTTTTTTCATTCAATATAGGTAATTTTGCTGGATATGATATTTTTTTGTTGCAGGTCTAGTTCTTTTGATTGCTGTATATGTGTTTCCAGGACCTATGGTTTTTTATTGTGGTTGCTGATAAGCTCTGTACAATTTTGATTATAGCTCCAGCATGTTTGAATTGTTTTTTTCTTATTTCTTGCAAATTTTTCTCTTTGATCTGGGAGTTTCAAAATTTGGCAATAATATTTCTATGTGTTTTCCACAAAGAATCTCTTTGATGCAGTGATTGATGGATTTTTTTTTTCTCATGGTTTATTATGTTCTGTCCCTCCAGGGCAATTTTCGGGGATTGTCTTGCATTGTTATGTTGAGGTTCTTTTTTTGATCACAACTTTCAAGTAGTCTAATTATTCTTATATTTTCTCTTCTTGATGCATTCTTCAGATCTGTCATTTTTCTTATAAGGTGTTTCATATTCTGTACTATTTTTTTAATTCTTTATATTTTGTTTTGTTATTTCTTGGTCTCATGAAGTCTCATTGACTTCCACTTGCCTAACTTCCAATTGCCCAGTTCTAATTTTCAAAGAATTATTTTTTTCTTTAAAACTCTCTGAAAAAAGAGTTTTTTCCACTTTAACTTTTTTTATAATCTTCTGGATTTTCTTGGATTTTTAAAAATCTTTTCTTCAATCTCTCTTTTGATTTATAAAGTCTGTTTTGAGTTCTATAAATTCTCTCTGGTCAGGGAACCATTTCATGTTATTCTTGGATATAGAAGCTTTTCTTTACCTCAGTATCCTCTTATGAAGATGAAGTCATCTTCCCTATTCCTATAGTAAGTTCCTATGTTTGGGATTTTTCTTCATTTTTTGAAGAGAACTATTAATGTAAGTACCTCTGATCATAGAGTGGAAGATGGTGCCTCTAATTTCACTTCACTTTTCTCCTCTGACCTAGAACCCCAAACCAAAAACTCTTCCCTCCTACAAGTGCCCACAGCCAGCAATATTTCTGCTCCATTGCCTCTGTACTCACTAGTTGCACTGGTTGCTTTTCGCTCAGGGCAGTATCTCAGAAGCTCAACCAGTTCTGGCATTCTGAATTCAACTTTTCCACTCAGACCCCGCCCCCTCCACATACAGTTCATAGGTGAAATTTGCTATGGTTGGGGCTGAGGCTCCTGCCAAATCCAGCTAGCCCCAGGGGTCCCCAGTTGATGTTTCTTTGGAGCTAGCCTGGAAATATTTGCACTTTAAATCCAGTTCTTCCCCAAGTTCTCTTGATCTTTTATCAGTCTGTGTTTACCCTGAGTTTTAAATTTGTTCTGATTATGGGGAAAATCTTGGTAACTTGAAATCTACTAACCTGCTCTGCCATTTTCCCAGAAATTAAGTGAAATGAGTACTTAGAATAATATATAATGACATCTAATAAGCATTAATGAAAATAAATAGGTTTCTCATTTTTGTCTGATATATGATATAGTAAAGATACATAAGCAAAATATTTATTTCAGAATTATGCAATCTTGTAGTACAACCAAAATTCTTCACTGTAATATATACAATAAGTGTCCTTCCTTGACACTTCTAATGCAGGAGAAACCCTTCACCTCTCCATGAAGTCTTTATCACTTTGGGACAATTTTCATTATTAGAAAGTTATTTCTAATGTCAAGCCAAAATTTACTTCTTTACAACTTCTACCTATTGCTTTTGACTCTACCCTCTGGAGAACAAATAAAGCAAGTCTTATCCCTTTTCTGTATAACATTCTTTCAAGTACTCAAAAACAGGTATAGTATTACCTTTGTCCTGTTCCTCTCTTCTCCAGTCTACCTATGTCCAGTTTTTTAAAAAAATAGAATCAAATATAATATGACCTCAAGGACTTTTATTGTCTTGGTTATTCTTTGGACACTCTCTAATTTGCCAGAGTGCTTAAACTATGCAACCTAGACCCACACCAGTATTCCAGAAGAGGACCTCTGAGAGCAGTGGATAAGCAGAGCTGGGTCATTCTGCCTAGAAAACAACATTCTGTCAATGCAGCACAAGATTGCATTACCTTTTTAGAATGCCATATCATTTTCCTAACAAACGTAATGATTTGACAATCTACTAAAACCCTTAAATCTTTTTTTAGAACAACTTTTATGTACCCATTTGTCCCCATTTGATATTTGTGAGACCCATTTTTTTTTGTCCCAGTGCAAGACACTTATTTCTATTGAATTTATTCTCATTATATATAGTCCAATGCTGTAGCTTGTCAAGATCTTTTTTAAATTCTGACTGCCATCTACTGCATGAACTATCCCTTTCAGCTTTATGTCATCTGCAGATTTGATGAACATACATCTATGACATTATTCAAGTCATTGATAAAAATGTTAAACATCAAAGGGCCAAGTATAAATCCCTAGGCTACTCTACTGGAGATCTCTTCCTGAGTTAACATTGAATCGTTAACAACTAGTTTTTGAGTCTGGGCATTCATCCAGATTTGAATCTCTCTGAATGTATTATCATCCAATTCATATCTCTTTAATGTTTCTAAAAGAAAAAGTTCAAGAGAATTTGGTCTGCTGTTTGCAGTTTTGCCACTTAATACTATATGTTATGAGTCTACTGGTTGTCCAGTTAGTCAGTCTCAGCTTTCTCTTTGTGACAACACTGGACCATGACACACCAATCCCTTCTATTTTCCACCATCTCTCAAAGCCTGTCTGGGTTTGTGTTTGTTGTTCCAGGACAATGTTTATGCATCTCATCCTCTGACATGTGCTTTTCCTTTTGCCTTCAATCTTTCCTAACTCATGATTTTTACCAATAAAGCTTCTCATTATGTCGGCAAAGTATTTAAGATTCATTTTTAATATTTGACCTTCTATTGAATAGCCTGAATTAATTTCTTTACCTGTTGACTGGTTTTATCTCCTTGCTATTCAAGAAATTCTCAAAAGTTTTCTCCAGCACCACAATTCAAAAGCGTTGATTCTATAGCACTCAGCTTTCCTTAGTCCAACTCTCACAATCACATATTGCTACTGAAAACTCATAGCTATGATGACACAGATTTTTGTTGGTGAGATGATGTCTCTGCTTTTTAATATGTTATCCAGATTTGCCATAATTTTCTTTCCTGGGAGGAAACATCTTTTAATTTCATGGTTACAGTGCCATCTACAGAGATCTTTGAGTCCAAGAATATAAAGTCTGACATTGTTTCCATTTCTCCTCTCTCTATTTATTTGCCAGGAAGTGATGGGACCAGTTGCCAAGAACTTAGATTTTTTGACGTTAAGCTTCAAGCCAGCTTTATACTTTCCTCTTTTATCCTAATCAGGAAGCTTCTTAATTCTTCACTTTCTACTATCAGAGTGGTATTATATGCATTTCTGAGATTGTTGAGATTTCTCCCAGCAACCTTAATTCTGACTTTTGATTCACTCATCCTGGTATTTTACATAATATACTCTGCACATAAATTAAATAAATCAAGTAACAATATATAGCCTTGTTAGACTCCTTTTCTAATCTTAAACCAATCAATTGTCCCACATTTAGTTCTAACTTTTGCTTTTTTATTAATTATTTTCCTGTATGTTTTTTATGTTGTCTTTCTGATCTTTGTATTTACTCTTTTCCATGCAAATATAATCTTAACTATATGAACTATGTTTAAAACTACTTACATGTGGCCTATACTTCCCAAATAACTTTCTGTGATGATTCACTATGCAAATTAATTATTTATTAATTTATGCAAGTGGATAATACAAATTGATAGATGTTTTATGTTGCATATGTGCATGGTATAATTTTCAAGGCTATAAAATTTTTTTTGTATGAGGAAGATGTAAAGACTTGTCTATTGGCTAGATATTTCAAGATGACCAGTCCCAGGTTCTGTTTACTTATTGGGGAAAGTTCTTCAGGATTCCATTTTCCAGAGACCAAATATTTGCAACAGAAATTCTTTTCTCTGGAATTTATAATCTAAAATAGTTGTTAGATGATTTCTATCCTAAAGAAGGCAGGGGCTATGTAGAATTAGTCTGTGATGGGACTATTCAAAAGCCAAGAAGTTCTGCCTATATTCCTGAGAAAAGAGAAAAGTTATTGGAAGATAAACTAAGTGAATTTCTCAATGCTATGGGTAAAATTGGTTAATCTCAATCTGAATAAATTAGAGACTTTGTCAAAACTTTTTTCATTATACGGAAAGTATTCCCCATCCCACCCCAGGAATTGCTTTCCTACATTTTTTTCTGTAGATCTTGGAAGGATTGTCAATCTTTACATTCAAATACCTTTAGAAACATTTGACTTCTTTATGATTCCAGAAAGCACAAGATTTTTCCCCCTCAGGTCAAAAGGGTACCATAAAATTTTTTTTTCCCAAGTGAAAAATGAGAACAATTTTGCATTCATCAATCAATCAACTAACCAATCAACTTCAAGTACCTACTCTGAGCCCAGGGAGTGCAACAACTAACATATGTAATATCCCAAAACTCTTAGCTGTTTTTGAAGCTTTAGTAGCTCAAAACTGCATTTAGACTTTTAGGACAAAATATATAGATAACTAGGCAAACAGGTAGATAAAAGATAAGAAAACTTGAAAATAGATAGTCTGGTAGAAATACAGAAAGATACATACATACATACATACATACATACATTCATAGAAAGATGGATGGACATATATGTATAGAGAAATGTGTGTATGTGTGTGTATATGTGTGTGTATGAAATTCCTATCCCAAAGCACATTGGTATGGTATTCTCTTCTGCTTGGAACAAATAAAATGCTTCCTTGGAAAAGAGAAGAGGTTAGAGATATCTATTTTGCCTCACTTTGAATAAAAGAAGAATAGCCCTATTCAAACACATGGGCCTTTCTCTACATATAGGGATGCACTCCACTATTCTCACTCCTTACATCTATATATTAAGATAAGAAATATAAGTAGAAAGATGTAGTTATTAATATGTCTGGAGAAGATATATTTGTATATGTATGTAAAGAATATATTTGTATATGTATGTAAGTATATATATATATATATATATGTATATGTGTGTATATATATATATGCATACATATACACACATACACACAGAGGTATCTATATATCTGTATATATCTGCATGTGTATGTACTCACATACACACTTGACCTGAGTCTAAAAGGAAACCTGAAATTCCACGAAGTGGAGATAAGGAAGGAAAACATTCCAAGAATTAGGAATAATAAGTTAAAAACTGTAGGGTTGTGTGTAAAGAACAATTGTTGTTGTTCAGCCATTTCAATCATGTCAATAACTCTTTGTGATCCCATTTGAGGTTTTTATGGCAAAGATATTAGAATAGTTTTCCATTTCCTTCTCCAGCTCATTTTAAGATGAAAAAACTGAGGCAAGCAAGATAAAGTGACTTACACAAGGTCACATAGCTAGTAAATATCTGAAGCCAGATGTGAACTCAGGAAGAGAAGTTTTTCTCCAGGCCCAGCACACTATCCATTGGACCATTTAACTGCCCAAGAAGATGGCTAAAATGACTATGTGTTGAATGCAGTAATAAATAATAAATGTATAATCATCCTGAAAAGGTAAAATGGAAACAGACTATAAAGGGTTCTAGGAATAATTGGGAGACATCTGAGATTGTTGAATATGGGGTAAAATGGTTATACTTGCATTGTAAAAAAAAAATAGCAACTGTGTGACAAAGTATTGAGAGACTTGAAGCAGGGAGATCAATTAAGAAATAATCAATAGATTATAAAAGTCTGAACTAGTAAGATAGCTGTGTAAGGGGAGAAGAGGGGATGAAAACTAAAGATATAGAAATAAAAATAATATTTGGCAAGTTATTGATGATAGGGGAGAGTAAGGAATTGAAGATGACTTTGAGGTTGTGAACCTGCATAACTGAAGGAACACTTGTTCTCTACAGGGAAAAAAAAGAGAATTTCAGAAGTGGAGTAGGATTTGGGGAGGAGATGACAAATTGTATTTTGGAGAGTCTGAGTTTGAAATTCCTATGAAATATCTAGTTCAAAATGTGAGCACTCCTAAATCTATCCATGAATTCCTGGCTAAGGATTCCTCCTTTATAACTCTTGATATTCCATGGGTATCAGCAATTCATGGAACCATGTGTTAGTAACCCTTTTTCTTTGCTGTGTGAAGAAACTACATCTTTTTCCAGCCATACAATTTATTTGATAATATTTTTAGATTACTCCTATAAAATTTATTGGAATATACCATAATCTACTTATACTTACCATGTATCTTTCTGGTGCTTTTGTGTGACTTGCAAGTTTAATTCTTTAGAAACTGCTAGTTTCTCTGTCCAGAGAAACCCCTAGGATTAAATATTAAATCATCTGGCTTTTAAAATCCTTCATAATCTACCTCTTTGCTACTTTTGCGTTCTTCTTCCACCTTCTTCCACCTGTATATACTCGATTATCCAGTGTCATAGGCCTCATTTCTGTTCCCCACATAACACATTCTATTTTCTGAATGTGTGCATTTTCATGGCTGTACTCCATGCTCAGAATGTTGTTCCTTCTCACCCCCATCTTCTGGATTCCTTTATGTGTAACTAAAATTCCCCTTCCACAAAATGCTTTCCCAGGTCCCTCTTATTGCTAGTGTTTGCCATCTACATGTTGTTTGTACATCACTATTTATATATTTAACTGTTAAGTTATTAAAATCAAGAGCCATTTTTGCTTTTCTTTGCATCCCCAGAACTTAGTGTATAGAAAGCGGTCAATAAATACTTGCTGACTTGAAGAGACAAAATTTTGAAAATTCTAGGTTTCTTGGCTTTTCTCCTTGTTTTCTACTTCCTCCTTTCAATTTCCCAGTTACCCTGACTACTTTTTTCATTTCTCAAATAAAGCATGTCCACCAGTATATTCCATTGATCTAAGTGTTTTTCATGGAGAAGAGTGAAAAGTAAGAAAAAGGGATAGATTCTAGAACAGACTGCTTAATATTCTTTTTTTTATTCTAAACTCAAACTCTAAAAGATCATTTCACTACTCATAAAAAAGAAAAAATAGAATTCTATAAGAAACAAGGAAATCATTTCGTGTTGCTTGCTTTTTAAAAATAAAAATATACAAATTCTGTCCCTTATTTTCCACATAGTATCCTTGCCAAAAATATAATTTTCTGTAGCTTATCTATTATCAAACAGTTGGGACATGAATAACATGTTTTACCATAGATTATCTAGAGATAGGTTGGCTATTGCATTGATCAGAGTTCTTAAGTCTTTAACAGTTAATATTCTTTAAAATGTTGTGTTGTATTTGTATAAATTGTTCACTCTTTATCAGTTGATCCTATCCAACATTTTAAAAAATCATCTTTCATAATTTCTTAAAACACAAAATAATCCAATATATCCATATATTACATTTTGTTCATTGCTCAATCATCTAAGGTACTACATTAGATTCCATTTTTTCTTTTTTTTCTTCTTTTGATTCTCCCATCAAGTATCTCTTTCTCTCCCTAACATTATCCTCCTTTTTAAATCCCTTTTTCTTATTCCCAATTGTTTTTCTGTTGGGTTTTATATATGAATGCTTAGTTCTCCTTTGTCCATTTCAGTTGAACAAAGTTCGTATGATTCCCACTTCTCCTACCCATTCCTCCATGTTTGCATACTTTTTTTTTCTGTGTACTACAGTATTGAGAAATCATTTAACACTTTCCAATTACTTAAGTAACTTCACCTTTACAGGTTTCTTTTGATTCATATTTATACTTTAAAGTCTTTATGATGCTCTAATATTTTTATCAGAAGTGCTTGTAAGTCTTGTATTTCATAAAAGGTCCATATTTCCCTTTGAAGCATTTTATTTGGCTTTTTAGGGTAAATTATTGTTGGTACCATACTTATCTCTTTGACCTTTTGGAATATGTTTTCCAAAATTTCCTTTCATAGATTTTGTCATGACTTATATGATGGTGACTTTAGTTCATTGGTGTCTGAAATGCTTCTTTCTGGATTTTTAATGTGGGGGATCTGAATTTTGAGAATAAGCATTCCTAGGACTTTTCAATGTTCCTTTCAGGAGATGAACAGTGAACTATTTTTTCTCTGCTATGATTCTAATAGATCTGCGAAGTTTTCTATTTATTATTCTTGAAAGATAGATTTTTCCCCCTGATTTGCAGAGCCTTATGAATCATAATCTCTCCTTGACATTTTCCAAATCAATCATTTTTATATCATAGATTTCATATTTTCTTCTTTTTTATAATTCTTTAAATTTTTTTCATGTTTCTTATTTTATGTCTTGATTTCTATTTCTTCTATTCTACTTTCCAAGATGACTATTTATTATTTTTATTCTAAGCTACTTAATCTCCTTCAATTCTTACCTCCAGAGATTTCATTTTCTTTTTTAATCTCTTAATTTTTTCTGGGTATTCTTGTAGTCTTTGTGGAGAATACATTTTTCCTTTGAATCTCTTGTTATTGTTATACAATTGTAATGGAGCTATTCTCTTCTTTTGAGAGTGTCACTACATTTTCAGTAATTTTCTATACTGACTGGTCAGTAGATTCTTTGATCTATTCATCTCTCCAGTGTTAGTTCCTGAACTGGGACTTTGGGCCAAAACCAAACTTTGTTCCAAGTAGCACTTTTGGGTCTAGGTTGGAGTCTTCTAGATTCTTACATTGATCTCTACCTTCCAGAATTTAATGGCTTTTGATTTTGGAGAATGGGGTGACAGATATTCAGATACCTCTTGGTCATCACAAGACAGAATGTAAGAAAACTCCAAAGAGTTGGCTATTCCTGTTTGAGAGTGGAGGTCTGAGTTTTATGGCACCAATTGTTGCATATCTATATTCTGCTTCTCTCCATAGTTTAAGATCTCCATTTTTGGACTTTCTAAGCATTCTGGCACTTTCTCAGGAAAGCTCTTAGTTCTTGGCACCTCTGGATATAAAATTTATAGACTTCCTAAACCTAGCCTCTGATTATGCTGATATTTGCATTATTGAAGAATTTCCCTTCTCTATTGCTTAAGCTTCTGGATTTTTGTGCAATTTGGTGATAGAGAAAAAAATTACTGTAGTTTGCCAATAGATTTTTTGATCATTATTTGGTCTAGTGTGATCTTCACGGTTTTCCTAGAGTATGTTTGTGGGAATTGGGTGATTTGGCTCTCATTCAGGCAACCATCCTAGATGAAAATCTATAAAATTCTGCTATTTCAGAACTAAATAAACTAAAATCAGTCATTTAAAAACATTTTTAAACATAAAGTCAACAAAGACCAAGATTAAATATTTAAAAACAACTTATAGTAATAATGCAATTAAAATAACATATTAATCTATAAATATGTGACTGAGACTTTTATAAATATATATTTGACTTGTTATAACAAAAATAAATAAAAATTGAGTTACCTGATTTTTAAAAGTATTAAGCACATCATTTGTTTAAGGCCTTATGGTAATAACCAGGTACATAAAGATTTAAAAAATGATGCAATCCTTTCTCCCCTCCAAAAGCTAACATAAAATTGGAGTAGTATATTCATATAATGTGATGATAACAAAGTAAAGATTCAGTAAAATTCTCCAGGAATATTTGAGCAGATGAAAACAAACTTTTAGGAACAATTATGGTTGCACATGAATAGAAAAGATAAATTTGGTAAAATATTAATGTTTCCTCAAAATAATTTATGGATATAATATAATACAAATGAAAACACTAGTGGTGACTTTATAAAAATGGATTAAATGATGACATTTGTATGAAAACAAAAGTAAAAGAAAAAAAGGGTCACTTTCAATGCAACAAAAAATTCTACAAACGATGGATATCCCTTCAATTTCCAAATCTTTGCCAGAAGAAAAGAGCTGCTATAAATATAATTTAAATGTTTTCAATTTTTAAAGCTTTTTATTTTCAAACATTCACCCCTGAAAAACCTTGTGTTCAAAATATTTTTCTCTCTCCTCCCCCCTCAATCCATTCCTCTAGAGTTGGCAAGCAATCCAATGTTTTAGATAGTGTTAAGATTTTTAAAAACTTTAGATACTGTTAAATATCAATGCTATGTGGTATTTAAAAAAAAAGAAAAATAGAATAATCAGTAGAATGCAGATTCTAAAGAGGAAAAAACTTTCCATTGTATGAAATGACATCCCAATTGCAAAAAAAGAACATTTCATAATATTGCAGAAGAAAGATTTATCTTAGCAAGTTTTTTGAGAAAGTCATGTATATTAAATAGTAGAAAAAGGGAACATTATTCAATAAATATTGTGGGAAAGTGGATAGCACTGTGGCAGAAATAGAGCATAAATCTATACCTTACTCTATATAACACAATAAATTACAGGAGGATCAATGAGTTAAACACAAAAAGAAACCACAAAAAAGTTGGATGAAAATGAGTAATCTAGTTATCTCAATTCCAAAAGTGAGATAAAGTCTTTGTTATTGAAAAATAGAAACAAGTTGTTGGAAGGAAAGGAGATTGATTTCATAACATAAAAAACCACATACATACAAAAAGATTATACAGCCAAAATTTCATAGTAAGAAAAGTAACAGTGAATAGATTTGGAGGGTGTAGAGGAATTTCATGCTCAGAATATCTTACCTTCCTCAATATATAAGGATGGGGTACTAGTTTATAAAGCCAAAACATAATCTACAATGGATAAATAACTGTTTGAAAAGATAAGTATGCTATTTACAAAGAAAAAACACAACATGTAAAATCACTTTAAAAGGTACAAAATATTTAATAATGGTTATACCTGGCACTTTACAAATATTATTTCATCTTATCCTCAAAACAACCCTGAGAAGTAGGTGTCATTGTTTTCCTCATGCAACAAACAATCAAGGAAACTGAAGCAGTCAGAGATTAGTTGACTTCATCAGAGTCACATAACAAGCAAGTGGTTCAGGCTGGTTTTGGACTTGGGTCTTTGTGACTCCAGGCCCAGCACTTTATCTACTGCACTACCAGCTTCCTCTGCACTTTATTCATAATCAGAGAAATATAAACTGCAATAACTGACTTGCTACTTCATGCTTATAAAACTGCTCAGAATGCAAGCTCAAGAAAATATGTTGGTGTATCTCTGGGAAAAGACACAAATATCAATGGTAAAGTTACTAATTGGTATTATCTTTTCTCATTTTTATGCTTCACTATTTAGACACCAATAGTTCTCGCTCTAGGTATGGATGACATTTTTTCATCACAACACCTTCACAATTATATTGGATCACTGTATTGCTGAGAATAGCTAAGTAATCACAGTTAATGGTCTTACAATATTGCTGTTATTTTGTATACAGTTTAAATTCACTTTGTATCAGTTCATGGAATTCTTTCAGATTTTTCAGAGAGTATTCTTCTCAGTTCTTATAGTACACTAATATTTCATCATAAGTACATGACACAATTTGTTCATCCATTCCCCAAATGATGGATATCCCTTCAATTTCCAAATCTTTGCCAGCAGAAAAGAGCTGCTATAAATATAATTTTAAATGTTTTCAATTTTTAAAGCTTTTTATTTTCAAACTTCACCCCTGAAAAACCTTGTGTTCAAAATATTTTTCTCTCTCCTCCCCCCCTCAATCCACTCCCCTAGAGTTGGCGAGCAATCCAATATATGTAAAACATGTGCAAATCTTTTACACATATTTCTACAATTATAATTCTGCACAAGGAAAATCAAGTAAAAAAGAAAACAAAATGCAAACAAACAGTAACAAAAAGTGAAAATATTATGTTGTGATCCACACTCAGTACCCACAGTTCTCTCTCTGGGTGTAGATGGCTCTCTTCATCAAAAGACCTGTGAAATTGGCCTTAATTGCTTCATTCTTAAAAGAGCCACATCCATCAAAATTGATTATATGATCTTGCTTTTGCTGTGTAAAATGTTCCCCTAGTTATACTCACTTCACTTAGCTTCAGTTCATGTAAGTCTCTCCAGAGCTCTTTGAAATAATTCTGCTGATCATTTCTTATGGAACAATAATATTCCATAGTATTCATATAGCATAACATATTCAGCTATTCTCCAACTGATGGGCATCCACTCAGTTTCCAGTTCCTTGCCATTACAAAAAGGGCTGCTACAAACATTTTTACATATGTGGGTCCTTTCCCCTTTTTTATAATCTTTTTGGGAAATGGATTCAGTAGAGACACTGCTGGATCAAAGGGTATGCACAGTTTGATAGCTCTTTGGGCATTGTTCCAAACTGCTCTCCAAAATGGTTGGATCACTTCACAACTCCACCAACAATATATGTATCCTAGTTTTCCCACAGCCTCTCCAACATTCATGGTTATCTTTTCCTGTCATTTTAGCCAATCTGAGAAGTGTGTAGTGGTACTTCAGAGTTGTCTTAATTTGCATTTCTCTAATTAATAATGAGTTAGAGAATTTTTCATGTAATTAGAAATGTTTTTAATTTCTTCATCTAAAAATTGTTCATATTCTTTCATCATTTATTAATTGGAGAATGGCTTGAACTCTTATAAATTCCAGTCAATTCTCTATATATTTTAGAAATGAGGCCTTTATCAAAACCCTCGGATGCAATTTTTCCCCAGTTTGTGGCTTCTTTTCTCATCTTTTCTGCATTGGTTTTATTTGTACAAATCTTTTTTACTTAATATAATAAAAATTATCAATATTGGTGGTGGAGCCAAGATGGCAGAGAGTAGACATGTCTCTATTTGAGCTCCTCCTAGTGTCTCCCTTAGATCAATGCCAGATCAAGCCTCTGAATTAGCTTTGGGGTAGCAGAATCCCCAAATATTTGGAGTACAACAAATTTCCAGAAATCACTTATTGCCTATTTTTCTCAGTTCTCCTGTAAATCGGGAAAGAATGAAGAAGAAAATAGCAAATCTCTCCAATATCTTTGCCAAGAATATCCTATAGATGGGTCCATGAGGTCACAAAGTATCACACATGACTGAATGATTGAACAACAAACTAAAAGAATACCTTTATCTGAGGGTGATATTCTCCATGGGAATCCAAGCAGAGTGCAAGTTGGAAGAATAATCTGGAGGAGGTACCCCATATGATTATTCAGATATTACAAAACTAAAGGGAATTGCTATAAAATTGTCTTAATGTAAGAGAAAAACCAGGACTAAGACAATATTTATGATTCATTTCTATGTGGTTTAATCATTAAGATAAGTATCTTCCTTTCACCAACATAAAGCTCTTATATTAGAAGCTTTGTTTAGAGCTTAAGGAATTGAAACATGTGGACCTTGAAATGAATGGTGTATAAATAGTTCTGCTGAGTCAATCTGAACTGATTATAATCATATAGCAGAACAAGACCAATGAATAGAGTGTTTTGCATTGCAGTGGAGAAGGAAGCTGTGAAGTTGGATATCAGGATGAAGACCAGAGGACATAGCAAATCACCAGGCCAGATTGGCCAACATGCTAAGTGATGAGGTTACTAGATAGAGCTTATCTTTTGGGTATTTTGAGCTAATAAGTGTTTTGGAGTTTTAATTCTTTATAAAGTTCAAGAGGCTCTGAATATAAAGAAGCTGAAGATGGATAGTTTAACTATATCTATGCTGGGTATAATTCATTTTGTATTTATTATAATTTTGCTTTGTGACATTTTGTGGGCATGAGTCCCTTCTGGATTTCCCAATTGACCCTTGCTTTCTACAACTGTGCTTATAGTGTCTTACTGCCTCCACCTTGATGCTCCTATCCATAGGTTTAGTCCTTGTCCAGATAATCAGTTTATTCTAAGGAAAGGTCCTAGGACCAACCCAGAGATGGTTGAGAAAATAACCTCAGAATAATATATAAAATAATAGGAATCAATTCAATATAAGGCTTTATTGCAAGCAACAAGGAAGAGCAAGGAAAGATAAGAAAGGAGGACCCAACATACAATTCAGGCACACATACTAACATAATATATAGAACTCTATCTATACTCTATATAAGTACAGTACTCTATCAGGATAACAGAAATACCAGTCCTTTCAACAAGAAGGCACTGCTCCAGCAGGAAGGGATGGTCCTGCTGAAGGAAAGCATATGTATCCCTGTGAAGAAGATGCTACAAAATGTATTTATGAGATTAGGATTCTTATATTTTTATTTTGAGGGACCACTCTGAAGCTGAGTTGCATATCATGGATTAGGGCAAAATATTATTTTGAAGGTTTGTCATCAGGGAGAAAAAAAAAGCTAGTGGTAGAAAAATATCATTGAGTGTGGTTTACACATCAGCAAGAAAAACAAGTTGGTGGTAGGCAAAATGTCATTTGGGAGACACATTTACACAAACCTTTGAAAAATGTTATTGTTAGCATTTTCTCATGAGTATGTTCTGTAAATTTATAATTTCCCTTAAGAGAAGATGATCACAATGGACTCAAAACCATTAAGTCTAATCTAACAATGATTTCTTTGTATAGACTCTATACATGTATACATTGTATATATTCCTCCTTTAAGGGAAACTGTCATGGTGGTGTAATCATCAGGCCCAATCTTGTAGCATATATATAATGTGTGTATCATACATTTATATGTATGTTTACATATACACACATATACATGCTATACATACTATATATACTAAATATATATTACATGTAACTTTAATATATATTACATTTTATAATGTAGTTATATAATGCAATAGTTATAAGATTAGGCCTGATTGTTTTTGGACCACAGGACCATTCTGTGGCTGATAACTTTGTATGAATCTGTTATTTTTTTTTCTTTTTCTTACTTCACTGTTCCTTCCCCTCCCTCCATGCCTGTGTATTAATATTGAACTTGAGATAATAAAATAGAGTATTAGATAAATGTTTATTCATGTCTAAGACATGAACTCTATCCAGAAGGTCATCTAGAGAGATTGAGGGATGTCTATACCCTAACAAACCTTTTCTAGTGACCTTCTGACAATATCAGAAGTCTCTTTAAAAAATGAGAAGGCTATGGTCTCAGTTTGGAAATTTCAGCTAAGGGCTGGCTATTATTATCTTTGTCTTATGGGGCTGCAGAAAAATAATAATTTATCAGACAAAAGTGCTGAACAGTCCCCAGGCACCTCAACCATTGAACCCTTCATCACTGACTCTTGTAATTTTTATAGAACGAGGGGCCAACAACTACAGGAGGCTTACAGAAGTAAGGTGCTCCTTTGTCCACAGATGCAGTGATTTCTTATTCCTAACCCAAGGCTAGAGAGACAGGATGTGTAGTCCAGAAGTGAAGGGCAGACTGGATTAAGGACAAACCAAAAAAGGAAAATTTCAAGAATTCTTCTTTAATGTAGAAATGCAACGCTTCAGTAAAATACTAATGTGAAATCCTAAAATAATAATGTTGATAATAAAGAAGAAAGGGGAAGAAAAGCTCTGGCTGGGCAAAGAACTAGGAAAAGTTTTTGAGGAAAAAAGTCAGTTATCAAACAGGTTCAGTAAAGCAAATAAACAATAGCATTGTTCAATATATAAAACTCTGCTAAACAACAACAAACAAAACTTTAATAGTCTAACAATTGACATGTTTTTTGTAAATTAGTGACCGGAAGAATTCAATGGTGAGCTCAGAAAATGGCTTTTCTAAGCAGTTCTATTACATAGTTCCTCAATGTGTAATTCTTTCCTTCATAAAAAGTTGAAGACATATTTCTAGAGCCAGACCGATAAATTTTTGTAAAGGAGTTGCTGTAGATGTTAAGAATAGGGTTCTGGGAAATGAGAGCTATTAAAGTGAGGGCAGGTGAGTATGAGGAAATGTCTTTTTACTTGGACTCCTGGATGTTTTTTCCCT
Organism: Sminthopsis crassicaudata; assembly: GCF_048593235.1. NCBI lineage: Eukaryota > Metazoa > Chordata > Mammalia > Dasyuromorphia > Dasyuridae > Sminthopsis > Sminthopsis crassicaudata. The sequence continues at coordinate 521,002,317 of NC_133619.1, forward strand.
CTTTTGTGTTCTTTTTTTTTTCTTTCTTTTTTTTTTTTTTTTTTATAATATTCTCACTCTGTTTTCAAATACAGCTTCCTGGAAAATACTGCTGATGTTAATCTTCCTATTAGTTATCTGGGTGTTCTTTATGGTTTCAGGAAATTTCTCCTGCTTAGACCAAGACAAAATTGAATTACAGTGGGAATGATCAATGGAATGTTGTACTACTATAACTACGACCACAACCATGACTGCAATTATGACTATTACTATTACTATTACCACTACTAAAATGTGTAAGGTTCTATGATTTGCAGATTGCCATCTATATATTAGCTTATTTTATCCTCAAAACAAATTGTAAGGCAAATGGTATTGTTATCCCCATTTTGCAAATAATGAAACTGACTTATCCATCATCACAAAGTAAGTATGATACTGAACTTGAGATAATAAAATAGAGCATTAGATAAATGCACTGATATTTATTACATGAATTCCACCATTGTAGTTGAAGCAGTATTTCTGTGGCTATCAAGTAACTGAAGTATTTCTTCTATTTGACTTTGGCCTAAGATTCTGTTTCTGAATGTTATTCCTAGTCCTGAAACCTAATTTTCTGGGCTGGAGAACATCTTCTTTATATATTCCAAGATCATTACATGTTATGGTCAGCCCCAAGAGGTAATACACCTGGCCTACTAGTTGGAAATTTCCAAATCCAAAATTAATTTCTGTTTGTTAAAAATGCAGAGCAATAAATTGAATGGTTTTGTGGCAATTGGAGTTTTTGGAACCCCTATAGAATCTTAAATATAGTTACTAGCTATCAATGCTAAAATCTTGTATTCCATTTATGTATGATAATACTAGTTATTACAATTGCTCAGCTGGATGGAAAGGCATCTAGGTGATAGCGTGGCATCTTCCTTCAAGTAAAGTGAAGAGATTAGGATCATAAAATCACAGACTTCAATCTGGAAGGCATTTCAAAGTCATCTGGTTCCATCCCCTCATTTTACAGATAAAGAATTGAAGATCCAGGGAGATTTAACAATTTCCCAAAAGTCACACAAATAATGGGTGAGCACCCAGGTGCTCTGACTTCAGAGCCATTGATTTTTTTTAACTATACCATGATGCTCCTTTAAAAAGGAAAATAAAGTTTAAATATAATCAGGATATAACTGCAAAGCATTCTGAACCATATTATTTAGACTTTTAAAGAAATAACCAGTCTAATGCCTTTTAAAGGTGGAGAAATTAAGTCAAGAGAAATTCAATAGCCAGTCAAAAAGTCACATTACTAATTAGTAGTAGAATTGGGGCTGGATCTCAGATTTTGCAAATCCTAGTCCAGTTTCTTTTCACTAAGAAAACTAGGATAAAGAAACTTATTATTTCATTCACTATAGATGCCACCATCACAGTTCTCAGGCTTTTTCACTCCTTTAGAGTGTGTCCCCTCTTATCTTAAATGAAAAATCTACCTTCACAGTTCATCACCAGTATATATTCTCTCTTTTCACAAACTGGAAAATCCAGAAACAGTCCAACTTAAAGATGAGTCTGATTCATCTATGGAAATGAAAAGTCAGTCTCCAGTCCTGGGCAGATCTTCAGTAGTTCCATTTGGCTTTAGTCTTTAAAATCCTGGCTATAGCCTACTTTTCCATATTTATCTCACATTATTCTCTCTCTCATATTATATATTTTAATCAAACTGGATTGTTTTCTTTTCCACAAACGACTTACTTTCTCCTTGTCTTTGGTTGAACTCCTTGCCTCAACTACATTCCTTCTTTACCTCATCTCTTAGATTACTCATCTTTCTCCAAAGATTATGCCCTACCTTCTTTGGAAAGGCTTTCCTTCCCTTTATTGTTATACTCTCTGTCTCTCTGCCTCTAACTCTTTTTCTCTCCTGTCTCTGTCTCTCCCTCTAGCCTTTAATTATCTTGTATTTTCTTTTCTGTAAGCACTTTCAGAGCTAGAATGGTTTCATTTTTATCTTTATAGAATTAGCAGAATGCCTTGAACACTTTTTGAGGATTATTGATTTGACTTGTATAAGGATTTCCCAGCATCTGCCAATGTAAATTATCCCCTGAGGCAAGGTAGTTAAGGGACTTGCCTAGTATCACACAATCAAAATGTGATAGATAGGAAGTTTTGACTGAGGCTAGTTCTCTACACATTATATCAAATTGCTTGAATTTTGTAACTAATAGTGTATTAAGAAAACTAGGAAACATTATGAATCACAATTGGGTAAACACTGGTAAAATTGTTTAGCAAGTGTCAAAAGAAAAACAGAAAATGAAATATTGTACCTTGCCTGACAGATATAAATCTACCAGAAACAATTTAGTAAGCAAACAGTTGTGTTTTTGTTGTTCAGTCATTCCATCATGTTCAATTTTTGTTACCCCATGGACTATAAAAAACAACAGTCCTATCCTCCCCTGTCTGTCAAAATTCATGTTTGTTTTTTCTAAAACATATCTCATATCATCCCCTTTTCCTTTTGTCTTCAATATTTCCCAACATTAGAGTCGTTTTCAATGAGTTCCATTTTCTCATCAGGTAGCCAAAGTATTTAAGCTTCAGCTTCTCTATTTGACCTTCTAGTGAATAGCCTGAATTAATTTCTTTAATTATTAATTGATTTGATTCCCTTTGTGCCCAAGGGGTTCTCATAAGTCTTTTCCAGGGCCACAATTCAGAATCATGGATTCTATGATGCTCAGCCTTCATTATAGTCCTATTCTCATAACCATTATATATTGTCAGATGTCACTGTATTTCAGAACAGTTTTGGGGGAAATAGGCAGCCTCCAGAAGCCAGAATGTCACATGCTTTAGGGTAGCACCAAGAAAATGCCAAAAAAAACCAAACCCACCAGTTTCTGTACATGTCAGACATCAATAACCCAACTCAGCATCAGGGAAATTGGCAGACCCCTATGACTTCTAGCAGAACCAGCCACCCCCTATTACACTCTCTCAGTACAGTACCAGATACAAAGGTCTCCCATGGGCTTCAGGGGAACATCACTGCATCACCAGGTAACAACCAAAGTCTGCAGCTCTTGAAACAAAAAGTCTGAGGCAGTGCCTCTTCTACCCTGGGAGCAGAGCTAAAATTTAAAAGAAAGGGAAAAGGCCAAAAAAAAAAAGAGAAGAAGTTGAACAAACATCAATAACAACAAAGAATATGATCACAGTAAATTATTATGGTGACAGGGAAGACCAAGACAACAATTCAGAAGAGGGACAACAATGTCAAAATCTATGGGCAAACACCTCCCCCCCAAATGGGAAGTGGTCTCAAGCCAAGAAAAAATTCATTGAAAAGCTCAAAAAGGAACTTTAAAATCATGGAAGAAAACAAGAAGAAAAATTGAAAAAATAAATGAGAGTGATACAAGGGAATTATGAAAAAAAAAAGAGTCAACAGTTTGGAAAATAGTTTAAAAAAATAAAATTGACCAAATGGAAAAGGAGATACAAAAATCTATAGGGAAAACATTCTTAAAGAGTACAGTTGGCCAAGTGGAAAAGAAAGTACAAATGCTAATTGAGGAAAACAACATCTTAAAAGTTAGAATTGGGTAAGTAGAAGTTAATGAAATATCAAGACTCAATCAAATAAATTCAAAACAATGAAAAAAATGGAAGAAAATGTAATATGTCTAATGGGAAAAACAACTGATTTGGAAAATAGATCCAGGAGAAACAATGTCAGAATCATTGGACTCCCATAATCAAAAGGATGACCTGGCCATCTTTCAAGAAATTACTGAATAAACTGCCCTAATATCTTGGAACCAGTGGGCAAAATAGGCATTGAAAGAATTCACTGGGAGGCAGGGAGGCAGGGAGGCAGGGAGGCAGGGAGGTCCAGAGCCAAGATGTTGGAGAGGAGATAGGACTTCCTGTCTTTCCTTAGAATCCACACTAGATTAAGCTTCTGAATTGATTTTTAAATGATAGAACCCACAAATATTTGGAGTATAACAAATTTCCAGCAGAAGATATCTTGGAAGATATTCAGAAAAGGTTTGTCTCAATCATGTGGAGGGTAGGGAGAAGATGAGATATAGCCCAGTGTAGGCCCAGCTTAAGGAGGCCCAGAGAAGAGAAACCTGGTGCAGGGAGCTGGGGGAGGGAGAGAGTAGAGGGAAGAGGGGAAAATTGGAACAAAAGGTTTTGCAGTTGTCAATGCTGAAAAATTACCCATGCATTATTTGGTAAATAAAAAGCTATAATAAAAAAAAAAACATGTCCATGATTTAGACATAAAAAATGATAGTATAAACAAATTAGGAAAACAAGGTGTGGAGAAGGAAGGGATTTATGGCCAAAGAAGAACTGGAGAACATTACAAAATGGAAAATGGATGCTTTTGATTGTATTAAATTAAAGGTTTTGTACAAACAAAACCAATGCAGCCAAGATTAAAAGGGAAGCATAAAATTGGGGGGAAATATTTACATTCAAAAGTTCTGATAAAGGTTTCATTTCTAAAAAATACAAAGAATTAACTCAAGTTTATAAGAATGCAAGCCATTCTCCAATTGATAAATGATCAAAGGATATGAACAGACAATTTTCAGAGGAAGAAATGAAAACCATTTATCATCATATGAAAAAAATTATCTAAATCACTATTGATTAGAGAAATGCAAATTAAGACAATTCTAAAGTACCACTTCTCACCTCTTAGATTTGCTAAGATAACTGGAAAAGGTAATGATGAATATTGAAGGGATGTGAGAAAACTGGGACCCTAAGACATTGTTTATGAATTTGATCTAACCATTCTGGAAAGCAATTTGGAAGTATGCCCAAAGGATTATCATAGTGTCTATATACTTTGATCCAGTAATGTCTCTACTGAATCTATATCCCAAGAAGAAAAGAAAAAGGACCCATATATGCAAAAATGTTTATAGCAGCCCTTTTATAGTGGCAAGGAACTGGAAAACTGAGTGGATTCCCATCAGATGGATAATGACTGAATATGTTATGGTATATGAATGTTATGGAATATTACTGTACTATAAGAAAGAATCAGCAAGATGATTTCAGAAAGTCCTAGAGAGACTTACATGAACAGATGCTAAGTGAAGTGAGCAGAACAAGATTATATGATGATCAATTCTAATGGATATGCCTCTTTTCAACAGTGAGTTGATTCAGGCCAATTTCAATGGGTTTATGATGAAGAGAGCCATCTGCACCCAGTCCTCTGATTGTGGGAACTGAATGGGATCACAACATAGGATTTTCACTTTTTTGTTGTTATTTGCTTGTTTTTTGTTTCCTTACTCATTTTCCCCTTTTTGCACCTATTTTTTCTTGTGCAGAATGATAAATGTGGGAATATGTATAGAAGAATTGTAAATGTTTAACATATATTGGATTACTTGCTCTCTAGGTGTTGGGGATGGGGAAGGGAAAGAGAAAAATTTGGAACATAAGGTTTTGCAAGAAAATTTTCTTTGCATGTATTTTGAAAATAAAAAGCTATTATTAAAAAAGAATTCATCAATAACTTCAAGCAAGAAATCACAAAATAAAAGCTCCAAGGAATACCATACCCAAATTCTAGAATTATCAAATGAAGGAAACATACTACAAGTGATGAGAAAGAAACAATTAAAACAGTAAGGAGTCACAATCAAGATTACACAGGATTTAGCATCAACAACATTAAAGAATTAGAGGTCATCAAACTTGATAGTCTAGAAGGAAAAGGAGTTAAGACTAAACCAATAATCATTTACCTAGCAAAATTAAGCATAAGTCTAGGAGGTGGAGGGAATTATTATTCAATAAAATAGAACGATTTCAAACTTTAATATGGAGAAAACCAAAACTAATCAATTTTTTTTTCCAATATCAAGACCCAAGAGAAACATAAATAGGTAAAACAGGAAAAGGAAACATAAGGGATTCAATAAAGCTAAATTGTTTACATCCCTACATGGGAAGATTATGTTTCTAATTCTTAAAAATTGTACAACTAGAATAACATACGTATACACACACACACACACACACACACACACACACACACACACACACACACACATATATATATATATATATATATATATATATATATATATATATATATATATATATATATATATATATATATATATATATATATATATATATATATATATATATATATATATATACAAAATAGAAAGTAAATTGAGGAAATGACCAAAAAAGGAATTTAAAAAAAGAGGAGTATGATTGGTGCAAAAAAAAAAAAAAGGGAGAAGTAGAATGTGGTAAATTATTTTATATGACAAGGCATGAAAGATCTATTAAAATGGAAGAGAAAATGGAAGGGTGGGCTATGGATATGGCTTGAAACTCATGAAATATGATACTTATGAGAATTGGTTCAAAGAGGGAATAATATACAAAAATCAGTTGAATATAGAGAGCTATCTTACCTAACAGGAAGGAGAAATGGAGGACATTAAGTAAAGGGGGGGGGGGAGGAAGGAGACTGACAGAAGATAGGGCAGATTAGGGAAAGTGGTAGACAGAAGCAAAACACCAATGGGGAGAGGTCAAAAAAGGAAGAACAGGAGGATAGAGTGAAATATACAAGTAGGATCATTACTGTGAATGTGAATGGGATGAATTCTCCACAAAACAGAAACAAATAGCAGAGTGGATCAAAAAAATAGAATACTACAGTATGTTGTTTGCAAGAAACAGTTGAAATACATATGGAGAATAAAATAAGAGATTAGAGCAGAATCTATTATACATCAGCTGAAGTAAAAAAGGGTAGGTAGCAATCCTGATTTAAAACAAAGCAATAACAAAAACAGACCTAATTAAAAGAGATGTCTTGACAAAAAGTACCATAGATAATGAAGCAATTAATCCTAAAACCATAAGCAAGTGGCATATTATTCAAATTCCTAAAAGAGAAGTTAAGGGAGTTCAATATAGTAGTAGAAGAGTTAGTTGTAATAAAAGGAAAGAAAAAGATATAGAAGGAATTAGAATAGGCAATGAAGAAAAAAAAACTATCACACTTTGCAGATGAAATGATGATATACTTAGAGAACCCAACAGAATCAACTAAAACTTTCTTGATTAGAGAAATAAATGCAAGTTAAAACAATTTACCAAGTGATAAGATAACACTTCACACCTATCAGATTGGCTAAAATACTGAAAAAGAAACATGATAAATGTTGGAGAGAATATGGGAAAATTGGGTCACTAATGCATTGTTAATGGAGTTATGAACTGAACCATCCATTCTGAAGAGCAATTTGGAATTATGCCCAAAAGCAACTAAACTATGTATACCTTTTTTTCAGTTCTTTTTAATTTTTTATAAAGCTTTTTATTTTCAAAACACATGTATAGTTTTCAATGATTTTTTTCTCCTTCCCTTTTCCCATCCCTTTCCCTAGACAGCAAGCAATCCTAAATATGTGTAATTTTTCTATATATATTTCCATAATTATTATAAAGCATAATAAAAGTCATATCAAAAAGGGAAAAAATTAAAAAGAAACTAACATCAAGCAATCAACAACAAAAAAATAAAAACACTATGTTGTGACCCACATTCAATGTCCACAGTCCTCTCTCTGGAAGCAGATAACTCCATCACAAGACCATTGGAACTGGCTTGAATCACCTCACTGTTGAAAAGAGCCACCTCCATCAGAATTGATCATTGTATAATCTTCCTGTTGTTGTGTACAATGTTCTTTTGATTCTACTCACTTTCACTTAGAATCAGTTCATGTAAGTCTCTCCAGGCCTCTCTGAAACCATTCTGCTGATTGTTTCTTAAAGAACAATAATCTATAACATTCTTATACTATAACTTATTCAATCATTCTCCTACTGATGGTATGCATACTTTTTGATACAACAATACCACTACTAGTTCTGTATCTCAAAGATATCATAAAAAAGGGAAAAGGACATACATGTGTAAAAACATTCAGAGTAGCTATTTTCATAGTGGTAAAATATTGGAAATTTAGGAGAAACCCATCAGTTAGGGAATGACTGACCAAGCTGTGGTATATGGATATAATGGAATACTATTGGTCCATAAGAAAGGATCAACAGGCAGACTTCAGAAAAACCTAAAAAGACTTACATGAACTGATGCTGAGTTAAGCAAGCAGAACCAAGAATTTTTTTACACAGCATCAGCAACATTGTGTGATGATCAACTATGAATGACTCAGCCTTTCTCAGTATCAAAATGATCCTAGTCAAATATAAAGGATGAAGTAAAATGATATCCATATCTAGATAAAGAACTGATGGACTCTGAATGCAAATAGAAACATATATTTTTCACTTAATTTATTCTTTCTCATGGTTTTTTCTTTTGATTTGTTTCTTCTTCCACAATTATGGCTAATGTGAAAATGTGTTTTACATGATATCATATGTTTAAATTATATCAATCTTCCTACCATTTTCAGAAGAGTGAAGGGGTGTGAAGAACAATTTTCTTGATGAGTAATTGAGGAAAAAATAAAATACTACTAAAAACAAATAAAAAATAATTTTGCCAGCAATTACTAAGAGAGATCTCAGCCCCACCCTCATAATTGTCACAGGACAATCTATTTCCTTTACCTTTCTCAATATGAATAATGGAGGTATCCTTAAACTCCTAGAGGATAATCTCTTCTTGCCATATAATCCAGAAAATTTTACTTGGCTTTTTTATTAATAGTTTTTATTTACCAGATATATGCATGGGTAATTTTACAACATTGGCAATTGCCAAACCTTTTGTTCTAATTTCCCCCCCCCCTTCCTACCCCGCAGATGGCAGGTTGACCAATACATGTTAAATATGTTAAAGTATAAATTAAATACAATATATGTGTACATTTCCAAATATTTGGCTCTTTTTTGACCAATGTAAATCTCAGCTGGAATATAATCAATACCAGGTGCTTTGCCACACACACAAAAGAAAGTCTAATGACATTCAAAATCTCTTCTTAGGTTAGAATATCAACTAAAGAAGAATTGACCTCAACCTGAGGTAAGTGGTCAATGGTTTCAGTATTGACTGATGATGAGAGCACTATGAAAGTGTTCAGTTCATCTTTCTAGGATTTTGTCCTTATTACAAATTAATGTGACTCCATCAGGACTGAGTAGTCCTGATGCACCATAGTCTTTGACCCATAAATAGCCTTCAGAGTATAATAAAATCACTTTGGATTGTTACTATCAGCATAAAACTGAATTTCACCTCCTTTCACACTGAGCCAAGAATCCTACATCCCTCTAAGCTTTGTTTGAATATTAGTTTTGATGAAATTAAATGATGCCTTTTTGGAGATGGATGAACTATTCTTCTGGTACACTCTGTATAATTCTCATTTTTCATTTACCAGCTTTACATTTCCTCACCATTTTACCAAACCCACCTTGATATTTTAATGTTCTGACCCAGATGAACAAATGCAGTGCTGTACATCAAATTTCTGAAAGATGTCCATATCTTTTCTACTCCACTGTTACCAAGTGTGTGTTAACTCAACTTTCCCTCCAAGTTAGCAACAAATGTTCTGGTCCAGAGAAACTCTAATCTGTAGATATTAATTCTTCTGGTAGTCATTTTGCCTTGGGGATGCAAATATTTTGCTTGGAGAGTATGTCTACAATCAGTCTAACATTCCTATATCCTGTCTGTCTCTTCTTATGATCTATGATCTTCACATGATTTATTAAATGTCAATTCTTGCTGTGAGGGTACATCCACAAAGTTATATTGTGTTTAGGTAAATAGAAGGCAATATTGGTGATAAGAAGGTCATGAGATGCACAAGTCATCAATAGAAAGTACCCATTGCTTTTGTTGTTTCCAAGTCTATTCCTCCCAAGGACACCTTGCCATATCTGATAGTCTGAGCCTACTCTAGTATTAACATTATCCAGAATTATAAGCTTGTCCTCTTTGGCACATTGAAGGGTCTCCAAGTCTTCATAAAGTTTTTCAGGGCTCCTCATGGTCGAAATATAGGCACTGATCATGGTGGCATGGCATTTCCCTGCAAGTGACAATCACATTGTCATGAGCCTGGCATTCATTCCTTTTGCAAGCATACAAGTTTAATGACTAGATTAGTTTTGATTCCAAAACCTGCACCAGTTTTACCATGCTCCCTTCACTGAAGCTGCTTCAGAAAAAATGTATATTTAATTCTGACTTCAGTAAGTTGATCTTCATTTACCAGCCTAATTTTACTCAGGGCTATTTAGAGGTGATACCTGTGGAGTTCTCTCACAAGTCATTTTTCACATTTACTGTATTTTTGTATTGTATGTAAGTGTCTGCACATTCCATGTCCTAATGGTGAGTGGAATCATCTCTGCAGAAATTTTTGTATATATATATATATATATATATATATATATATATATATATATATATATATATATATATATATATATATATATATATATATATATATATATATATATATATATATTTGTATTTTAACTATAGAATGAAATCCCCACTTGCCATGGTTGGGACATGATTGGGGAAGCAGACAATTTTTAGGGTACCTTTTCTATCCCCTTCCTCAGGCTAGGAGGCAAGCAATGTGATCTTTAAAACCTTGCTCCAATATCCAAGGGGCTACCCAATCCCACTGTTGCTTCCAGGGAAAAGATAATCCTATGGCCTAGGCTGCCTGTGTGTAGAGTTGTGACTATAGCTCCCGGTGTATTCACACCTGCTGCTTCATCATTTACCTATCACTACAGAACTTTGAGATAAATAGAAATGGTAAAAATGGTATGGATGGTATCTTTTGTGAGGCAGAGTCACATGAAATCACTAGCCTCATATTGTCTTCCAGAGTCATCACAGACCAGTGCAGGACAAAATCAAGATGACTGCTAATGGCTCAAGATACAATGAATGGATTTGGGATCTTCAATGTCTAAGTTCTAAGTTCTTCATAGCTTTAACTGTTTTTATGGCTGTTGGAATAAATCTTTCTCATCTACTCATTCTATCAGAGGAAGTCTTTATGCGCTTTGGGTAAATACCACTCTAACTTACTGATGGGTTTGATATCCTTTGGTTATCCTGAACCTGGTTTGGCCCATCTGCCAAAAAAGTTTACCAGGGTGTGGCTGCTGTACATGCTACAGCTTCATGGTATCAGATGTGATTGTTAGGCAAATCACCATCAAAAGTGGAAAACAGCCCTGAAAAAAGCTCAACAGCCCTCAACTAGAGGTACTAGTCTTCCATGAACACACCCAATATATAGCTACTGGAAAAAAACCACAGCTTTGACTATATAGACTTTTGTTCTCAAGATGTAAACATTAGTGTGCTGTATAGCTTTGCCTTATCTTTTCTCCCAAAAAGCAAGCTACTTTTAACTTCATGGCTATAGTCAGTCTACAATGATCTTTAAGCCCAAGAATATAAAATCAGACACTTCTTCCTCTATTTGCCAGAAAGTGATGGGACAAGCTGCCAATATCTTACTTTTTATGTTAAATTTCAAGCCTGCCTTTACACTGCTCTCCTTTCACCCTCATCAAGAAATTTTCCTTTCCACTTTTTGCCATCAGAATGGTATCATTTGCATATCTCAAATTGTTGCTATTTCTTCTGGCAATCTTAATTCTGACTTTTGATTCATCCAGTATAGCATTTCACATGAAGTAATCTGCATATCAGTTAAATAAATGAAGTGACAGTATATAGCCTTGTCAAACTCCTTTTCCAATCTTAGATCAACTATTCTTCCAGGTTTGATTCCAATTGTTGCTTCTTCATCCACATACAGATTCCTCAGGAGACAAGCAAGATGATCTGGTATTCCTATCTTTTTGAGGACTTGTCATATTTTTTATGATCTACACTGAAAGGCTTCAATGTCATCAATGAAACAGAAGGAGATATTTTTTTTCTGAAACTCCCTTGCTTTCTTCATCATTCAACAAATATTGACAATTTGGTTTCTAGACTCTCTGCAAGCATCATATGTAATGGGAATAAACTACCACCATTTCCAATAAGATCAGGAGTGAAATAAGATTGCCCACTATCACCATTTCTATTCAATATTGTATTAGAAATGTTAGCTTTAGCAATAAGAGAATAAAAAGGAATTAAAGGAATTAGAGTATGTAATGAGGAAACCAAATTAATACTCTTTATTTTGTATGAAACTGCAAATCTAAATATCAAACAAAGTTATCATGGAAATTCCCTCTTTCCCCCTCCTCTCCTTTCCCTCCACCCCTGCCAAAGATGAATTTTTTTTAAATTAAAGCTTTTTATTTTTCAAAACATATGCATGGACAATTATTCAGCATTAGACTTGCAAAGCCCTGTGTTCCAATCTCCCCCTTTTTCCCTCCATGCCCTCCCGTAGATGGCAAGTAGTTCAATATATATGTTGAACATGGTAGAAATATATATTAAATCCAATATATGTATACATACTTATACAATTATCACAAGAAAAAAGAGAGAAGCAAAATAAAATGCAAGAAAACAACAAATAGAATAAAAATTCTGTTGTGAATCACACTCAAGGAACTCACTATTTGACAAAATTTTCTGGGAAAAGTGGAAATTTTGTGTGGCACAAACTAGGCATCAACACACACCTAATACCCTAAACCAAGATAAAGTCAAAATGCATTCATGATTTAGCCATAAAGAGCAATACTATAAGCAAATTAGAAGAACAAAGCATAGTCTACTTCTCAGATCTGTGGAGAAGAAAGGAATTTATGGCCAAGGAACTAGAGTAAATTATAAAATTAAAAATGGATAATTTTTATTATATTAACTTTAAAAGTTTTTGTACAAACAAAACCAATGCTGACAAGATTAGAAGGGAAGCAATAAACTGGGGAAAAAATTTTATATACAAAGGTTTTGATAAAGGCCTCACTTCTAAAATATATAAAGAATTAACTGGAATTTATATGAAATTGAGCCATTTTCCATTTGATAAATAGTCAAAGGATATGAACAGACAATTTTCAGATAAAGAAATTCAAAACATTTACAGTTACATGAAAAAATGCTCTGTCATCATTAATTAAAGAAATGCAAACTAAGACAAGTCTGAAATACCACTACTCCCTTTCAGATTGCCTAAGATAAAAGGAAAAAATAATGATGAATGTTGAAGGGTATGTGGGAAAACTTATACATTGTTGGTAGAGTTGTGAACTGATCCAACCTTTTTAGACAGCAATTTGGAACTATGCCCAAAGGGCTATCAAACTGTGCATACTTTTTAATCCATCAATGTTTCTTATGGTCCTATAACCCAAAGACCCATAAAAAGAGAAAAGATCCCATTTGTGCAAAAATGTTTGTAGCAAGCAGCCCTTTTTATAATGAATGACAGTTTCCAGGAAACTGAGTGGATGCTCATCCACAATTGAAGAATGATTGACTAAGTTATGTTTTATGAATGTTATAGAATATTATTGTTCTATAAGAAATGATCAGCAAGATGACTTCAGAGAGGCCTTGAAGGACTTCTATGAACTGATACTAAATGAATTGAGTAGAACCAGGAGAACATTGCACATGGCAACAACAAGTTTATGCAATGATAAATTCTGACGGACATGGCTCTTTTTAAGAATGAGGTGATTCACACCAGTTTTAATGATCTTGTGAAGAGAGTCATCTGCACCTAGAGAGAGGACTGTTGGGACTGACTGTGGATCACAACATAGTATTTTCACTTTTTTGTTGCTGTTTGCTTGCATTTTGTTTTCTTTCTCATTTTTTTTCTTTTTTGATCTGAATTCTCTGGTGCAACATAAATGTGTACATATGTAAAGAAAAATTGCACATATTTAACATATATTGCATTACTTGCCATCTGGGGAAAGAGTGAGGGGCAAGGAGGGAAAACAATTTGGAACACAAGGTTTTGTAAGGGTGAATGTTGAAATTATCTATGCATATGTCTTGAAAATAAAACATTTTATTTAAAAAATTAGAATTCCAGCTATAACTTAATCTAAATTATCAAATACTCAGCTAGATCTGTGATATCATCACCATGAGGCGTGGCATTTATCCATGTAACTCTTGTCCATGTCCCATAACTTCTACATCATACTTCTACCTAATGTACTAAGAGTGTTTTTTTCATTTTCCTTTATCATCATAAAAATACAAATAATACACATGGCCTATCCATAGGTTAGCTTTTACATTCTTCGTGAGACCAATTTATCTAAGTAATGTACTTTGTTTTAAAAGTTTTTTGTTATTCTGCATTTAAAAACAATGAGCATTTGCATATAAAATATAAATAAGCTCAGAAAATGAGGCACATAAAACCACAAATTTCTGTTATATATAACATGGTTTTCTGGACATATGATAATTTCAGCACTTTACTTCGCAACTATGTCTTCCTCAACTATGTTTCTTATTGAACTTCCTTTTGTTCTTTCCGTACATTTTTAATGGCCTTTTTGATATCATTCTTTATTTGTATCACTGCTTACATCCCTTTCCATACCCTCTAATACCCTACCCCTCAAAAAGTCCTTCCTTGAAACAAATAATCACAGTTAGATAAAACAGATCCTCACACTGTCATGTCTAAAAATATATTCTACAATTTGAGTTATTACTCCTCTATTAGGAGTTGGGTAGCATGATTCATTATTGGTACTCTGAAATCACAATTGCTCATTGCTTTGTATGGAGTTCTTAAATCTTTCAAAAATGTTTTTCTTTACCGTGTTGGATTCTTATATCAATTAATTAACAATCATTTAATTAAAAGCCTCAGGTGCTAAGAATATATATACAAATATAAAGAATGAAATAAATTGTTTCATGTTTACTCATTTTACTTTGAATCAGTACATCAAAAAAATCTTATATGTTTTAATCAATCAATCAATGAATTTATTGTCACATGGCAGAAATTGTGCTAGATACTGTAATAAAAGTGCAAAGAATGAAACAATATCTAATAATCCCTATTTATAATATGTGGCAACTAACACAATGTTCCTCCAGTATCTTTTAAATGATCTTAAATTTCAGTGCATTAGAGATGGTAGTAGTAAGTGCCTCACAGTCTTACAAGATTGTTGAATGAATATTGGTATTAAAAAAGTAAACTCTTGTTTTAGTAGAAAAGTTGTGATTATTAAAACAATTTTGCAGCTTCCCAAAGGGAAGAAACCTTGAAAATTGATCTCTTGATGTGCTCAAAATTGTGTAATCTCTAGCATTTTCTCTGTTTATTTAATCTAGTCTGAATGATTCTCTCATCTGTGTTTTCTACAATGTTTCTCTAAATACATCCAAATTGATTGCACCATTTTCCTTAATGATGAAAAAGTTTGTTTAAAAAAAATCTTTGAAGATCTTTTTGACTTTTCATCTTTTTCCCTTATATTTTCGTCTTTAAAATGCACGTGGGATGACTTTACTTGGCTCTCTTACCAAAATTGTTTAAACCCCATCCACTAATATTCACTTCTTATAAAGTCTTAGTACTCATAATTTTCTGTCATCTTTTATCATAAAGGCTTACAAATATATTTATATTCTAAAGCAGTGTTGCCTTTAACTGCTATATCTCTCTGCTTGGCCAGGAACTTACATTTCTAAGTAAAGTGATATCTTAAGCCCCCTTTATCTCCTTTGTTACAACAATAGATTTAATGGTTAAATACTCTCTCTTCCAGCCACTTCTTAGCATGTTATATAATCTTCCACCTCTCCCAGCCATCAAAGAATAGAAGTAAAATTCTGCAATATTCCTTGGAATCTTTATTGTTTATTACTCATTTGATATCTACTCCTACCCTTATGATTCCTTCACTTTCACTACCTAGCCCCTATATTAATTATTTATCAACCAGTAAAAATTTCCCATATCTCACTTCCTCTTTTCTTATCCCCAACCTTCTCATCGCTCTTACCTTGTTCACCCTTCTACCACCCCCTCTAAAATTCTTGTTCCATAATGATCAAACTCTCCTTTATCCTAGGTCTCTTTATTTTACAGTTTCTGTTTATTAGTTCTTCTAGAGACACTAATGGTTCTGAATGAGGGGTTTTGGAATCATCTTTCCATTGTTATTCCCAAAGTCTTGCTTTATCCAGATCACTTAGAAATCTTTCCTCCTTTGTAGCCCACTTCAGTAGTTTCACCCAATCCAAATTATGATAGCTGTAGTATATCACCTACCAGATCATTCTCCATTTCTAAAAGAGTTTAGTTGCTGTCTTGCAATTTTTCTCTCTTTCCCAACTCTTGTCCTTAAACTAAAAGAATTTATTATCCATATAGATGTCCTTCCAAACTCTCTAACCTTCAATTTCCTTAGCCTCCTTAAATATCATGACCTCAAATATCTTCATTTTGCCCTAGCTATGGATAGGAATTATTATACACTAAATTTCACCAAATGTTATTCCCCTAATTAGAAAATCTGACATTCTTCTAAATGATCATTACTCTCTATCATTCCACTTTTCCATATGCATCACTGAAACCTTCACTGAAAGCTTCCACCACTCCTCAATATTTTCTCATGTCATCCCCCCTTCTATTATTTCATTTTCCTCCTTTTACAATCTCACATCAATAGTTACCTCTTTCAACTCTAAACTGTCTTCTCTTAAAATCACTTGCTTGAATTACTATTTCTGTTCATCTGTTGCCAAATATTTTACTGAAGATATTTATACTATATGTAATATGAATATAAAATTTTAAAATATAACTATATTACAGAGTAGTTAAACAGATGGTAGTTTGGGGAGAGAGGGCATTATATATATATATACATATATATATAATACTTATTATACATATGCATAACATATAATGTATATTATATATGTGTGTGTATAGAGAAGAATGTGTATATATCTTTCTCCTAGAAGTCGTTTCAAGTCCCCATTTCACTGAAAATTCATTTTTCCCTTTAAGAATTATAATCAGTTTTGCTAGATATGTGATTCTTGGTTGTAATTCTAGCTTCTTTGCCTTCTGGAATATCATATTCCAATAAATATCTCCACTCCTTTAATGTAGAAATTGCTAAATCTTGTGTTATCATGACTCTGTTCCATGATACTAGAATTGTTTCTTTCTGACTGCTTGCATTATTTTCTCCTTGACAGAGTAGGCTCTGGAATTTGGTTATACTATTTCGGGTAGTTTTTATTTTGGAATCTCTTCAGGAGGTGATTAGTGGATTTTTTTTCAATTTCCATTTTACCTTCTAGATTTAAGATATAGGTGCAGTTTTCCTTGATTATTCCTTGAAACATAATGTCTAGGTTTTCTTTTTAACCAAAACTTTCAGGTAGTTCAATAATTCTTCAATTATCTGTCCTCAACTTATTTTCCAGGACAGCTATTTTTCTCATGAGACATTTTACATTTTCTTATTTTTACTCATTCTGTTGACTTTTATTGTTTCTTGATGTTTCATGGAGTTTTAGGTTCCACTTTTCCAAATTCTAATTTTTAAGGAATTATTTTCTTTAGTGAATTTTTGTATCTTTTTTTCCCATTGGGCCAGTTCTGTTTTTTTCAAGTAGTGCCTTTTTAAGTGAATTTCTGTATCTCCTTTTTCCTTTGACCTATTTTGCTTTTTAAGCATTTCTTTTTTCAGGTGATTTTGTACCTTTTATAAGCTTTAAATTATCTTTTCATGATTTTCTTGCATCACTCTCACTTCTTTTCTTCAATTTTCTCTTTATTATGCTTAACTTTTTCCTTACCTCTTCTAGAAATTCTTTTGGATTTGTTTCCAATTATCATTTTTCTTTGAAGTTTTGTTTTTAGTTATTAATACATTGTTCTCTTCTTTTGGATTTGTGTCTTGGTCCTTGCCACCCTGATAGCTTTTTATGGTCAAAATCTTTATCCATTGTTTGCTCATTTTCCCAGTCTATTTCTTGACTTTGAATTTTATGTTAAAATTGAGCTCTGCTCATCTGGGAATGAGGCAGGTAGGTGGCACTGTCCCAAGGTTCAGGCTTTTTCATGCCTCTGTTTTCAGTACTTTCAAAGTAGCATGATCCAGGAAGAGAAGTGTACACTGTTCTAGTCTGTGCTCGTGTTTACCCACACTGGCATATGGCTAATAGAGTTACCTAACAGTGACAGCTGCACCTAATACCAGCAAAGAGTCCCTGTAATCTCTTTCTGACAAATCATACAACCCTCTTACCATCCCTGGTCTGAGAACTTTTGAAACTGTTGCCACCACTGTTGTGTCCATCTCCAAGGCCTGCTACTAGTGCTGCTCCTATGTTTGCTCTAGATTGGCCCCTTACTCTGGGGTCACAGATTTCTTGTACATACCTCCTAGTTGTTTTAAAATGGAAAAAAAATTTCACCTTGATCTTTTGTTGACTCTGCCATTCTAAAACTTGATTTGAGGTATTATTTTAAAATTGTTAGCAGAATCAATATTAATGTTAAATTTTTTTTGGGGGGGGGATTTGCCTGTGTCATTGCCTCTCATCCTTTATCTTGGATCCAAATAAAAGCTTGTTGACTGATCAAATACACAAGTATTAAATTATTAGTTCATGTCATTTTTCTTTTATTTTTCACTTCCTATATTTCATCAATAATTTACTTAAATAGATCCATTTGGAATTGTTTTAATGGCATTCCATCTGTTTCCTTTTCATGTTCTTATTCTTTCTTCTAATTTTATATTAATTTTTACCTTTGCTCTGACAAGTTGATAGTCTAACTATAAAGAAAAGAGATATAGGAATGACCTTCACATCAGGGACAAGAATTTTCATATCTGCTAACATATAATCATTCTCCTTTTTTGTTATGTTATTTGGTACGCATTGTGCCCAGCACTTTCTGTTTCTTTCTCTGAAGAAAAGTCATAATATTTAGACAAAAACTTCCAGGGAGTTGTCAAGTCTTTGATTTTATTTCTTTCTTACTACTAAACAAGATTTTATTAAATTTTTCTGTATCTTTACCTATTTCCATCTTTTCACTGGAATCACCAGTAGGATAATATTTTTCATTAATTTTGAAGATTTCTTATAGTTCTTCATAGATTTTATTCACCTTTTCATCCTCTGTAACATATATTAGTACCTAAACTAAAATTATTATCCTTTTACTAATCTTATCATGGGTGATGCATCATGAGATGATCAAACGTGTCATGAAAATTATTTTTCTTTTTGCCTTTTGATCCATAATGAAACTAACTTCATCAGCCATTTTCTTTGCCTCTCCATGGGGAACTCATGTGTAACCCTTCCATTGAGTTACAGCACCATTCTATTTTTTGGTTTCAATTATAGTAAAAATTTTAATTCTTCTAGTAGTGTCTGTTTGGTGTTCATTAGTCAAAATTCTCACAACATTTATAGGCAGTATAAAAGCTCTCATTTATAGCATTCTCTACCTTCATTCTACCATTATGGAACTGAATGAGACCAAGATTGCACAGGACTGTGTTTTATTTTACATTTCTCCCTGTTTTATTGGTTCTCGTTGCCAAAGAGTTTATCACTAACATGGTCAGCACAATGTTGATTTGCCTCTACCTGCTAGCAAGCCTGTATTCTGAAAACTGACAGTCTAGACTCTATTTTTTTTTTTTTTGATATATGTTAGGTTCTTACTAAGTGCTAAGGGGATAATGAGATGTTAGGTTCTTACTAAGTGCTAATGAGATAATGAGATATTAGTTTCTTACTAAGTGCTAAGTCGGTACTTGATAATTCTCTAGTTCAGGCCTTTACTGGGAGTTTTACTTGTGAATTCCTGGGGAAGAGCTTGCATGCTTAGGAGGAGCAAGTTCATTGGTTGAAGTAATTTTTCCCAGAAGCCTTTGCATTATCCCACGCTCATTCTCTGGGAGGATAAAAGAGGGCAGCTCTGGAGGAAAGAGAGAGTTTTGTCTGGACGAGACTTGAGGCTGCTCTCTGCAGGAAGGGAAGTCGGCTCTCTACAGGAAGAAGAATCTGTCCAAGAGATTTGAGTTGACATAGCAGATCTCCTCCCAGAGAGCGATCGGCAGCTTCTGGAGACAACAGCACATTACAGACATATACAGTGGAATTTGTCAAAGTTTTTACTCTTCTTGAATACCTCTTGAAAATTTTATTTCATTTCCCATCAAGGCCTCAGAACAGATTTTGTGGAGGGTTTTAATTGTCCCCTAAACATCTTAAATTCACTGTTTTCAAAGTGCACTCATTATCTTTTCATCAAATGCTCCCATCTTTCTATTTTTCCTATTACTGAAAAGGATATCACCCTCTTTCTAGTCACCCACTTCAGTCCCACTACAAACAAAATATTATCCTTGAAATCGCGGTAAGTTTCATCCTTTATTTACCATTTCAAATTAATCACCAAGTCCTGTTGATGCAAACTCCTTTGAGTCTGACAACAAACCACTGATGTCTTTCTTTGTAGTCTGGCTACGCAATCTGTTCCAAGTCAACTTAATTATATCAGCCTCCATTTTCTTTCTCTCCATCTTTTCCATAAAGCAACATGAGGTATTTTATCAAATTATTTTGTTGTTCAATATTGAATAAATTATTATATATTTTTCTTTTTATATTAGAAGGGTTTATATTGACTGGAAAATTTGCCCATTTCCTCTTCTTTCTACAATTCTATTTTATTAATGATACCATATAGATAAACTATTGCTAAATGGAGATAAGGGTTACACATGGGAGGAAAGGTATAGAAAGTTGTACACACAACATTCTGCTCCAATTATGTCTTTGATTAAAGCACTGAAATATCCCAACTTCAGCTGCTTTTTTGTCTTTTCTTCTCTTCCATTCTGTATCTTCTTCTCCTCCTCCTTCTTCACCTTCTTTGAAGCTTCTGATCTCTTTGCATCACTGAGACATTTCTAAGAATTCTTCATGCCCTGATGTACCACTTAGCACAGATGCGGCATACACAGAGTATGATCTGAGGATAAACAAAATCAGGGAGCAGCTAGATCAAGTGAATTCACACAGACATTCTAACATGAACACTATCCTTGGAAAACATACTGCAAAGGGGATAACTTAGATATTCTCCTGAAGCTTAGAGACTGCTTGAGGCACCAAAATAACTATGGAGGGGATTTTTTATGAACTAAAATTTTTTTCAGTAAATCTGAAAGCAAGAGCTTAAGAAAAGCAATAGATTTGAACAATGGCACCTATCTTATTAGCTTTATGTTTTGCTAAGCAGGCAGTGTTTCTGTGTCTTTTTTTGTTCCCACATTCCAGCGAAGGGACATTTGCCCTCTGAAGAACAAGGAATAGAGATTAGATAAAATGATTTTCATAGGGCAATTTACTAATGGCACATCCTAGTTCTTCACTGAATATGTCTTCATTCTAAACAGAAGTGCTGAACTATGATAATATCTGAGATCAAGAAACCTTCTACTATGTGAAACCTCCACATGTATACTGTGATCCATTGACCCATATGACATCCAGAAATCATGAGATTTCTTACCTTAGCATCAAGAAAAGCAAGCATTTTCATTGAAACTGAATCTTCAGATGTACTAGAAGAGGTAGACAGGAAGGTTTGGAATCTAAATAAACTTCTTCATAATGTCCTTTTCCAATATGAGCCTTATTTTCTTGTAATAACATTAGTAAGAACATGATCTACAAAGTGGAAGGGCTCAGGAAAACAGCTTTCTTTATCTATGACAATTTTCAACAAGATCAGACACCAGTAATTTTGATTATTGGTATTCCAACAGGTGAACTTAGTTTTTTGCTATTTGTTCAGAGTGCTGGCACTAAGATTTCCAGATTAAAACTGATTTATGCATCAGGAAGTTTAATTTAAAAAGAAAAAGATAGCTCACTTGTGTACAAAACAAGTAGAGGTAAATGAAAGGCTTAAGTATGCCTAAAGGTAGTTCTTGGGGAAAAAAATTAATTTAAAATATAGGAAAAACATAGTACTGTTTGAATATTATACCTGATTAATTTTGTGTTCTCTATTAAAGATTCAATGAAGATACTGAGATTTATTTTTAATAAAGCTTTTTATTTTCAAAACATATGCATGGATAATTTTTCAACATTGACCTTTGCAAAACCTTGTGTTCCAAATTTTCCCCTTCTTCTGTCCACCCCTTTCCCTAGATGGCAAGTAATCCAATATATGTTAAACGTGTTAAAATATATATTAAATCCAATATATGTATACATATTTAGGCAATTATCTTGCTGCACAAGAAAAATCAGATCAAAAAGGAAAAAAATAAGAAAAAACAAAATGCAAGCAAACAACAACAAAATGAGTGAAAATGCTATGTTGTGGTCCACACTCAGTTCCCACACTCTTCTATTTGGGTATAGATGGCTTTCTTCATCACAAGATTGGAACTGGCCTCATTCAAGATACTTAGATTTTGAAAGTATTTGAACCCATTTTTGTCTTACATTGTAATAGTAAGTGTATGTTCTGCTGGGTCTCATTCCCTTTAAATGCCATTACTGTACCACACGATGTTTATGAAGAGATTTCAGTGTAGAATAATGAATAAAGTGTTCAACTTTGGTTAGGGACACATTAGTTCAAATCCTTTCTATGACACTTTTTACCTGTGTTATCCTGTGCCCGTCACTTAAACTCTTAGATGTCCAATTAACTCCTCAGAAAATTTATGAATTAGAAATTTATTTCAATCTGCATTGATGGAGGTAGTTCCTTCATTCCACATGCTGATAAAATTGCTGACATTATTGTTACATCAATATTAATGATCTTGATATCCTGGCCACCTTCCTCACTTTAATATTCAAGTCAGAGGAATTACCAAAAGTATCTGCCCCAATTGCATGGAAAGAACTACATGGAATTCTGTTTTCCAAAAACTGAGTAGCTGATAAATTCTTGGCTTTATTAATGACAGAGAAAGAAATGGGTGGAAGTGCTATCCTAAACTTCATCATGATCAATTAAAAGAAATTGATGAGATTGAAATGAGACCTTAGGAAGAAATGACTACTCCATTTTAAACTATATATTAGAGGAAAGAAAATAATCATAGTCAGACCACAAACCCTACCTACTTTTGGGATGATAAAGATAGGCACGATAACCCAGGCTTAAGATTCTACAAAGGAATACGGTCCAAGAGGGACCATTTCTATGTTTCCATTCCACCATGTGTCCATGGCTGAAAAATTTCAGGATTAAAATTATGGAGATAGAAACATGAAAAAGAGTGGATTTGTCCTTAGTCCTATAAAAAAAGTTGATATTGAGTTAGCATTTTAGGGTTTACAAAGTTTTATATAAACTATCTCTATAATTCTCTTTATTTTTCCTTTTTTAAAATTAATTATATAATTATAAAAATTTTTGACAGTATATTTGCATGAGTAATTTTTTTTATAACACTATCCCTTGCATTCATTTTTCCAAATTTTCCCCTCCTTCCCTCTACTCCCTCCCCTAGATGACAGTCAATCCCATACATTTTACATGTGTTATAGTATAACCTAGATACAATATATGTGTGTAAATCCAATTTTCTTGTTGCACATTAAGTATTAGATTCTGAAGGTATAAGTAACCTGGGTAGATACACAGTAGTGCTAATAGTTTACATTCAATTCCCAGTGTTCCTTCTCTGGGTGTAGTTGTTACTGTCCATCATTGATCAACTGGAAGTGAGTTGGATCTTCTTTATGTTGAAGATATCTACTTCCATCAGAATATATCTTCATACAGTATTGTTATTGAAGTGTATAGTGATCTTCTGGTTCTGCTCATTTCACTCAGCAACAGTTGATTTAAGTCTCTCCAAGCCTCTCTGTATTCCTCCTGCTGGTCATTTCTTACAGAGCAATAATATTCCATAACCTTCATATACCATAATTTACCCAACTATTCTCCAGTTGATGGAAATCCATTCATCTTCCATTTTCTAGCCACTATGAAAAGAGCTGCCACAAACATTTTGGCACATACAGGTCCCTTTCCCCTCTTTAGTATTTTTTGGGATATAAGCCCAATAGTAGCACTGCTGGATAAAAGGGTATGCACAGATTGATATCTTTTTGGGCGTAGTTCCAAATTGCTCTCCAGAATGGCCAGATTCTTTCACAACTCCACCAACAATGTATCAGTGTCCCAGTTTTCCCACATCCCCTCCAACATTCATTATTTGTTCCTGTCATCTTAGCCAATTTGACAGGTGTGTAGTGGTATCTCAGAGTTATCTTAATTTGCATTTCTCTGATCAGTAGTGATTTGGAATACTCTTTCATGTGAGTGGATATAGTTTCAATTTTATCATCTGAGAATTGTCTGTTCATATCCTTTGACCATTTATCAATTGAAGAATGGTTTGATTTCTCATAAATTAGGGTCAGTTCTCTATATATTTTGGAAATGAGACCTTTATCAGAACCTTTAACTATAAAAATATTTTCCCAATTTGTTACTTCCCTTCTGATCTTGTTTGCATTAGTATTGTTTGTACAGAAACTTTTTAGTTTGATGTAATCAAAATCTTCTATTTTGTGATCAATAATGATCTCTAGTTCTCCTTTGGTCATAAATTCCTTCCTCCTCCACAGGTCTGAGAGTTGACTATCTTCTGTTCCTCTAATCTATTTATTATCTCATTCTTTATGCCTAAATCATGGACCCATTTTGATCTTATCTTGATATATGGTGTTAACTGTGGATCCATATCTAATTTCTGCCATACTAATTTCCAGTTTTCCCAACAGTTTTTTACAAATAATGAATTTTTATCCCTAATGTTGGTATCTTTGGGTTTGTCAAAGATTAGATTGCTATAGATGTACCCTTTTTTGTCCTTTGTATCTAATCTGTTCCACTGATCGACTGGTCTATTTCTTAGCCAATACCAAATGGTGTTGGTGACTGCTGATATATAATATAGATTTAGATCAGGTAAACCTAGACCACCTTCATCTGACTTTCTTTTCATTAATTCCCTTGAAATTCTCAACCTTTCATTCTTCCATATGAATTTTTCTGTTATTTTTTCTAGGTCATTAAAATAGTTTCTTGGGAGTATGATTGGTATAGCCCTAAATAAATAGATTAGTTTGGGGAGTATTGTCATCTTTATTATATTCGCTCAGTCTATCCAAGAGCACTTAATGTCTTTCCCATTATTTAAATCTGACTTTATTTTTGTGGCAAGTGTTTTGTAATTTTGCTCATATAATTCTTGACTTTTCTTTGGTAGATGGATTGCCAAATATTTTATACTCTCAACATTTGTTTGGAAGGTAATTTTTCTTTGTATCTCTTGCTGTTGCATTTTGTTGGTGATGTATAAAAATCCTGAGGATTTATGTGGATTTATTTTGTATCCAGTAACTTTGCTAAAGTTGTGAATTATTTCTAATAACTTTTTATTAGAATCTCTGGGGTTTTCTAAGTATACCATCATATCATCTGCAAAGAGTGACAGTTTGATTTCCTCATTACCTACTCTTATTCCTGTAATCTCTTTCTTGACTCTTATTGCTGGGGCTAGCATTTCTAATACAATATTGAATAGTAATGGTGATAGTGGGCAACCTTGTTTCACTCCTGATCTTACTGGGAAAGGTTCCAGGTTATCTCCATTACATATTATGCTTACTGACAGTCTTAAATATATGCACCTGATTATTTTAAGGAATAGTCCATTTATTCCTATACTCTCAAGCATTTTTAGTAGGAATGGATGTTGGATTTTATCAAATGCTTTTTCTGCATCTATTGAGATGATCATATGGTTTTTATTAATTTGATTATTAATATGGTCAATTATACTAACAGTTTTCCTAATATTAAAACAGCCCTGCATTCCTGGTATATATCCTACTTGATCATAGTGTATTATCCTGGGGATGATTTTCTGAAGTCTTTTTGCTAATATCTTATTTAAGATTTTAGCATCAATATTCATTAAGGAGATTGATCTATAGTTTTCTTTCTCAGTTTTCAACTTACCTGGTTTAGGTATCAGTACCATGTCTGTGTCATAAAAGGAGTTTGGTAGAACTCCTTCATCTCCTATTTTTTCAAATAGTTTATATAACATTGGTGCTAATTGTTCTTTAAATGTTTGGTAGAATTCACATGTAAATCCATCTGCTCCTGGGGATTTTTTCCTGGGGAGTTGATTAATAGCTTGTTCTATTTCTTTTTCTGAAATGGGGCTATTTAAGCAATTTATCTCTTCCTCTGTTAATCTAGGAAGCCTATATTTTTGGAGGTAGTCATTCATTTCACTTAAGTTATCAAATTTATTGGCATAAAGTTGGGTAAAGTAACTCCTTATTATT
Organism: Sminthopsis crassicaudata; assembly: GCF_048593235.1. Lineage (NCBI taxonomy): Eukaryota > Metazoa > Chordata > Mammalia > Dasyuromorphia > Dasyuridae > Sminthopsis > Sminthopsis crassicaudata. The sequence goes on from NC_133619.1 coordinate 521,028,691, forward strand.
TCTCTAATTTCCTCTTGATTGGTGGAAAGATCCCACTTTTCATTTTTAAGACTAACAATTTGATTTTCCTCTTTCCTTCTTCTGATCAGATTTACCAAAGGTTTATCTATTCAATTGGCTCTTTTATAAAACCAACTCTTGGTTTTATTTATTAATTCAATAGTTGTTTTTTTTTTTACTTTCAATATTATTGATTTCTCATTTTAATTTTAGTATTTCAAGTTTGGTATTTGGTTGGGGGTTTTTAATTTGGTCTTTTTCTAGCTTTTTAAGTTGCAGGCCCAATTCATTAAACTTCTCTTTCTCTATTTTGTTCAAATAAGCCTCTAAAGATATAAAATTTCCCCTTATTACCACTTTATCTCCATCCCACAAATTTTGGTATGATGTCTCATCATCATTATCTTAGGTGAAATTATTAATTGTTTCTATAATTTGCTATTTCTACCAGTCATTCTTTAAGATGATATTATTCAGTTTCCAATTAATTTTTTTGTCTATTTACCCCTAAATTCTTATTGAATATAGTTTTTATTGCATTGTGATCTTAGAAGAAGGCATTTATTATTTCTGCCTTCCTGCATTTAATTTTGAGATCTTTATGTCCTAATATATGGTCAATTTTTATAGGTTCCATGAACTGCTGAGAAGAAAGTATACTCCTTTCTATCACCATTCAGTTTTCCCCAAAGATCTATCATACCTAGTTTTTCTAATGTTCTATTTACCTTTTTAATTTCTTTTTAAATTATTTTGTGGTTTGATTTATTTAATTCTGAGAGTGCAAGGTTGAGATCTCCCACTATTATAGTTTTGCTGCCTATTTCTTCTTGCAACTCTCTTAACTTTTCCTTTAGGAAGTTAGATGCTATACCACTTGGTCCATATGTGTTTAGTATTGATATGGCTTCATTGTTTATGCTACCTTTTAGCAGGATATAATTTCCTTCCTTATCTCTTTTAATTAGATCAATTTCTGCTTTTGCTTGATCTGAGATAAGGATGGCAATCCCTGCTTTTTTTTGCTTTACCTGAAGCATAATAGATTCTGCTCCAATCTTTTACCTTTACTCTGTATGTATCTCCCTGCTTGAAGTGTGTTTCCTGTAAACAACATATTGTAGGGTTCTGACTTTTGATCCAGTCTGCTATTCACCTCCATTTCATCCCATTCACATTTACAGTAAAAATTACTAATTCTGTATTCCCTGCCATCATATTATTCACAGATTATTCTTTTTTTCCCCTTGAACCTCCTGAACCCCTTCCCCAATATTTAGTTTATAGACCCCACTTGTGACCTGCAGCCCTCACTTTTTAGTATCCCCCCTCCTTTTAAGTCCCTTCCCCTTTCTTGTACCCTTCCCTTATTCCACTTTTCCTTTTCCCTTTTCCTCTCCCCCCTTTTAATGAGGTGAGAGAGAATTCTCTGGAAAACAAATATGTCAATTATTTACTCTTTGAGCCTACTCTGATGAGAGTAAGATTCACACAATGATTCCCCCCCTCTCTAAATTCCCTCAGATGTGGTAGATTTTCTATGCCTCTTCCTGGGATGTAGTTTTCCTCTTTTTATCACTCCTTCCCCTTTTTTCTGATACTATCCCCTTCCCTTTATTACTTCCCTTTTTTTTATATTATATCAGTAAAATCAAATAATCCATGCAGACTTTCTGTATATCTACAACAGAGATACAATTTTCAAGAGTTCTTTTTAACTTTTTCTGCTTCTCTTCAGTCTTGTGGATGTAGATCAATTTTTTTTGTTTAAGTCTGGTTTTTTTCTTAGAAACAAATAGAATTCCTCTGTTTCATTAAATGACCATCTTCTTCCATGGAAGAAAATGCTAAACTTAGCTGGGTAGTTTATTCTTGGTTGCAATCCTTGTTCTTTTGCCTTTCAGAATATCAGGTTCCTTTAATGTGAAGACAGCCAGATCTTGCGTGACCCTTATTGTGGCACCTTGATATTCAAATTGTTTTTTTCCTTGCTGCTTGCAATATTTTTTCCTTAGTTTGCTAGTTCTGCAGCTTAGCCACAATGTTCCATGGAGTTCTTTTTTTAGGGTCTTTTTCAGAAGGTGTTCGATGAGTTCTTTCAATGACTATTTTCCCTTCTGTTTCTATTATCTCTGGACAATTATCTACTTTCCCTTCGGTTTCTATTATCTCTGGACAATTCTCTTTGATGATTTCCTGTAAAATAGAATCTAGGCTCTTTTTTTGATCATAGTTTTCAGGAAGTCCAATGATCCTCAGATTATCTCTCCTAGATCTATTTTCCAGGTCTATAGATTTTCCCAGTAAGTATTTGAAGTTATTCCCCAGCTTTTCATTTTTTTTTTGTTTTGTTTGACTGATTCTTGGTTTCTCAATGAATTATTCATTTCTGTTTGTTCCATCCTGATTTTTAATGAGTTCTTTTCTTCATTCACATTTTTAGTTATTTTTGTATATGCCCAATTGAGTTTTTAAATGAATTATTTTGCTCTGTTGAATTTTTTTCCATTTCACTAATTTTTTAGTGAGTTATTTTCTTTTTCCAATTCTAGAAATCCTACTTTTCTTGAGAATATTTTATCTTTTCTAATTCAGAAATCCTACTTTCCTGTGACTTTTTAACCTTTTCTAATTCACAAATTTTGTTTCCCTGCATCTCCTGTGAATTCTTTATTTTTTCCAACTCAAATTTCAGGATGTTGTTATTCTCTATCATAACTTCTCTTTCCTTTCCCCATTTTTCTTCAAACTCTCTTAACTTTTAAATAGTCTCTTCTAGGAGAGAATTATGTGATGAGGGGCATGTATCATTCCCCTTTAGGGTGTTATCTGCAGACTCTCTGCTGTTAGCTTCCTTGGGTTTTGATACCTGCTCTTTCTCTGTATAGAAGGTGTCAATCGTTCTCTTCAGCTTTGTACTCATTGTTAAAAATCTGTTGGGGTTTGCCCTTGGGGTAAGAAGTTTATTTATTTATTTACCAGCTTCCTCCCAGATCAGAGGTAGAATGTAACAACCCTGTGACTGGGCTAAGAGAGAGCTCTGGGAGAGAGTTCCCCTCCCCCTCCCTGGAAATGCCTCAGAGGTGATTAGTACGGCTGTGCTGTGAGGAGTGCCCAGTGAAGGACCACGCTGTGTGTCCTAGCGACTGCCCTGAGGTTTAAGGCTGAAAGTCACAAACCCCAGCCAATGCCTCCCATGGGGCTGCAGATATCAGCAGCTGATGTGAAAAGTCCCTGCACTCAAACCGGAAGTGTCTGTCTGGAAACGGCGGTCCCTACTACAAAGGTTCCACTTCTCTGGGAGTTCTGCTTTTCTGGGAATTCTGCTGCTGCTAGAATTCTACTGCCTCAGGCTGAGCCCCGCACTATGTGGATTAGAGGCTACCGCGGTCTGTGTCCCTGCTGTTCAGGCTCTCAACTACCCCAAGGAGAAGCCCCAGGCAGCAGAAGGTGGCTGCACAACAGTGCTGAGATCTATTAGGTCACTTCCAGATTGGGGTGGTTCTAGGATCTGGCTTTATATTTTAAAGTGGCTTGATTTCTCTTCTGAACTGCTGTTTTATAAGCAGAGAAGAACTATCAGCCTGTGCCAGATTCCTCTATCTCAGTGGCTTCTCTGATCCCAGAGTTCTCCCCAGCCCAAACGGCACAGTGTGTTAGCACCTAACTTTGTCTGTGCTGATCTTTTTTTTTTTTTTCCTCCCCTTGGAACCAGCATTTTCTGTTGAAATTCCAGATTCTCTTCAGCTAGTAAGTTGTGCTTCTAATCCTTTTGGGTTTTATCAGTCCAGCATTATTTTTGAGGCTGATTTAACTAATTGGTAATGAAGGAAGAAGGGAGCTTACAAGTTCCCGTGTATCTTCTCCGTCATCTTGGCTCCGCCCACCTATAATTCTCATAATGACTGTATAAGCTATTTGAGAGCAGTAGAGGAATTATTGTCATTTTTCAAATGAGGAAATGGATTTTGAGAGGTTAAATATTTTGCTTTGGTCACATAGTAAGTGGGAAGTTAAAGTTGGAATTTAATTGAAATTAAAGTTGAAGATTAAAGTTTAATTCTCTTCTTCTTCCAATCCATCAGTATTCCCTCTATTCTATGATTCTGATATTCTATGCTACTCAACATTTTGAAAGAATCAATGATTTTTGTATGGACATAAATTCTAGATTACAGGTAATTGGAAGGAATGGTTAATACATTAGATAACAAAGTTAGAATTCAAAAGATACTGACAGTCTAGACCAATGGTCTGAATCTAGTAAAATTAGATTAGGATAAATGGTGTCCTGGTTTTCAAATTAGAGAAAGGAAAGAGTTTGTAATCTATGGGCTAATGACTTGAATTTAATTCTTTGGAAAATTCTAGATTAAATCATTGTTTAAGGTCTACATAGAAAGAGAAGCAGTGATAACAGAATCAGTGTTCCTTTATCAAGAATGGGTCATCTAGACTTACCTTATTATCTTTTTATTCCTTATCAGAATTACTATACTCAGATAAGAAGAACACTGAATATAGTTTATGTAGATTTTGTCAAGGCTTTTAATAAAGTCTGTCTCCTTATTCTTTTGGTGATGTGGAGAAATACAGATTAGACAATCCATTTAGATGGTTGGATGATCAGATTCAATGATTCCTAATGGCATAAAAAGTTGGGGTGTTCCAGAGGAGATCTGTGTTTGATCCCACAAAGATTAAATTTTTTTCGATTATTTTGATAAAGACACAACTGGCATGTTCATCAAATTTGAGGATGACACAAAGATAAGAGGAATAGTTAACATATTGTTTGTAAGAATCAGATCCATAAAGATAGCAAGTAATGCAAAAGGTGAAGCACAGGGCCTGAAATTAGGAAGGATTGAGTTCAAACCAGCCTCAGACACTTACTAGCTGTGAATCTGGGCAAGTTACTTAACCTCTGTTTGCAAAAGATTCTCATCTGTAAACAGATGATATAATACAACTCTACCTTTGATGGTTTTTGTAAGGATAAAATAAGATAATAATTGTAAAGCATTTACTATAGTGCATGGCACAAAGTAGGTGTTATATAAATACTTATTCCCTTCCTTTTATCCTACAAAGATCATATCAAACTAGAAAAACAGATAGCATTTAATTAGGTGAAATTCTATAGGAATATCTTCTACTTGGAAAAAAAAATCAGTTTCATAAAGTGAAAGATGGGAGGAAACATGGTTAGAGAATAATGAATTATACTGGGATGGCAATCCAATGGGCTACATTAAAAGAGGCATAGTTTCCAGGAATACGGAGTGATCATCCCACTCTACTTTGCTTTTGTCAGACCTCAATTGAAGTATTGTTTAGTTCTGGGCACTATAATTTAAAAGGGTATTGATCCCCTGGTGTTGTGATTTAAAGAAAAAAAAAAAGGCTAGTAGAGGTTTATAAAGGAATACAAAAGACACAGACATTTCTAGCTTTGGAAATACTCATTTGGAAAAAAAAAACAAAAAACAACCCAGCTCCCCTTTTCAGTGTCTAAAGAAGGATAATGTACCTTACTACCAATGGATATCTTCTATTAGCACTGGCCTTGAAGATGGATTAATATCTTTTCGAAAAATAAGACTATCATTTTAGTAGTCAACCAACAAGAATAAAGTTTTTTAAATAGAAAGGATTTAAGCAGATGGGGGGGTTGTATTTTTTTTAATAAAAGCATAATGAAGAAATATGTGTCTCTTTGCTTTAGACTGAACAGAGGACAGTTTCCAAAATGCAGCTACTTTTATCTAAAGAGGGAAGATATTCTGCCACCACATTGGAGGATATTCAAGGCAATGGAGATATAGAGGGGAAGGGGATTGTGAAGTATCATGAATTCTTATCAACCAAAAATCAGTTCAAGGAATTGGGGCTGTTAAGCTTCCAGAAAAAAAAGAATCATGATACATAATTATTGTATTGAAGTATGTGGAGGGCTGTCACATGGGGAAAGCAAGGTGATGCCAAAGATAAAGGTTTGAAAGAACTGAGTTCAAACCGGACCTCAGATTAGCTGTATAATTTTGGGCAAGTATTTTAGCTCTGTTTGCTTCAGTTTCCTCATCTGTAAGATGAAGTGGAGAAACAAATGGCAAGTTTCTCCAATATCTTAGCCAAGACAATCAAATAAAGAGTCAAGCATGATTAAAATGACTGAACAACAACATGTGGAAGAAGATTTAGTCTTGTTCTGTTTGCCCCCAGAGGACAGAAACAGGAGAAATGAGTTCAAAGTGCAAAAAGGAAGATTTAGGTTTCAATTTGAGAAAAGGAGAAAAAAAAATTCCTAACAAATAGCATTGCTCAAAAGTGGAAATGAACTGCCTTTAAGCGAGATGTTAGATTTCCTTTCATTTGAGGTTTTCAAACAGAGAATAAATAACCACAGATATATCACAATAGTTTGTTGTTGTTATTGTTGTTGTTGTTGTTGTTATTGTTGTTGTTCATGGATTGAGCGAAATAGCCACTAAGGTTCCTTCCAGTTTTTAAATTTGATAACTCCATTTCTGAAGATCTTTAAAAGAATAACATACAAGGGTGGAACCAAGATGGCAGATAATAGACAGGTCTTTTGAGCTCTTCCTGCCTTCCCTCAGATCAACACTAGATTAAGTCTCTAAATGGATGTTGAAGTGACAAAATCCACAAATATTTGGAATTTAACAAATTTCCAGCAGAAGATATTTCAATTGGAAGGAGAGTGGGAGGCAGCTCGGTACAGGTTCAGTGCAGGGACCCAGAGGCCTCCACAAGGAGGGGGAATTTGCCAGGAAGCTCCTAGCCAAAATGCAACAACTATTCTCTCCTGATTCAGAAGCCAGTGGATCAGCAGACTGTCAGACATCTAATGCAACTAAAGAAGACAAATAATAAGCTCCTAAACTACAGAATAACAAGCAGTATTTGGCCATACTTCCTCAGAACAGGAAGGAAGTTGGCAGCCCCAGCCCCAGGGGAGCATAAAGCTGCTGTCAACTGTAAGGGAAGCTTGTAATAATCTATCCTTTGCTCTAAGAGCTTACCTCAACCTTTAAAAATGAGCAAAAAAGTGAAAACACTTCTGACCATAGAGACATGGAGACAGGAAAGAACAAATCTCAAACCCTGGGATCATTAAAGGCAAGATATCTCCAGATGAAGGCTCAAATGGTGAGATGAGTTGGTTTCTAACTCAAAAGGCTCTCTTGGAAGAATTCAAAAATGATTTTAAAGGAGAGTTAGAATTAAAATGGAGAAAGGAAATGAAAGGTTTGTAAGAGAGTTTGGAAAAGGAAACATATTATCTGAAGAAAACTCCTTAAAAATAGATTTGGTGAAGTGGAAAAAGAAAACAACTCCTTGAAAAATAGAATTGATGAAATGAAACAAAAGAACAACTACCTAAAAAAATAGAATTGGGGAATGAGTATAATGAGACAACATACCAAAATTAATGGAATACAGCCAAAGCAGTTCTTAGGAGGAAATTTATATCTCCAGATGCTTAGTTGCATAAAATAGAAAAAAAGAAAATCAATGAATTGGGCTTGCAACTAAAAAAGCTAGGAAAAGAACAAATTAACACCCCACACACACAATTAAATACCAAACTTAAGAGATTAATAAAATTGAAGTTAAGAAAACTATTGAACTAATTGAAAACTAAGAAAACTAATTGAAAAAGAAAAACAGAATTGAACAAGAATTGGTTCTAGAAAAGTCAACAAAATAAAAAAATTAGTTTTATTAGAAAAAGAAAAGAAGAAAATCAAATTGCTAATATCAAAAATGAGAAGAGTATATGTCAAAAAAATCTGATAATCTAAGTGAAATGGATGATTACTTACAAAAATATAGATTACCCAGATTAAAAAAAGAGGAAATAAATTACTTAAATAGTCTCATCTTAGAAAAATAAATTGAATGAGCTATTAATTAATTGCCTAAAGAAAAAATCCCCAGGGCCAGATGGATTTACAAGTGAATTCTACCAAACATTTAAAGAACAGTTATTTCTAATACTATACAAACTATTTGGAAAAATAGGGAAAGAAGGAGTGCTATCAAATTCCTTTTATGATACAGATATAATGAATGATAACTAAACCAGGTAGAGTCAAAACAGAGAAAGAAAATTATAGACCAATTTCCCTCATAAATATTGATGCAAAAATTTTCAATAAAATATTAGCAAAGTGATTACAGCAAGCTATCATCAGGATAATACAGCATGATCAAGTAGGATTTGCACCAAGAATGCAGGGCTGGTTCAATATTAGGAAAACATAATAATGACTATACTAATAGTCAGTCTAACAGAACTCATATGGTTACCTCAAAAATAGGTATTTAGATAGAGTTATTTTAAATTCTATAAGTTTCAGTAGAATTTAAACTTAATAAGGGTCAAAATGGGAAATAGCATATAAAAACATCTAATCCAAGATTAGACATTATTAATAGAAAATAAAATAGAGAATAAAGGACATTAGAGAGCCTTTGTCAAACTACATATAAGGCATTTTATTTAGTTCTGGTTGCCATGACAATCTGTGTCCTAATTCCAGCCTTTGCACTGACTATCCTGAATGCATGGTAGTGGATAGAAAGGTGGAACTAAATTCAGGAAGATCTGAATTCAAATTTTACCTCTGACATGAACTGTGTGATTCTAGATAAAAAATATAAATTTTTGTCTGATTTGGTTTCCTCATCTGGAAAATAAGGATAATAAAAGTATTTATCTTTCAGGGTGTTTTGAAAAGGAAATGAGATAATATTAGTTTTGCAACACCTTCAAAAACTACATGAATACAAATGTATTGAGTTTATAATTATTAATCTTTATTTCCAACTTCTGTCTCTTTTATTCTCTGGATTTCTTCAAGATAGCTCAGACCTCACATTACAGAGAAGATTTTTCCTTTTCTCCCTAGAAAGTTTCTGTTTTCTTTAAAATTACATTTCAAACACTCTGTCTATATCTTGTATTTTTAAATTTATTTTCATGTTATCTTTCCTTGTGAAACTTGAGCTTTATAATTTTGTATTTCTAGCACTTAGTAGAATACCCAGAACATACTAAATGCTTAATAAATACTTTCTGATTGATTGACAGATTGATCAAATCCAATTTTTTCATTTTATAGATGAGACTGAAACCCAGATAAATTGAAAATTTGCCCATGGTTACAGAAGTAGTATCAGAATCAAGACTCTAATATAGAACCTCAGATGAGAAATCTAAATTTTTCCCCCATGGCATGTAATGTAAGCATATTTAAATTGGACAAAAATACATAAAAGAAATTTGATAATGATCTTCAGTTATTTGAAGGTGTATCATAAGGAAGATAGATTAAAATTGCCCTGCCTGGTGTTACAGGACAGAACTATGAAAAATGATGCAAGTTGTAGAGAAACAAATTTTAGCTATATATAAGGAAGCACTCCCTTGCTCTTAATATTTGGTCCAACGTAGTAAATGTTGCCTTACAGAGAAATATGTTCTTTTACTGGAAGACATCAAATGGGCTCTGAGTAAGCACTTATCTGGAATTTCATGGAACTATATCTTGACATATAGGTTGGATTTGTCAAAGTTGGTGATAACTACTAACTCAAGATTTTGTGATTCTTTAACTTAGAAATTTAAACCAGTCTTCGTTCTGTTTTATTCATAACTACCTGGTAGAATTACTGCCTAGATATTTGTAATTTCAGTCAGATCTGTTTCAAATTGTACAAAAATTTTATTCAGCCAATCATTGGTATACTTGTGTTTTGTGAAATCTTCTTTGGGGAAGATGCTCTATCTAGTGACAGGTTTCCTGTTCTTCCTTTGATGAAATCACCCAAGCCTATGACCATAGGAATATATAGACCATGTACACACTAGATCTATAGTCCTTGCACATTTAGTCTTGTGATTCTTCATTATTTCTCTAGAGTTTGATTTTTGTCACATTGGATTCATAGATATCATCTCATTGAAACTAATTTGAAAAATTATCAAAATAGGTTTTTATTTTAATTTTAGAATTAAATTCTAATTTAATCTAATCTAAATTCTTGATTTTTGTGTAAAGTTTTGGTGATTTAATTTTTTTTCTTGTGGTAATATAAAGATTCACACTGCTTTGATGCTTTTTTTTACATTTATCTTTTATGCCAGCATAACTACAATATTAACAAGCTAGCCAATTCTCTTTACTTCTGTATTATTTCTAACATCTAGACAAGGTGTAACAATCTTAAGACAAATAAGATCCACTGATGGTCAAAAGCATTTATTCCCTCCATTTTTATAACTCTTTCCCATTAACCCATGCACCTTGTCCCAATGCCATAAATCTAAAACCTTCCTAGCTGTGTGACCGTGGGCAAGTCATTTAACCCCAATTATCTCTGGGGGAAAAAAAAGAAAGAAAAGGTCTTTTTAAAACTTCCCTATTCTCCTCTGAAGATGAATCCTGGTCTTTCTATTTCTATAATAAGTTTCTATGCTTGGGTTCTTTCTTCTTTGCCTGTTCATTTTTTAACAAGTAGTATTAGTGTAAGTCCTCTCATCCTGGGGTGGGGAAGGAGATTAGTGCCTCTAGCTTCAGTTCAGCTTTTCTCTCTGAACTGGAACCCCAAACCAAAAGCTCTAACCTCTTAAAAGTGCTTATAGCTAGCAGCTTCCCTGCTCCCCTGCACTCACTGATTTGTATGTTCCTTTTCACCCAGGGTTGTGTCTCAGCAGCACAGCTAGACCTGGCATTACTAATCAACAGAGATTCCATCAGTCTTCCCGGACTCAGACCCCCTGACTCCCCATGCTATCCAGAAGATAAAAGTTCTTGTGGTTGTGGCTAAGGCTACCTCCAAACCCAATTAGCCTCAGGGCTCCCTACCTGCTATTTCTATGGAGCTAGCCTGGAAATGTTTATACTTCACATTGGTTAAGCCCAGAACCTGGAGTCTTCTAGTATTTTCCTACTGTCCCAGGAGTACTCTGTTCTTTTTCCAAGTCTTTAAAAAAATTTTTCATTGGTCTGTGTTTGTTTTGGGATGCAATTTTATTCTGTTTATGGGGAAAATCTAGAGAGCATGAAATTTTCTGACCTACTCCTCCATCTTCCCAGAATCCTCCCAAAAAAACATTTATTAAGCTTATTATGTTCTAGGCACTCTATTAAGCAGTAGGGATGCTGGGGGGGAAAAAAAGCAATAACAATCCATGCCCTAAAAAACTATCTGTTCTAATGAGGGAAAATTCAATGTGATTCATCTTTGACAATTTCATTGTTCAGTTAGGGGACCTTTCTGAGTATTTGAAAATGCATGAATTAGGAGGTATTGTACAATACTAGGACTGTATTTTCTGATTTTTTTTGTTCTCGTCTCTAAACACTTTTTTCTGTTGATATTCCCTGACTGTGTTTGGATTTTTTAAAAGCATTTGGAGCATAATAAAATACATCTGGTCACATCTTTCCTTATCATTTTCCTTATCATCTTTCCTTACCAGTTGCTTTGGCTTTATATTGAGAAACTGAAAGATTATTTTTCTTTAGCTTCTCTTCTTTTTTCTCCATTTATTTTCTCTCTTGAAGATTTTAGTGTCCTAATTTGTATTTCTAGTTAGATAGCATGGAAGTCTGATGTAGCTAAGGACAAGCTAGTGACAGAGGGGAAAAGAGAGAATTATATATTTCTCATAGGCACTAACCCAATCATGATTTTATTTTATTCTTTTTTGTGGTTAGCCCAGTTGGATGCAGCAATATTCTACTGAAGTCAATGTCATAAGTGCCAACTTCAGTAACCTAAAAACCTGGCTTTGCTCTGTTCTACAACTACAATAAATTCTTTGCCTGAGCCAACACTATGAAATATAACTAATGTGAATCATAAAAAAAAACTATTGTAGAAGATGGTAAAGATGTAAAATACAAAGAGCAAAGTCATTCTGACAGCAGAAAAAAAAAGCAAAACAGAAGATCTGAGCCAGGATTTGTGGCACCACACTCAGAGGGGTCCTAAGAGGCCAAAAGTGTTATTCTAGAGGCAATGCCTGTTCTATGTTACAAATCCTGTGTTTCTAGTGTGTGATGAGTGTAAATCAATATACAAGTACTGGTAACATAGAGGAAGAGTAAGTGTTTCTTTTTGTAAGAAAGTGATATGATGAAAGAGGAATGTCAAAGTGGAATAATGTCCCAGTGGCTATATTTTACAAGGAGAATGAAGTCCAGCATTTTGTGAACTGATTCAATTAAATCATATGAATGTAATAAATAGTTGCTTAAAAGAAAAACTTATTTATCTGACTCAACAGATATATTACTTTGCCAAATTTGTGAAATGTATCAATTTTATATTAAATCCAAAAATTCAGATACAATTTCACATTATTCATAAAAATAATGACATTGTTGTTCCCTCTTGCTTGATCTTTTTTGTTTTTTATACTTTAAGAACAATATATACCTAGCAATAAAAGAGTATATTTCCTCATTTGTGAAATTGATGGTGATTGTAAATGAGGAGTAAATGATTCCTAAGGTCCTTCTGGCACCTTACAGATTCTGAATGTTTGAATTTTCTTCCATTGCACTTGATCTGGTTAAAAAAATTAACATTTTTCAGAGAAAGTTAAAGTTAAAGTAGATTTAATTAAAAGAGAAAGATAGGGAAACTATATTATATATCAGTAATATTAATCAATATTATACTATTTAACATTACGCTATTTAAAATACCTAAATAGTATAAGGTTGGAATATTACTGTGGTTTAGGAAAGGATGACTTAGTGAAATGATGAGTAAATGATGAGTTAGAAAAATATGGAGATACTTGAACTTATGAGGGAAGATGGTATCCACCTTCAGAGAAACAGATGTGCATCTACATATGTATGATTACATATAAGTGGTGTACCACTTATATGTACATATATGTACATACCAAGTGGTGTAGCATCTAAATTCCTAAAGGAGAACTTAAGAGAGTTGCAAGAAGAAATAGACAGTAAAGCTATAATAGTGGGAGATCTCAACCTTGCTCTCTCAGAACTAGATAAATTAAATCACAAAATAAATAAGAAAGAAGTTAAAGAGGCAAATAGAATACTAGAAAAGCTAGATATGATAGATCTTTGGAGAAAATTGAATGAAGAAAGAAAGGAGTATACTTTTTCTCAGCAGTTCATGGAACTTATATAAAACTTTACCATATATTAGGACACAAAGACCTCAAAATCAAATGCAGAAAGCCAGAAATAGTAAATGCATTGTTTTTTCAGATAATGGTACAATAAAAATTCTATTCAATAAAAGGCCAGGGGAAAATAGACCAAAAAGTAATTGGAAACTAAATAATCTCATCCTAAAGAATGAATGGGTGAAACAGCAAATCATAGACACAATCAATAATTTCATCCAAGAGAATGACAATAATGAGACAACATACCAAAATCATGAGATTCAAAGTGGTAATAAGAGGAAATTTTGTATCTCTAGATGCTTACTTGCACAAAATGGAGAAAGAGAAGATCAATGAATTGGGCTTACAATTAAAAAAGCTAGCCAAAGAACAAAGCAAAAAAACCTCAAATCAAATGCCAAACTTGAAATTCTAAAAATAAAAGGAGAGATCAATAAAATTGAAAGTAAAAAAAAGCAAAAATTATTGAATTATAAATAAAACTAAGACTTGGTTTTATTTTTAAAAATAAATAAATAATGCTTTAGTTAATTTGATTAGAAAAAGGAAAATCAAATTATTAGTCTTAAAAATGAAAAGGGAGAACTATCCACTAATTAAAAAATTAGAGTAATTATCAGGAGTTACTTTGCCCAATTTTATGAAATGGAGGAATACCTACAAAAATATAGATTGTCCAGATTAACAAAAGAGGAAATAAATTACTTAAATAATTTATTTTAGAAAAAGTCATAGAGCAAGCTATTATTCAACTCCCTAAAAAAAAATCCCCAAGACCAGATGGATTTACATGTGAATTCTACCAAACATTAAAAAAAAAATAACTCCAATATATAAACTATTTGAAAAAATAGGGAATGAAGGTTTGTTGCCAAATTCCTTTTATGACACAGACATGCTATTGATACCTAAACCAGGTAGGACAAAAACAGAGAAAGAAAATTATACCCAATCTCCCTAATGAATATTGATGCAAAAATCTCAATAAAATATTAGCAAAGAGATTACAGAAAATCATCTCCAGATAATATACCATAACTAAGTAGGATTTATACCAGGAATGCAGGGCTGGTTCAATATTAGGAAAACTATTAGCACAATTGGCTAACCAAATTAACAAAAAAAAATATGATTATCTCAATAAATGCATAAAAAGCATTTGATAAAAGATAATACCCATTCCTAATAAAAATACTAGAGAGTATAGGAATAAATGGACCTTTCCTTAAAACAGTCAGTAGCATCTATTTAAAAGCACCAGCAAGCATCATATGTAATGGGGATAAACTGGAACCATTCCCAATAAATCAGGCATCCAATAAATCAGGCTGTCCACTATCACCATTACTATTCAATATTGTAATGCTAGCTTTGGCAATAAGAGAAGAAAAATATATTAAAGGAATTAGAGTAGGTAATGAGGAAACCAAATTATCACCCTTTGCAGATGATATGATGGTATACTTAGAGAATCCTAGAGAATCAATTAAAAACTATTAGAAATAATTCACAACTTTAGCAAAGTTGCAGGATACAAAATAAATCCATACAAATAATCAACATTTATATACATATCACTAACAAAATCCAACAGCAAGAGGTACAAAGAGAAATTCCATTTAAAATAACCATCAACAATCGTGGGGGCGGAGCCAAGATGGTGGAGAAAATACACACGACTCTGTGAACGTCCTTACTCCCTCACAACCAATTAGATAAATCAGCCTCAGAAATAGCGCTGGACTGATAGATACCACAAGGACTGGAAGCACGACTTACCAGCTGAAGAGAATCTGGAGTTTCAACAGAAAAGGGCAGTTCCCAGGGGAGGAAGAAGAAAGGCCAGCACAGACGGCTGGGTGCTAGCATACTGTGCTGATCGCGCTGGGAAGGGCTCTGGGATCAGAGAAGCCACTGAGATAAAGAAATCTGGCACAGGCTGTTAGCTCTTCTCTGCTTATAATACAGCAGTTCAGAAGAGAAATCTAAACCACTTTAAAAATTCAAAGATAGATTAGATTTTCCCGGATCCTAGGGGTGACTCAGCAGATCTCGGCACTGGGGGTGTGGCCCCTAGCTCCCACCTGAGACTAGTTAAGAGATTGAGAAGTGGGCTGATATGGCCCAAAGCAACACACACTGCCTGGCTCAGCTGAAGGCTGTGGAAATCAGCCCCGGAAGTCCCAGAGAAGCGGAACCTTTGAACTAGGGACTGTGGTTTCTGGCAGACACTTCCAGTTTGAGCGCAGGGGCTTTTCACGTCACCTGCTGCAAACATCCACGCCCCACCGGGACCCATAGGCTGGGCTTTGTGTCGCCTTTACTGTTCAGTCTCAAACTTCAGGAAAGCCACTAGAACACAGTGCCCTCAAAGCACAGCAGTGCTGATCACCTCTGAGGCACTTCCAGGGAGGGGGTGGGGAACTCTCTCCCAGAGCTCTCTCTTAGCTCAGGTGCAGGAGCTGCTACATCCATCCAGTCTGGGAGGAAGCTGGTAAATAAATAAATAAATAATTTCCCACCCCAGGGACAGACCCCAAAAGAATTTTTAAGTATGATAAGAAGGCAAAAAGAACCATTGACTCATTCTACACAGAGAAAGAGCGGGTATCCAACCCCGAGGAAGTTAACAGCACAGAGTCAGCAGATAACAACCTAAAGGGGAACAATTCCTGCCCCCCATCACATAACTCTCTCCTCGAAGAGACTATTAAAAAGCTAAGAGAGTTTGAAGAAAAATGGGGAAAGGAAAGGGAAGCTATGATAGAGAATAACAACGTCCTGAAATTGGAGTTGGAAAAAATAAAGAATTCACAGGAGATGCAGGGAAACAAAATTTGTGAATTAGAAAAGGTTAAAAAACCACAGGAAAGTAGGATTTCTGAATTGGAGAAGATAAAAAAGTCTCAAGAAAATAGAATTTCTGAATTGGAAAAAGAAAATAATTCTCAAAAAAAAATTAGGGAAATGGAAAAAAAAATCAATAGAGCAAAATAATTCATTTAAAAACGAAATTGGGCATTTACAAAAAGAACTAAAAACTGTGAAAGAAGAAAATAACTCCTTAAAAGTCAGGATGGAATAAATAGAAATGAATGATTCACAGAGAACCCAAGAATCAGTCAAACAAAACAAAAAAAAAAAAAAAATGAGAAGCTGGAGAACAACATCAAATATTTACTGGGAAAATCTATAGACCTGGAAAATAGATCTAGGAGAGATAATCTGCGGATCATTGGACTTCCAGAAAACTATGACCAAAAAAAGAGCCTAGATTCTATTTTACAGGAAATCATCAAAGAGAACTGTCCAGAGATAATAGAAAGAGAAGGGAAAGTGGATGTGGAAAGAATTCATCGAACTCCTTCTGAAATAGACCCTAAAAAAAGAACACCACGGAATATTGTGGCTAAGCTGCAGAATTACCACACAAAGGAGAAAATCTTGCAAGCAGCTAGAAAAAAACAATTTAAATACCAAGGTGCCACAATAAGGGTCACTCAAGATCTGGCTACCTCCACATTAAAAGATAGAAGGGCCTGGAACCTGATATTCCGAAAGGCAAAGATCAAGGACTGCAACCAAGAATGAACTACCCAGCTAAGTTTAGCATCTTTTTCCATGGAAGAAGATGGTCATTCAATGAAATAGAGGAATTCTATATGTTTCTAAGAAAAAAACCAGACTTAAACAAAAAATTTGATCTACATCCACAAGACTGAAGAGAAACAAAAAAAAGTACACAGAACCCTTGAGAACTGTAACTCTTTGGGCATAATTCCAGATTGCTCTCACAGAATGGTTGGATTCGTTCACAACTCCACTCAACAATGCATCAGTGTCCCAGTTTATCCCACAGCCCCTCCAACATTCAGTCATTATTTGTTCCTGTCCATCTTAGCCCAATCTGACAGGTGTGTACATGATATCTCAGAGTTGTCTTAATTTGCATTTCTCTGCATCAATAGTGATTTGGAACACTCTTTTGTATGAGTGGAAATAGTTTTAATTTCATCATCTGAAAATTGTCTGTTCATATCCTTTGACCATTTATCAATTGGAGAATGGCTTGATTTCTTATAAATTAAAGTCAATTCTCTGTATATTTTGGAAATGAGGCCTTTATCAGAACCTTTAACTGTAAAAATGTTTTCCCAATTTGTTACTTACCTTCTAATCTTGTTTGCATTAGTTTTGTTTGTGCAGAAACTTTTTAATTTGGTGTAATCAAAATGTTCTATTTTGTGATCAATAATGGTCTCTAGTTCTCCCTTGGACACAAACTCCTTCCTCCTCCACAAGTCTGAGAGGTAAACCATCCCCTGTTCCTCCAATTTATTTATGATTTCGTTCTTTATGCCTAAATCTTGGACCCATTTTGATCTAATCTTAGTATGTGGTGTTAAATGTGGGTCCATGCCTAGTTTCTGCCATACTAATTTCCAGTTTTCCCAGCAGTTTTTGTCAAATAATGAATTCTTATCCCCAAATTTGGGATCTTTGGGTTTGTCAAAGATTAGATTGCTATTTTTATTCACTATCTTGCCCTGTGAACCTAACCTATGCCACTGATCAACTAGTCTATTTCTTAGCCAATACCAAATGGTTTTGGTGACTGTTGCTTTATAATACAGTTCTAGATCAGGTACCGATAGACCACCTTCACATAATTTTTTTTTTCATTACTTCCCTTGAAATTCTCGACCTTTTGTTGTTCCATATGAATTCTGTTGTTATTTTTTCTAGGTCATTAAAATAGTTTCTTGGGAGTCTGATTGGTATAGCACTAAATAAATAGATTAGTTTAGGGAGTATTGTCATCTTAATTATATTCGCTCGGCCTATCCAAGAGCACTGAATGTCTTTCCAATTATTTAAATCTGACTTTATTTTTGTGGCAAGTGTTTTGTAATTTTGCTCATATAATTCCTGACTCTCCTTTGGTAGATATATTCCCAAATATTTGATACTATCGACTGTTATTTTGAATGGGATTTCTCTTTGTATCTCTTGCTGTTGGATTGTGTTGGTAATGTATAAAAATGCTGAGGATTTATGTGGATTTATTTTGTATCCTGCGACTTTGCTAAAATTCTGAATTATTTCTAATAGTTTTTTACCAGAGTATTTGGGGTTCTCTAAGTATACCATCATGTCATCCAAAGAGTAAATAATTGAAATATTTGTGTTTCAGAGAATTTTCTCTCACCTCATTAAAAGGGGGGAGAGGAAAAGGGAAAAGTAAAAGGAGAATAAGTGAAGGGACTTGGAGGGAGGGGGGAGGGATACTAAAAAAAAAGGGAGGGCTGCGTGTCACAAGGGGGGTCTGTAAATTAAATATTGGGGAAGGGGATCAGGGGGGTCAAGGGAAAAAGCATAATCTGGGGATAATATGATGGCAGGAAATACAGAATTAGTAATTTTAACTGTAAATGTGAATGGGATGAACGCTCCCATAAAACGGAGACGGATAGTAGACTGGATCAAAAATCAGAACCCTACAATATGTTGTCTGCAGGAAACACACTTAAAGCAGGGAGATACATATAGAGTAAAGGTAAAAGGTTGGAACAGAGCCTATTATGCTTCAGGTAAAGCCAAAAAAGCAGGGGTAGCTATCCTTATCTCAGATCAAGCAAAAGCAGAAGTTGATCTAGTTAAAAAAGATAAGGAAGGAAACTATATCCTGCTGAAAGGTAGCATAAATAATGAAGCCATATCAATACTAAACATATATGTACCAAGTGGTATAGCATCTAAATTTCTAAAGGAAAAGTTAAGAGAATTGCAAGAAGAAATAGGCAGCAAAACTATAATAGTGGGAGACCTCAATCTTGCACTCTCAGATTTAGACAAATCAAACCACAAAACAAATAAGAAAGAAATTTAAAAAGTAAATAGAACATTAAAAAAACTAGGTATGATAGACCTTTGGAGAAAACTGAATGGCAATAGAAAGGAATATACTTTCTTCTCAGCAGTTCATGGATCCTATACAAAAATTGACCATATATTAGGACATAAAGATCTCAAAATTAAATGTAGGAAGGCAGAAATAATAAATGCCTTCTTCTCAGATCACAATGCAATAAAAGCTACATTCAGTAAAAAGTTAGGGGTAAATAGACCAAAAAGTAATTGGAAAATGAACAATCTCATCTTAAAGAATGACTGGGTGAAACAGCAAATTATAGAAAAAATAATTTCACCCAAGATAATGACAATGATGAGACATCATACCAAAATCTGTGGGATGCAGCTAAAGCAGTAATAAGGGGAAATTTTATAACTTTAGAAGCTTATTTGAAGAAAATAGAGAAAGAGAAAATTAACGAATTGGGCCTGCAACTTAAAAAGCTAGAAAAAGACCAAATTAAAAACCCCCAACCAAAAATTAAATTTGAAATACAAAAATTAAAAGGAGAAATCAATAATATTGAAAGTAAAAAAACTATTGAATTAATAAATAAAACCAAGAGTTGGTTTTATGAAAAAAGCCAATAAAATAGATAAACCTTTGGTAAATTTGATCAGAAAAAAGAAAGAGGAAAATCAAATTGTTAGTCTTACAAATTAAAAGGGGGATCTTTCCACCAATGAAGAGGAAATTAGAGAAATAATAAGGAGTTACTTTGCCCAACTTTATGCCAATAAATTTGATAACTTAAGTGAAATGGATGACTTCCTCCAAAAATATAGGCTCCCTAGATTAACAGAGGAGGAGATAAATTGCTTAAATAGTCCCATTTCAGAAAAAGAAATAGAACAAGCTATTAATCAAGTCCCCAGGAAAATATCCCCAGGACCAGATGGATTCACATGTGAATTCTACCAAACATTTAAAGAACAATTAGCCCCAATGTTATATAAACTATTTGAAAAAATAGGAGATGAAGGAGTTCTACCAAACTCCTTTTATGACACAGACATGGTACTGATACCTAAACCAGGTCGATAGAAAATTGAGAAAGAAAATTATAGACCAATTTCCTTAATGAATATTGATGCTAAAATCTTAAATTATAGACCAATTTCCTTAATGAATATTGATGCTAAAATAGCAAAAAGACTTCAGAAAATCATCTCCAAGATAATACACCATGATCAAGTAGGATTTATTCCAGGAATGCAGGGCTGGTTTAATATTAGGGAAACTATTAATATAATTGACCATATTAATAATCAAATTAATAAGAACCATATGATCATCTCAATAGATGCAGAAAAAGCATTTGACAAAATCCAACATCCATTCCTACTAAAAACTCTTGAGAGTATAGGAATAAATGGACTATTCCTTAGAATAATCAGGAGCATATATTTAAGACCGTCAGTAAGCATAATATGTAATAGAAATAAACTGCAACCTTTCCCAGTAAGATCAGGAGTGAAACAAGGTTGCCTACTATCACCATTACTATTCAATATAGTACTAGAAACGCTAGCCTTGGCCATAAGAGCTGAGAAAGAGATTCAAGGAATTAGAGTAGGAAATGAGGAAATCAAACTATCACTCTTTGCAGATGACATGATAGTATACTTAGAGAACCCCAAAGCCTCTGCTAAAAAGCTATTAGAAATAATTCAAAATTTCAGCAAAGTGGCAGGATACAAAATAAATCCACATAAATCCTCAGCATTTTTATATATCACTAACAAAATGGAACAGCAAGAGATACAAAGAGAAATTCCATTCCAAACAAATGTTGAGAGTATATAGTATTTGGGAATCCATCTACCAAAGAAAAGTCAGGAATTATATGAGAAAAATTACAAAACATTTGCTACAAAAATAAAGTCAGATTTAAATAATTGGAAAGACATTCAGTGCTCTTGGATAGGCCGAGCGAATATAATAAAGATGACAATACTCCCCAAACTAATCTATTTATTTAGGGCTATACCAATCAGACACCCAAGAAACTATTTCAATGACCTAGAAAAAATAACAACAAAATTCATATGGAAGAACAAAAGGTCGAGAATTGCAAGGGAACTAATGAAAAAAAAAAAAAAAACTCAGAGGAAGGTGGTCTAAGTGTACCTGATCTAAAACCACCAAAACCATTTGGTATTGGCTAAGAAATAGACTGGTAGATCAGTGGAACAGATTAGATACAAAGGACAAAAAAGGGACAATACTCCCCAAACTAATCTATTTATTTAGGGCTATACCAATCAGACACCCAAGAAACTATTTCAATGACCTAGAAAAAATAACAACAAAATTCATATGGAAGAACAAAAGGTCGAGAATTGCAAGGGAACTAATGAAAAAAAAAAAAAAAACTCAGAGGAAGGTGGTCTAAGTGTACCTGATCTAAAACCACCAAAACCATTTGGTATTGGCTAAGAAATAGACTGGTAGATCAGTGGAACAGATAGATACAAAGGACAAAAAAGAGATACCAACATTAGGGATAAAAATTCATTATTTGGAAAATACTGTTGGGAAAACTGAAAATTAATATGGCAGAAATTAGATATGGATCCACATTTAACACCATATACCAAGATAAGATCAAAATGGGTCCATGATTTAGGCATAAAGAGGGAGATAATAAATAGATTAGAGGAACAGAGGATAGTCTACCTCTCAGACCTGTGGAGGAGGAAGGAATTTATGACCAGAGGAGAACTAGAGATCATTATTGATCACAAAATAGAAGATTTTGATTACATCAAACTAAAAAGTTTCTGTACAAACAATACTAATGCAAACAAGATTAGAAGGGAAGAACAAATTGGGAAAATATTTTTAAAAGCAAAGGTTCTGACAAAGGTCTCATTTCCAAAATATATAGAGAACTAACCCTAATTTATAAGAAACCGAACCATTCTCCAATTGATAAATGGTCAAAGGATATGAACAGACAATTTTCAGATGAAGAAATTGAAACTATATCCACTCATATGAAAGTGTTCCAAATCACTACTGATCAGAGAAATGCAAACTAAGACAACTCTGAGATACCACTACACACCTGTCAGATTGGCTAAAATGACAGGAACAAATAATGATGAATGTTGGAGGGGATGTGGGAAAACTGGGACACTGATGCATTGCTGGTGGAGTTGTGAAAGAATCCAGCCATTCTGGAGAGCAATTTGGAACTATGCCCAAAAAGTTGTCAAACTGTGCATACCCTTTGACCCAGCATTGCTGTTATTGGGATTATATCCCAAAGAAATACTAAAGAACGGAAAGAGACCTATATGTGCCAAAATGTTTGTGGCAGCTCTTTTTGTTGTAGCTAGAAACTGGAAGATGAATGGATGTCCATCAATTGGAGAATGGTTGGGTAAATTATGGTATATGAAGGTTATGGAATATTATTGCTCTGTAAGAAATGACCAGCAGGAGGAATACAGAGAGGCTTGGAGAGACTTACATCAACTGATGCTGAGTGAAATGAGCAGAACCAGAAGATCACTGTTCACTTCAACAACAATACTGTATGAGGATGTATTCTGATGGAAGTGGAAATCTTCAACATAAAGAAGATCCAACTCACTTCCAGTTGATCAATGATGGACAGAGGTAGCTACACCCAGAGAAGAAACACTGGGAAGTGAATGTAAAATGTTAGCACTAATATCTGTCTGCCCAGGTTACATGTACCTTCTGAATCTGATGCTTATTGTGCAACAAGAAAATGGTATTTACACACATGTATTGTATCTAGGTTATATTGTAACACATGTAAAATGTATGGGATTGCCTGTTATCGGGGGGAGGGAGTAGAGGAAGGGGGGCGATAATTTGGAAAAACGAATACAAGGGATAATATTATAAAAATATATAATAAAAAATATTAATAACGAAAAAAAAATAAAATAAAATAACCATCAACAGTACAAAATATTTGGGAATCTATCTGCCAAGAGAAAGTCAGGAACTATTTGGGCAAAACACTTTGCACATAAATAAGCAATTGAAAAATTATCAAGTGCTCTTGGATAAGTTGAGCAAATATAATAAAGATGACAATACTTCCTAAACTAATCTATTTATTTAGTGCTATACCAATCAATTTCCCAAAAACTATTTTACCAAACTAGAAAAAATAATGACAAAATTCATCTGGAAGAATGAAAGATCAAGAATTTCAAAGGAATTAATGAAGCAAATGAAGGTGGCCTAGCTGTACCAGATATAAAAACTATATTATAAAACAGCAATCATCAAAACCATTTGGTACTGGCTAAGAAAAGAGAAATTAATCAGTGGAACAGGTTAGGTACATAGAACAAAATAGTCAATGATTATAGCAATCTAGTATTTGACAAACCTAAAGGCCTTAACTTTTGGGATAATAATTCACTATTTGACAAAAACTGCTGGGAAAATTGGAAACTGAGTATGGCAGAAAGTAGGCATAGACCCACATGTAACATTGTATTCCAAGATAAGGTCAAAATGGGTTCATGATCTTGATATAAAGAATGATATTATAAACAAATTAGAAGAACATAGGATAGTTTACCCCTCAGATTTGGGGAGGAGGAAGGAATTTGTGACCAAAAACTAGAGATCATTATTGATCACAAAATAGATAATTTTTATTATATTAAGTTAAAAAGTTTTTGTACAAACAAAACTAATGCAGACAATGTTAGAAGGGAAACAATAACATTTTTACCTCCAAAGGATCTAATGTAGGCCTCATTTCTAAAATATATTGAGAATTGAATCAAATTTATAATAGTTCAAGCCATTCTCCAATTGATAAATGGTCAAAGATATGAATAATTTTCAGATGAAGAAATTGAAACTATTTGTAGCCACATGAAAAGGTGCTCCAAATCACTATTTGTTAAGATTTCTAGGTGTTAACTCGGTTGTCTAATTCAGCTTTTCTAACTTAACAATTCTCTAGCTCAGAATTCATACCTATAGTTCAAACCTTTAGAGGAGTTTACACCTTTAAAGAAGCAAGTTCATTGGTTGAAGGAGTTCCCACAAGACCCTGGGAGTACCCACAAGTCCATTCTTTGGGAGGATAAAAAGAGGCAACATTGAATCTGAACAAGACTTCCTGGGAGAACTTCAGGGAAGCTCAAAGAGATTCAGAGCCAGGATTCAGGAAGAAGAGGATTCGAGATTCTACCTTCGCTCTGGCTGGAGGCTTAAGAAGCCTCTCAAGAAACCTGCTCATAGAGGAAAAAATTTTACAGAAAAGAAACCTCCTCCTAGAGAAGAATTATAATTGAGAGATGACAGGACATTACAACTATTGATCAGAGAAATGAAAATTAAGACAATTCTGAGATACCACTACACACCTAAGATGATAGAAAAAGATAAAGACAAATGTTGGAGGGGATGTGGGAAAACTGAGACACTGATACATTGTTGCTGGAACTGTGAATGGATCCAACCATTCTGGAGAGCAATCTGGAACTCTGATCAAAAATTTATCAAACTCTGCATATCCTTTGATCCAGCAGTGTTTATACTGGGATTATATCCCAAAGATATTTTAAAGGAGGGAAAGACACCTACATGTGCAGAAATGTTTGAGGTAGTCCTCTTTGTAGTGGCAAGAAACTGGAAACTGAGTGGATGCCCATCAATTGGAAAATGGCTGAATAAATAATGGTATATAAATGTTATGGAATATTATTGTTCTGTAAGAAACAACCAGCAGGATGATTTCAAGAGGGTTGGAGAGACTTACATGAACTGATGTTAAGTGAAATGAGCAGAAGCAGGAGATCATTATACATGGCAACAACATATATAACAATCAATTCTGATGGATGTGGCTCTCTTCAACAATAAGAGGATTCAAACCAGTTTTACTTGTTCAGTGATGAAGAGAGCCATCTACACCCAGAGAGTGAACCGTGGGAACAGAGTATGGAACACAACATAGCATTTTCACTCTCTCTGTTGTTATTTGCTTGTATTTTGTTTTCTTTCTCAGTTTTTCTTTTTCTTCCTTCTTGATCTAATTTTTCTTGTGCAATAAGATAACTGTATAAATATGTATACATATATTGGACTTAACATGTATTTCAATATATTTAACATGTATTGGACTACCTGCCAGCTAGGGGAGGAGGTGGGGGAAAGGAGAGGAAATTTTGAAACAAAAGATTTTACAAGGGTCAATGTTGGAATAAGCAATATTGGAATACTTACCCATGCATATGTTTAGTAAATTAAAAAAAGAATAGTATAGATGTCTGGGAGCATAACTATTACATTTGACTTTAAAATTTTCTACCCACCTAATAATTTTGCTGAAAATCAGATTAACATGTTATTGAACTGTATCTGATAAATAATGCATAAAGACTATCAACATCTTTGTAAATGTTTCTGGTAATAATATAATAATGAAACTTTTGTTGAGAGAGATTAAGTTGGCCCTTCTGGTTAAGGGTAATAATAGAATTTGGCCTGGTGGAGCTCAGGTCAGAAAAAGAAAATTTAGAAAGATTATTCCAAATGTAGCTTTTGATAATTACTTATTTAAAAATCCTCTTTTGTTCATTCTTCACTTTTAAAAGGTCCTATAATTTCATGCTAGATAATCAAATACCATTTGTTAGTCTTGTTGCAAAGTGAAGGCCCTTTAATGATATTTACAATGACTTTGTTAATTTTCTTTTTAAGACTTTTTTCAATAGCAGGTTATCATTTGACTAAATCACAATCTATTTTTGAGTAAATGAAGAATGTCAGGAATGTCAATGTGTCATGAGATTGCTAAAATTCTGCATACAATTAAACCAGTAAACTTACTATGTGGATTAATTTCTTCAATAGTCCCTGAAAATGGCCCCCAATTATTATTTTAAAATGCTTACACATATGTACACTGTACCATGAGCATCATAAGATGGTCAAAAATGCCATCATGAGACATACATAAATGTCAGATATCTTGAGTGTTGATTATGAGACTGTCAGAAGATATGAGTGTTAGTTGATAAATTGCCTATATAACTTGGGGGAAAGATAAAGACATGTGTCTTTGATAGCCTCTGGGAAGGACTTAGCAAAGTGTCTGACATATAGATATACTTAATAAATGTGTGTACGGGAGGTTCATAAGAGAATTAATATCTCAGATGAGAGGGCTCGCCAAGTTCTTTTCAGAGCTGCTCATCTACCTTTTAGAGTCCACGTCACCTAACTCCCTTCCTTGGATTCAGAAAGCTGTAGCGTGCACAGTAGTCATACCCCAGTAAAACCATCTTGACAGACAGCTAAACCAAACCAACAATAACTAACAAATCTTATCATTGATATAGGGTGTGTGAAGGCTTCCCTCAATGGAATGGGCAGATGAGAATAATTTGTTCCATTGACCATGAAGATGGCTGAAGTGGGCACTGTGGAACATTTAGAGCTAGGTTAGATGTTGAAGACACCAAGATTGTCCATTGGATTGCAGGCAATTATCCTGACTTTTGTTTTGCCATTGGACTTCAATAATTGTGGAAGAGAAAGTGAGGCAATTTTGTGCAATTTTGCCTCCCTTAAATCTAATTCATGAATATATTTAGCATATTATCCTGTGATGTCATTGGTTCTTTTTGAAAATGCAGGACAGGGAACAGCTAGGTGCTGTAGTACATAGACTAACGGCTCTGGAGACAAGACAACTGGAATTCAAATTCAGCTTCAGACATTTAACACATCTTTGCTGTGTGACCCTGGGCAAATCAGGTAACCCCAATTGCTTCACCAAAAAAAAAAAAAAAAAAAAAAAAAAAAGGGAAGGAGGGAGGGAGGGAGAAAAAAAGGGAAGGAGGGAGGGAGGAAAATAAAGGACAAGCAATATTTAATAAATGCTTGTTAACTGGGTGATACTTTATTTTTTGTCCTTAACTTTCCCTCTTCTGTGGTCTTTAATAGTGTGCACTCTGTTGTTTGGTTCTACTTTTTTTTTCACTTTATTTTATAAAGATATTTCCAAATTTCTTGGCATTTTTCATGCTTATGAGTTATAACTGTGTAATCAATAATCTGTCATTGAGTAGTATACTATTTTACTAATCTGCTACAATTTATGTAATCACTTGTTGCTGAAATTAAAATTTTTTTTCATTTTTTTTTGTTTTATAATTACAAATAATATAACATAAAGATCTCTGCACAGATAGTTTCCTTTTAAAAACACCATTAGAATATATTCATAACAATGGAATGATAAAGTAGAGCTATTTTTGTATCTTTCATTGTATGGTGCCAGATTGCTCTCAAGAAAGAGTTGACCAATTTACATTTTCATTAGTAAAAAATGAACATACCTGTATTTCTATAACCATACCAGAATTTTCTTTTCTCTTTTTTAAAATTAAAGCTTTTTATTTTTAAAATATATACATGGATAATTTTCAACATTCACCCTTACAAAACCTTGTTTTGCTTTTTTTCCCTCCCTTCCCCCACCCTTTCTCCTAGATGGCAAGTGATTCAATATATGTTAAACATGTGCAATTTTTCTATACATATTTCCACTAATATCATAATGCACAAGAAAAATCAGATCAAAAAGGAAAAAAATGAGAAAGAAAACAAAATGCAAACAACAACAAAAAGAGTGAAAATACTATGTTATGATCCATATTTAGTTTCCACAGGCTTCTCTCTGGATGTAGATGGCTTTCTCCATCACAAGATTATTGGAATTGGCCTGAATCATCTCATTGTTGAAAAGAGCCATGTCCATCAGAATTGATCATTATATAAACTTGCTATTGCCATGTACAATGATCTCCTGGTTCTGCTCATTTCACTCAGCATTAATTCATGTATGTCTCTCCAGGTACCTCTGAAATCATCCTGCTAATCATTTCTTATAGAACAATAATATTCCATAACACTCATATTCAGCCATTCTCCCTAATGAGGATCCACTTAGTTTTCAGTTTCTTGCTACTACAAAAAGGGCTGCCACATTTTTGCACATGTGAGTCCCTTTCCCTCCTTTATGATTTCTTTAGGATATGAGCTTAGTTAGAAACACTGCTGGATTAAAGGGTATGAATAGTTTAATAGTTCTTTGGGCATAGTTCCAAATTGCTCTCCAGAATGGTTGAATCAGTTCACAACTCCACCAACAATGTATTAGTTTTTCAACATCCCCTCCAACATTTGTCATTATCTTTTCCAGTCATTTTTGCTAATCTGAGAAGTGTATAGTGCATACCATAATTTGCCATGTAATTTAAACTGTTTTATATTATAATTAGTATATAATTATTTAAATTGTGTTATATCATGGTTCAAAATTTTTATGTAGGGCTTGTCTATTCATTCTATAGGTATACTATTATTTCACTTTTTCAGATTTAATTGCTATTCTAGTTTATTTTGAGTTTGTTATTGCATGATATATATATATATTTAAGCCAATTTTTAAAATTTAACATATGTATATATTTTTCATTAAGTATGTTTTCTGTATGCAAAATAGTAATGTGTATTTTTTCTTAACCCATGATATAACTGTTTGTCTTTTATTGGGAGTATTTGCACTATTTAAGTTTACTATTTCAAGTTATACATTTTTCAGTCATTTTCCTTCTTATTTTACTTGATGTTGCTTAGAGAGCATAATGTATCAATCTTCCTTTTATAATTACTTTATTAAAATTAATAAATAAAACAAGGTATAGTTTTCTTTTGAACTATTGAGTTATATTTTTATTTGAGATAAGATTTCACTTTTTGTTGCTATTATTCCTAACCAATATTAGCTGTCTTTACTGATACCAAATGTGCCACAGAATACTGCTAATTGTCTTTGTATTCTAAGTGGACTTGAAAGAATATAAAAATCAAATCTTCATTCTAGAAATGTGAATCTGCTATCAGTGGGAACAGATTTCTGAGAATGCAAATAATCTCTTTGCTTTTGTTTTGTGCTCCTATTTTTTTTCCATACTCAGTGGAGCCTTGAAAACCAGGATGCTTCTTTCAAGAGATTGAGAGAAATCTCAGATACTTCTACAATGCTTCTTTCACATATGCCTCTGCTCTAAAAGCTTCTGTGATTCTATATAACCTATAAAATAAAGTAAAACTCCTACTTTTGAAATTTAACTTCCCTCACAATGTGGAACTGTTCTATCCTTATAGATTAATTATACATCAGTCCCATTCAAGAACTTTATATTTCAGACAAGCTGGGTATATATTCCTGATTCATGAGATTTCATCTATTTTCTCTGTACCTTTGAACAGTCTGTCCTCTATACCTGCTCTCTCTGTTGAAAAGAAAATTCTTCGTTCAGGCTTTTGCACTGAATAATAAGACAAGACTCAGGACAAAGAGAATTAAAAGGAGTTTATTAAAAGTTTGTCAAGGTAGCAGCATGTTGACAGACTAATCACTGGAGATCAACAAGGGTTTCAAGATGGAGCCAATTTTTAATAAAATACAAACAATTCAGATAGATTCACATCAGCAAAAGAGGCTAGATCACTGCATCACAATTCCTCCCCAAAGTAGGAATATGTGACAATAGGGGCTGACTTGGTACATGATAAATTTCACATAGTATAAAGCTGCAGATTGGGTGACTCCTCCCTCAACACTACCTGACAATCAGGTTTGAAAATAATGGGTCACTGGGTAAGCATAACTTTTAATAATATCTCTTAGCACATCTTTCTTTTGGGACCTCTAATAAGAGGCTTATACTGTTTTTCTTAACTTTGCATTTATTTTTTATTTATTTTAATGTGCCTGTTGTTCTCTCCTCCTCTTTAGAGAATGAAACCCTTCCCCTACCTCCAACTACTTCCCCCAGAATTGGAAGGTCCTTAGAATGAGAAACTCTTAGCACAGTGCCTGACTTATATTAAGTAATTAATAAGTGCTTCCTTTACTAATTAGATATTTGATACACTACTAATGATGAAAAAGGATCCACTTTTGCAGAGTTTGTGTGCATATAGTTCAAATTTTGCTTTGTTGTAGATTTATTGTTGCATCCACCTTAGACCAATAAACTGAGTGTAGAGTAGCCAATATATGTAAATAGTATAATTACATCCAGAATGTAGTTGAACTTTTTGAGGGAAAGAATCAGTAGAAATGCATCTACTCCTGGATTATGTTGACCATCTGTCAGCATACAGATTGAATCAATCCAAGGTTAGGTAGTAAGAATCATCAGATGCTGATGTGGGAGATTAGGGGAAAACACAAAACATGAGAGAAAATTTTGTTTTCCAGATATTAGCTAGGAAATCTGATGGGATACTTCATTTAGACTGAGCTATTGATGATTTGTTCCTTCCTGAAATGACTCTGTAGGCATAGGTATAGCAGGAGTTATAAACAGTAGATTATTAGGCAGGGGAAGATATTTGAGTAATAGATGGGAATTACTCACCCATGATCAAAGAAGAATACTAAATTGAGTATGTTCACCATAGGAAAGAAAAAGAAAGAAAAATGAAATCTCAAACTAAGAAATTATACTTCATGTATGATTTGGTTGTCAACAGGACAGAAATTGTGCCTTACTGAATATAACTTGCAAATATTTAGAAAAGAGGTAGTTATATAGGACATGCTTGGTTATGTTACTTAGACTTCATTAGGAAAGCATTCTAATTTTCACAGTCACTTTCCAACTAAAGCCAAGGGCTTATAATGTAGTGGGGGAGGGGGAAGTTGACCTAGACCCATTTGGGAATGGTTAGGCGATTAACTCCTTTTGTCTATCCTGGGTAGAAGTAGGTAGGAATTAGAACATGAGCACAGAGAGTGTGAATGAAAAATGAGGCAAACCCTGAGGAGAGAAGTATTTCATTGTAGCCAATAATTGATTCCTGAAAAGAAATACTAATTTCATAGGGTCACCCAATTTTACCTGTAAGGGGACCTTTCCTCCAAGATCAGCCCGATAGACATATAACAAGTTGATATGTAGGCCCTTTGTCTTCATAAAATGGATACAATTTGTTATTACATTTATAGATATTTACTCAGGCCATGCATTTAAAATGCCTTCTGGAAAGGAAGAAAAAAGTGAAGGTTTTGCAGAATTCCATAATCAATCTACATAGCCATCCCTTGTGTGATAATCTCAAATAAAATCTCATACTTCTAAGAGAAATGATAATTAATAATCAGTATCTTGAAAAGATTACAAGGTCTCTCCTTGTTCTAAATTCCTCATTTTAAAAAGTTCAAGAAAAACAAGTTATCTTGAAGGACATTATTGATGAGATTACATTGACTCTCTCAATCTTGGTCAGACCCCACCCAACTTTACAAGGAATTTAAACTAAGGGAGAATGCCCATTGCCTTCTACTCAAGTAAGGGTGGAAACATTCTTTTGTCTAGGTAGTCCAAGGCTGTGGGTGATCTGAGTAGAGATAATTTCTCAGTCCAAAGGTGACAAGATGTCACTAGCAGCCCCCCATGGCTTTGAGTATATAAACTGTGAGTCCATCACCATGATTATCATTGGTCTAAAAATGACAGCCAAATAACCATCCTCTTATTAATAGCCTTCTGGCCTTATTAATAAAATGAGTAAATTATCCAGAAACTGTATTTCTTGAACTTTTTTAAATGTCACAACTATGACAGCTAGATAAAGGGACTTAATGGAAAAGAGAAAGATTTGGCTTAAAGTCTCCCAGGAAAGATACCATTTTAAGCTTTCATGGTAAAATTTATTCACTTTCACTTTCATAGAGTAGTAATCTTCCGGTAGATTTATCTACTTTAAAAAGATTCCCTGAAGTACACTATGATGAGGTTAGGGTAGCAATTCCTAGTTCAAAACAAACATGTAAACAAATTCACATCGGCCATTCTCTTTGCCAAGAGTAGGTTTATTTAGGGGGAAAGGTTACCGACAAAATGAAGAGGCAAAATGGGCACCAGGGATGGCAAATATGAATTAGAGTTGGGAGAGTATATCATTAGCAAGAAAAAGACAAGTTTCCCAGGGGAACTCTCGATTGAGAAAGGAAATTTTCCACGAGGTGGGAATATGTCATTGACTGACAGCTTAAATCTATAGAGAAGTTGGAGATTTGGTTAAACCTGATAATAGTCAGTTAGGCTTCTTCTGATAGGGAAAAAGAAAAAATCCACATCACACTATATGAGGATAATAGAGAAAAAAGACTTGTTTACACAATAAAGGGCCAACTGGGAAACTTGGGGTATAGTAGAAATTCAACTTATAAAACCAATTTCTGGTAAACCTCCCAAAATACAAGTAGTATATTTTGATTTTCATGCAGAATTAGTGTTTCAAAAGGGAAATCTTGGCTTATACTATAAGAGAATCCCTAAAGCTACAATCCTTGCTTTCAAGTTTTTGAAGTTACATATAAATTAAGGTATATGTGTTAAAGGAACTCTAAGTAAAAGTGTAGAATTATTTAAGAGGTGGGGCAGCTAGGTGGCTCAGTGGATAGAGTAGCAGCCCTGAAGTCAAGGAGGACCTGAGTTCAAATTTAACCTCTGACACGTGGCACTTCCTAGCTGTGTGACCCTGGGCAAGTCACTTAACCCCAAATGCCTCAGCCAAAAAAGAAAAAAAAAAAGTATTTAAGAGGGCCTTGAGGATCCATCCTTAGCATTTTCAGATAGAGATGTGTCAAAAGAAGTCTTGATAACAGGTACATTGAGCAAATTAAGTGAAAAATTAAAGAAACTAAGTGAAAAAGTAAAGGATAGTACTTAATCTCAACTTTTCACTTTCTGGGTTATTAAGGCTCTGTTGAATTTGTTTCTGTTTTTTTTTTTTTGTCTGTGATAGCTTTCTTTCTTTCTAAGTGAGTTTACTGATTGGGAATCAAAACAGGAATGTTTCTGAGTAAAAATTCCAACTTATTTTTGGTGGGGCTTTATTTTGTAGCTCCAAGCTGGTAAATCTCAGACCAAGCAGCCTGTGGCTTGGTAGTAGCCCATAAGAGCTGATTCTTAGGAGCAAACATATCATCTCAAGAGAGGTTAATTAGTAAACTACTTAAAGACATTAAATTAGGTTTAAATTAAATCTAGAGAAATGTCTCTCATTGTACCTTCCCCCTCACCTTACCTCCTCCCAATATGCCAGATATGTTTAAAACTATAAAAAAAAAAAAAAACTTTTTTGGTTTGTATTGATGAGGTCCTGGATTGGCTGGGCGCAGTTGGCAGAGAAAGACTGAAGTTCTGTCCTGAGCAAACAGGAAGGGCACTGGCAGTGATCAGTTTAACCTTACAGCCCCACCTTTCTGTATCCAGGCAAGAAATCCAAGTTATGTCAAACACCTGAGGCCCCTCTCTGTGGGGGGTCATGGGCAGCCTAGCTATGTCCTATCAGAAATTCCAGTCATGTTCCTGAGGTTAAATTTCCCCTATAAAATCTGTCCGTGGCTCATGCCATCTTTGCTGAATTCCCCTGGGTCAGTAGACTAGGACATTTTGCCTCATGGTGTCTTTCCTCTGATCCTCACACACTGTGCTTCGTAGTGTCTCTCCTCTCAATCACCCCATTATGTCTCTCTCATAGCTAACTCTTTTAGGGTGCTAAATCCCTTTTAGGATTTAGCCTGCCAGTTAAGGGCATATCCCAACCTCCTGAGATATTTCTTTTTTCCTGGTTAATTGTGAGTGCCACTAGGGAACTTGTCTTTTCCATAATTTTGTGTAGGACAAAGACCACTGACTCAAATCAAGATTTCTCAAAGTAAAAGCAGAAAGGATTTTTTTTACATTCTTGAGAGAAAGGGCATCTTCCTCTCAACAAGCAGACAGACAAGAAGAGGCAAGGTACAGTAAGCAAAGAATGATTATATATGGGTCTGGGGTAACACTCCCTATAGGCTGGACCTTTGCCCTCATTAGTCAGCCCAACCACATCCTTAGAATTACTAAATTACCTTATATGGGACTTTTAATGCCAAGGTAGGACTAAGTCTCACAAAGAAAAGGTCAATATGATCCCATTCTTTGTAAATCACATGACTTCTGGAGAAAGAAACTTGGGCCTGGGGCACAGCTGACCTTCACTTGATTTTTAGAACACTATCTCCATCTTGTGAGACAGCTTTCACAGTTCACTTCATTCAATTTCTTGCTAACTCTATTTCATATTCACCATTTTTAGTGTTTATTGTATCTCTTCATTTTATCAGTAACCTCTTCTAAATAAACCTACCGTTTGCCAAAGAGGATGGTCATTGTGAATTCTTCCCATGACCAAATTCCAATATGTGTTGCTCTCCTTCCTAAATAATATAATTTGGTGCCTACAACAACCACATCATTTGCTACACCAGCCAAATCTTCAGATGTTTTAAGTATGTTGAAGGATGTGAGGAAATCTGACTTAGTTGTAAGTAGAAATTGAAAATGAAAAATTTGTAGCTTAATTTGAAAGTCAATAGACAAAATTTTAGAGAGTTAAAAGAAATCAAAATGGAAGACATCATGTGTTTCAAACTTTTCTTGTTATATAATAAACACTTTAAAATCTTTGGCAATGGATTAGCTAGACATAGTGAATTGTATAATATGAAATGCCTAGAAAAAATAGCCTTTGTATAAAATATAAAACTAAATTATTGAAATTATAAATTATGGTTCATTGTGCTTTCTTTATGTTCTTTATGATAACATTTGGAAAATAGATTCAGGTATAATTGAATGTATACCAGTCTTCTTTTATATGAAATTTTTTCTTTCTTTATTATTATTTTACTATATCAGGAAACTTGTTAGCTTTATGGTTTTAAGCCAAATTTTCTACCCTAGTTATGTGATTTGTAATGTGGATAAAGATAATGGCTAAGATTAATTTAATAAATTATTTCATATATTTGATAAATATATTAGAAATATTGTTAAAATACAAATTCTTATTTAATTCTTTTAGGTTATGGATGCAACTGTTAAAAGACTCATGGAAAAGTAATAAAATAATGATCAGTAGCAGATTGATAACTGAGGTAAGTGTTAGTATTTTATGATTTCAGGATCTAACCTTATGTTTAGGTGGTTAAATTGCAATAATTTAACTTCTCGAAATTGCAAAGGACAAGATTTTTAGAAATCAATTCATAACCAATGTCCAACTCGGAGTAAGTCTAGGAGTTTATCTGGTTAATCATGTTTACCCATCTGTCAGGATAAATCTGTAAAAGGCCTTATTAAATCTAATAGTAGCTAAATACTAGGTATGGTATATGGTAAAGATATCAGAAATTGTTATTTGTGATTATTACATAAAATTTAAAATTTCCTTGTCCTGTTAAATTGTTTAATTATCATTTAAATAACTCTGAAAGCTTTTGAGGATTTCTGCCTGGGGGGGGCACCTTTTGTCAGTATTAGATCAAATTCCTTAAGTTTCTTTGCCGAGGTAAAAAACCAGGAATAAAACTTAAAATCTTGGTATATTTTAACCCAGCACATTTTAAGCTAATCTGATGATTGCAGGTGTGATTTCAAACTGTATTGCAAAACTTCCCATCTATTTCCTAGTGTACACAGCTTGAAATTCCCAGGAGAATGTAAATAAAGAGCTGGAAAGCTCTTTATCTATGTTCTCACAGGTTGAGACAGTAGATCTTAGCTCTTTCAAAAAAAAAAAAAAAAGTAGAATAAAAGGTTTTTTGGAGCTAGAAATTATTACCAATTGTCTTTTGTTTTCTTTAAGGGAGAAATACATGAATTAGTG
This sequence comes from Sminthopsis crassicaudata, assembly GCF_048593235.1. Classification (NCBI taxonomy): domain Eukaryota; kingdom Metazoa; phylum Chordata; class Mammalia; order Dasyuromorphia; family Dasyuridae; genus Sminthopsis; species Sminthopsis crassicaudata. The sequence continues at coordinate 521,064,570 of NC_133619.1, forward strand.
GATAATCATCTTTTTCTATTAAAGTACTATTAAAGTTCTATTAAACAGCATTGAGCTCAGAAATTAAAATGCTACCATTAAAATTATAAATTTAGATTTGATTTAAGTTTGCCCTCAAGGAAATAAAAACAGGGTGAGTATTCTCACTTTATCAGGATTTTTACAGTAAGTACAACCTAAAATAAAAAGATATTTGTTATTTGGCATTAAGAAACTTACTTAGACTTCCGGCCAAGATGGCAGCTTGGAGGCAGACAGCTGCTTGAGCTTCCGCATTTTCTCTCAGGACTTACTTCATGACAAGCCTCAGAATTAATGCTTGACCGGAAAAGAAACCCACAAATAATGACCAATAGAAGACATACTTGAAATTCACCAGAGAAGGTTTGTGTTGCTCAGGGGAGGGGACGAACAGACTGGGCTCAGACTGAGGGCAGGCAGCTTACATAGCTCAGACCAGAGGGGGGAGGGGTGTGATCTATTCCATTTCTGCATAAAGACTTTTACTCCAGTGTAGATGTTCCATCTTGGCAGCAAGCCAGGAGCAAAAGGGAGGGTGTAAACACCAGAGGTGAAGAATAAAACCCCGGAAAGCTAGCTTCTCTCCAGACCCGGCCACCCGGAGTGACTCAGCACAGTTTTAGAGTCTCAAAGTGTAGACACAGCACAGCCATCGCTGTCCTGTTAGTGCCTCGCTGCTGTCTCCCACAGTCTGTAGAGGAAGCCTGGTAACACCATCCAGCCCCATCCCCGCCCAAAAAATAGACCAATTGTTTCTCTTGTCAATTTGTTTTCTTCAATTCCCACTCACACAAAATGAACAAAAAAATTAAAAGGGCTCTAACCATTGACAGCTTCTGTATGGAGAAAGAGTAGTTAATCAGTGGAATAGGTTAGGTTCACAGGCAAGATAGTGAATAAAAATAGCAATCTAGTGTTTGACAAACCCAAAGATTCCAACTTCTGGGATAAGAATTCATTATTTGACAAAAACTGCTGGGAAAACTGGAAATTCGTATGGCAGAAACTAGGCATGGACCCACATTTAACACCAAATACTAAGATAAGATCAAAATGGGTCCATGATTTAGGCATAAAAAATGAGATGATAAATAAATTAGAGGAACATGGTATAGTTTATCTCTCAGACTTGTGGAGGAGGAATTTGTGACCAAAGGAGAACTAGAGATCATTATTGATCACAAAATAGAAAATTTTGATTATATCAAATTAAAAAGCTTTTGTACAAACGAAATTAATGCAAACAAGATTATAAGGGAAGTAACAAATTTGGAAAACATTTTTACAGTTAAAGGTTCTGATAAGGGCCTCATCTCAAAAATATACAGAGAATTGACTCTAATTTATAAGAAATCAAGCCATTCTCCAATTGATAAATGGTCAAAGGATATGAACAGACAATTTTCAGATGATGAAATTGAAACTATTTCCACTCATCTGAAAGAGTGTTCCAAATCACTATTGATCAGAGAAATGCAATTAAGACAACTCTGAGATACCACTACACACCTGTCAGATTAGCTAAGATGACAGGAACAAATAATGATGAATGTTGAAGGGGATGCGGAAAAACTGGGACACTGATGCATTGTTGGTGGAGTTATAAAAGAATCCAACCATTCAGGAGAGCAATCTGGAATTCTGCCCAAAAAGTTATCAAACTGTGCAATCCCTTTGATCCAGCAGTGCTACTACTGGGCTTATATCCCAAGGAAATACTAAAGAAGAGAAAGGGACCTGTATGTGCCTCAACGTTTGTGGCAGCCCTTTTGGTAGTGGCTAGAAACTGGAAAATTAATGGATGACCATTAATTGGAGAATGGTTAGATAAATTATGGTATATGAATGTTATGGAATATTATTGTTCTGTAAGAAATGACCAACAGGATGAAAACAGAGAGTCTTGGAGAGACTTACATCAACTGATGCTGAGTGAAACAAGCAGAACTAAGAGATCATTACACACTTCAACAATGATATTGTATGAGGATGTATTCTGATGGAAGTGGATATATTCAACATAGAGAAGAGCTAATCCAATTCCAATTAATCAAAGATGGACAGAATCAGTTACACCCAGAAAAGGAACACTGGGAAATGAGTGTAAACTGTTAGCATTTTTTGTTTTTCTTCCCAGATTATTTTTACCTTCCGAATCCAATTCTTCCTTTGTAACAACAACAAAATTCAGTTCTGCACATATATATTGTTCCTAGGATATACTATAACATATTTACTATATATGGGAATGCCTGGGGGTAGAGGGAAGGAGGGGAAAAATTTGGAACAGAAGAGAGTACAAGGGATAATGTTGTAAAAAAAAAAAATTACCTATGCATATGTACTGTCAAAAAAAAGTTATAATTATAAAATAAACAAATAAATAAATAAATAAGAAGAAACTTAGTAGTATGACCCCAAGAAAATTCTATTTACCTCAGTTTACTATTCTGTAAGGAAATGTAACAGAACCCACTTTTCATAATTATAAAATGCTTGGCACAGTGCTTGGTACAGAGACAATAATAAGGGATGTTAACTTTTATTATTTCTTTAAATAAATATAATTGCTTTATAGTTGATAAATTTATATGGGTTGTTACATGTAATCAGTATACAATGCCAATGTTGATGAGATGAATGATTTTCCAGATACAGTAATTTGGAAGTGGATTGACATGAAATGGTAATGGCTTTGTTTCAAATTTTAAATACATAATATTGTTTGGGAATTGTTGTGTTTCAAATTTTTTAATGTTCTGTCATTATGGTCCAGAACTCTTATACTTAAAATAAGGATTCTTACAAGGTGTTAAGTCAGTGGAACTGATAAGACAATGGCTATCTAGTTTAGCATGGTGATTAATAATTCTCTAAGTTCAGTATGATTGTTTTAATCTTATAACAAATAATGGTTTCCTAGTGATATAATGATTGGTTTATACTCAGTGTAAAGCATATAAGCAGGAACTAAGAGCCAGATTCATTCAGAGCCAGAGATGATAAAGGACTGGAGGAGGGAGCTCAAGCTCTCAGAGTCAAGGAGACAGAGTCATTCCATCTTCAGTTAGGCTCCTAGTGGCTTTCCTGGGTGACTGAGAGACAGGTTCAGGTTCATTCATCCCATTTCATACCACCTTGGTTTCAGGGCTCTCCTCCTTAGTTTCTCCACTAAAATATTCCAGAAGGCCTCTAAGAAAACTGCCCAGTCCCAGGCAAGGAGATAATAAAGGATTTGGACTTTAACAAGTAGCTATTCTTGTGGTGATTACTTGACTGAAAGAAAGGCTGCTCCAAACCTCCAGAAAAACCATAAAGAATACTACATTTTGGCACCCAACATGGGGCTAAGGACCTATAGCTATGTCCTAGAAATTAAGGTAATTACCAAAATAGACAAGAAGGAAACTTTGTAAAGCTAAAATAGTGTTTCAGCTGAAAGGTGACGAATATTTAGAAAGGAGCCTCTTCTGGAGAGACTTACATCAACTGATGCTGAGTGAAAGGAATAGAACCAGAAGATTGCTGTACACTTCAATGTTGTATGAAGATGTATTCTGATGGAAGTGGATATCTTCAACATAAAGAAGATCCAACTCACTTCCAGTTGATCAATGATGGACAGAAACAACTACACCCAGAGAAGGAACACTGGGAATTAAATGTAAGCTGTTAGCACTACTGTCTATCTACCCAGGTTACTTATACCTTCGGAATCTAATACTTAATGTGCAATAAGAAAATGATATTTACATACATATATTGTATCTAGGTTATACTGTAACATATGTAAAATGTATGGGATTACCTGTCATCAAGGGGAGGGAGTGGAGGGAGGGAGGGGATAATTTGGAAAAATGAATACAAGGGATAATTAGTTTTTTAAAAAATTACTCATGCATATATACTGTCAAAAAATTATAAATAAATGAAATTTTTAAAAAAAGGAGCCTCTTCCACTTCAAGGAAAACTTTAGTTAAACTCATAAAAAACCAAGGTTTGATTGTAACTTGGATGCAGATCATTGAACTCTTTGAAATATTAAAATACACATCTCCTTAGTTCTCAAAGGAAAAAGAATTAAATCCAGAGGAGTAGAAATTAGTAGAAGAGCAACTATGTGAATATTACAATGACAATGATCCTAATTCAAATCCTAAAGAAACACTTTATACATATGACTTAATAGAATTGGCTTTAGGAAATTTTTTTTATTAATTTTATAATTATGACATTTTTTTGACAGTACATATGCATAGGTAATTTTTTTTTTACAACATTATCCCTTGTACTCCCTTCTGTTCCTAATTTTTCCCCTCCTTCCCTCCACCCCCTCCTCTAGATGGCAGGCATTCCCATACATATTAAAGATCTTATAGTATATCCTTCGTACAATATATATGTGCAGAACCGAATTTTGTTGTTGTTGTTACAAAGGAAGAATTGTATTCGGAAGGCAAAAATAATCTGGGAAGAAAAACAAAACAAACAAACAAAAAAATGCTCACAGTTTACATTCATTTCCCAGTGTTCCTTTTCTGGGTATAGCTGATTCTGTTCATCATTGATCAATTGGAATTGGATTAGCTCTTCTCTATGTTGAAGATATCCACTTCCATCAGAATACATCCTCATATAGTATCATTGTTGAAGTGTATAAAGATCTCCTAGTTCTGCTCATTTCACTCAGCATCAGTTGATGTAAGTCTCTCCAAGCCTCTCTGTATTCCTCCTGTTGGTCATTTCTTACAGAACAATAATATTCCATAACATTCATATACCATAATTTATCCATCCATTCTCCAATTGATGGACATCCATTCATTTTCCAGTTTCTAGCCACTACAAAAAGGGCTGCTTTAGTATTTCCTTGGGATATAAGCCCAGTAATAGCACTGCTGTATCAAAGGGTATGCACATTTTGATAACTTTTTGGGCATAATTCCAGATTGCTCTCCTGAATGGTTGGATTCTTTTACAACTCCACCAACAATGCATCAGTGTCCCAGTTTTTCCACATCCCCTTCAACATTCATCATTATTTGTTTCTGTCATCTTAGCCAATCTGACAGGTGTGTAGTGGTATCTCAGATTTGTCTTAATTTGCATTTCTTTGATCAATAGTGATTTGGAACACTCTTTCAGATGAGTGGAAATAGTTTTAATTTCATCATCTGAAAATTGTCTGTTCATATCCTTTGACCATTTTTCAATTGGAGAATGGCTTGATTTCTTATAAATTAAAGTCAATTCTCTGTATATTTTGGAGATGAGGCCTTTATCAGAACCTTTAACTATAAAAATGTTTTCCCAATTTGTTACTTCCCTTCTAATCTTGTTTGCATTAGTTTTGTTTGTGCAGAAACTTTTTAATTTGATGTAATCAAAATTTTCTATTTTGTGATCAATAATGATCTCTAATTCTCCTTTGGACACAAATTCCTTGCTCTTCCACAAGTCTGAGAGGTAAACTATACTATGTTCCTCTAATTTATTTATGATCTCGTTATTTATGCCTAAATCTTGGACCCAATTTGATCTTATTTTAGTATGTGGTGTTAAATGTGGGTCCATGCCTAGTTTCTGCCATACTAATTTCCAGTTTTCCCAGCAGTAGTTTTCAAATAATGAATTCTTACCCCAAAAGTTGTGATCTTTGGGTTTGTCAAACACTAGATTGCTATTTTTATTCACTATCTTGCCCTGTGAACCTAACCTATTCCACTGATCAATTAATCTATTTCTTAGCCAATGCCAAATGGTTTTGGTGATTGTTGCTTTTTAGTCCTAGATCATGTACAGCTAGACCACCTTCATTTAAAATTTTTTTCATTACTTCCCTTGAAATTCTTGACCTTTTTTTGTTCCATATGAATTCTGTTGTTATTTTTTGTAGGTCATTAAAATATTTTTTTGGGAGTAATAGATTAGTTTAGGGAATATTGTCATCTTAATTATATTCGCTCGGCCTATCCAAGACCACTCAATGTCTTTTCAACTATTTAAATCTGACTTTATTTTTGTGGCAAGTGTTTTGTAATTTTGCTCATATAATTCCTGACTTTCCTTTGGTAGGTATATTCCCAAATATTTTATACTATTGACAGTTATTTTGAATGGGATTTCTCTTTGTATCTCTTGCTCTTGGATTGTATTGGTAATGTATAAAAATGCTGAGGATCTATGTGGATTTATTTTGTATCCTGCAACTTTGCTAAAGTTCTGAATTATTTCTAATAGCTTTTTAGCAGAGTCTTTGGGGTTTTCTAAGTATACCATCATGGCATCTGCAAAGAGTGATAGTTTGATTTCCTCATTACCTACTCTTATTCCTGTAATCTCTTTCTTGACTCTTATTGCTGGGGCTAGCATTTCTAATACAATATTGAATAGTAATGGTGATAGTGGGCAATCTTGTTTCACTCCTGATCCTACAGGGAAAGGTTCCAGTTTATCTCCATTACATATTATGCTTACTGACAGTCTTAAATATATGCACCTGATTATTTTAAGGAATAGTCCATTTATTCCTATACTCTCAAGCGTTTTTAGTAGGAATGAATGTTGGATTTTATCAAATGCTTTTTCTGCATCTATTGAGATGATCATATGGTTTTTATTAATTTGATTATTAATATGGTCAATTATACTAACAGTTTTCCTAATATTAAACCAGCCCTGCATTCCTGGTATATATCCTACTTGATCATAGTGTATTATCCTGGGGATGATTTTCTGAAGTCTTTTTGCTAATATCTTATTTAAGATTTTAGCATCAATATTCATTAAGGAGATGGGTCTATAGTTTTCTTTCTTAGTTTTCAACTTACCTGGTTTAGGTATCAGTACCATATCTGTGTCATAAAAGGAATTTCCTTCAATCCCTATTTTTTCAAATAGTTTATATAGCATTGGAGTTAGTTGTTCTTTAAATGTTTGGTAGAATTCACATGTAAATCCATCTGTTCCTGGAGATTTTTTCTTAGGTAGTTGTTTAATAGTTTGTTCTATTTCTTTTTCTGAAATGGAACTGTTTAGACTACTTACTTCTTCCTCTGTAAATCTGGGCAAGCTATATTTTTGAAGTATTCTTCCATTTCATTTAAGTTATCGAATTTATTGGCATAAAGTTGAGCAAAGTAGTTCCTAACTATTGTTCTAATTTCCTCTTCATTAGTGATGAGTTCTCCCTTTTCATTTTCAAGACTAACAATTCGCTTTTTCTTTTTCCTTTTTTTAATCAAATTTACTAAGGGTTTGTCTATTTTGTTTGTTTTTTCATAGAACCAACTCTTAGTTTTATTAATTAATTCAATAGTTTTTTTACTTTCAATTTTATTAATCTCACCTTTTATTTTTAAAATTTCAAGTTTCATGTTTGTTTGGGAATTTTTAATTTGTTCCTTTTCTAGCAATTTTAGTTTTAAGCCCAATTCGTTGACCCTCTCTTTCTCTATTTTATGCAAGTAGGCCTGTAGAGATATAAAACTTCCCCTTATTACTGCTTTAGCTGTATCCCACACATTTTGGTATGATGTCTCATTATTGTCATTTTCTTGGGTGAAGTTATTAATGATGTCTATGTTTGGCTGTTTCATCCAATCATTCTTTAGTATAAGATTATTTAGTTTCCAATTATTTTTTGGTCTATTTTCCCCTGCCTTTTTATTAAATGTTATTTTGATTGCATTATGGTCTGAAAAGGATGCATTTACTATTTCTGCCTTACTGCATTTGATTTTGAGGTTTTTATGTCCTAGTATATGGTCAATTTTTGTATAGGTTCCATGAACTGCTGAGAAAAAAGTGTACTCCTTTCTGTCCCCATTTAGCTTTGGCCAAAGATCTATCATATCAAACTTTTCTAGTATTCTATTTACCTCTTTGACTTCTTTCTTATTTATTTTGTGGTTTGATTTATCTAATTCTGAGAGTGCAAGGTTGAGATCTCCCACTATTATAGTTTTGCTTTCTATTTCTTTTTGCAGCTCTCTTAATTTCTCTTTTAAGAATTTAGATGCTGCACCACTTGGTGCATATATGTTTAATATTGATACTGCTTCACTATTGATGCTGCCCTTTAGCAGGATATAATGCCCTTCCTTATCTCTTTTAATTAGATCAATTTTTGTTTTTGCTTGATCTGAGTTGAGGATGGCTACCCCTGCTTTTTTGGCTTCCCCTGAAGCATAGTAGATTCTGCTCCACACTTTTACTTTTATTTTGAATGTATCACCCTGTTTCAGGTGTGTTTCCTGTAAACAACATATAGTAGGATTCTGGCTTTTAATCCAATCTGCTAACTGCTTCCTCTTTATGAGGCAGTTTGCCCCATTCACATTTATGGTTAGAAGGACTAATTCTATATTGCTTGCCATCTTGTTAACCTCTGCTTATGCTTTTCTCCTTCCCTTCCCTCTTACCCGCTACCCAATATTAAACTTGTGAACACCACTTGCTTTTCACAGCCCTCCGTTTTTAGGATCCCTGCCCTACCTTAAAGTTCCTCCCCCTATTTACCCCTTTTCCTCACAATTTCTGTATTCCTTTCCCCTTAGCTTACTCCTTCCCTCTCACTTTTCAATGAAGTGGAAGAAGTTTCACCATAAATCGAATATGTCTATTGATACACACTATGTTCATCCCCCCCTTTCTTTCTCTCAGATATAATAGGTTACCTTTGCCTCTTCATGAGATGTAGTACCACCACTTTACCCTTTTTTATGATATAATTTCCTTTCCACCTCTAGTTTCTAGGACAAATTATACATGTGTTCTTTACATATCTTTATGGCAGAAATATAGTTCTCAAGATTTCTTTTTACCTTTTTAGAAATCTCTTGAGTTCTATATTTGAATATCAAACATTTTGTGTAGATCTGGTTTTTTCATCAAGAATAGATGGAATTTATTTATTTTGTTAAATGTCCATCTTCTTCCCTGGAAAACGATGCTCATTTTTGCTGGGTAAGTTATTCTTGGTTGCATACCAAGTTCCTTAGCCTTTCGGAATATCATAGGAAATTACATAAGTATCAGAATAAGGAAAAAGAAGAACAGGAAGGGGAGAATATTGACAAACTAGGTGAAAAGCATAAATAATTAGGCAAGAATGGAATTAAGTACAATTCTAATGAAATTAAGGAATGTGCTGCTTCACAGCAGGAGCTATTAGGGCATTCCCCATCCCCTGACTTACCCCCTCAATTAATCCTTCATGGGTGGAGAGAGGAGGAGGAGGAGGGGCAATGACACCATCAGCACCACCTGTGAAGGAGCTTTGTCCACCCCATATGACAAGATTAGAAAAGGCACTAGCTAAAGCTAAAAAAAAGGACAGGGTATATCAGATTTAAAAATAAATGCATATTCTATGATTGAAGAATTTGGTTCTTCAGGTCAAGCTAGGAGAAGATATACTCCTTTTGATCTAGAAATTATTAGACTTGGAAAAGGGTTGCACTCTATGGAGCTACATCATCTTATGTTAAGATATTATTAGAGAATTTGGCTTATGAAATTTTAATCCCTAGTGATTGGAAATCTATAGAAAAGACATGTTTAGAACCTGGACAAAACTTGTTGTGGCTTTTGGAGTATAGTGAATTATATAGGATACAAGCCCAACTAAATAGGCAAACTGGAATTAATATACAAATCATCTTTGACCAACTAGCAGGTAAAGATCAGTATACAGACGTTGGTCAAAGATGATTTGTATATTAATTCCAGTTTGCCTATATAGTTGGGCTTGACACATGAAGTAACGGACAATAGATTGGTTTTTGACTTTCTAGGACTTATGGACATGTATAATTCCTCATGTTGATTCATATTGTTTGTTGCATCATTAATAGCCTGTGCTATATTGCTATGTGCTTATGTAATAATTCCCATGTTGATGGATTTATGTATATCTGCTTCAAATGAGACCCTTCAGAAACCCGCTAATTTGGTTTGATTCCCCATTTCCTTTGGTGCTTTCATCTCCCTTCCTGAGATGTCAGGGAGGGAGTGATTACCTCCTTTTTTTGGTGTTTTCATCCCTTTTTTGAGGAGTCAGGGAAGGTATGATCACCTCCTTTGGGGTTTTCACTTCCTTGAGAAGTGGGTGTGACTATCTATGTTCTAAAACAAAAGAAAGCAGAAGATGTTATGGGCCAGAACTTAAAACACGGATTCTTACAAAATGTTAAGTCAGTGGAATTGATAAGACAATGGTTATATAGTTTAGCATGGTGGTTAATAGTTCTCTAAGTTCAGTATGATTGATTTAATCTTACAATAAATTATGGTTTCCTAGTGCCATAATGATTGGTTTATATTCAGTGTAGAGGATATAAGCAGGAACTAAGAGCCAGATTCATTCAGAGCCAGAGAAGATAAAAGACTAGAGGTGGGAGCTCAAGCTCTCAGAGTCAAGGAGACAGAGTCATTCCACCTTTGGTCAAGTTCCTTTGGTCAAGCTCTCCTGCAGAACTGAGAGACAGATTCATTCATCCCATTTCACACAACCTTAATGGCAGGGCTCTCCTCCTTAGCTTCTCCACTAAAACCAAGATTCCAGAAAGCCTCTAAGAAAGCTGCCCAGACCCAGGAAAGGAGGATAATAAAGGATTTGGACTTTAACACCTGGCTATTCTTGTGATGATTACTGAACTGAAAGGAAGGCTGCTCCAAGACCTCCAGAAAAAACACCAAGAACATTACATTATATATTTTATAAACAATTGTATTAGCCAGGTTTCTAAAAAAGCAAAATTTTCTTATAATTTAAATGTTATTAGATTAAACCTTGTACTGCTTTAAAAAAAATTGAATAGATTAAGAAGCTGTTGAATCATTCTGTTAGTCCCGTTGACCATGTGTTGTAATATTTTGAAACACTGTTTTGCCTGTAATTAAAAGGAAGTTCACCTAAAGTTATTTGATTATCACTTATAAAAATTATGAGATTATTAAATAAGCCCCTTAGAGTAATTCTTTTAATCAAGTATTTACATAGAAATTTTAAGAGGAAAAAATGGTAATTATACATGTTGTGATACATGCCAGTGGCTGCTGGAGGTCTAACTCAGACCTGTAGAATGGATCTCTTCATGTGAGAGGATGATGATGATACAAGAAGACTGAGAGGCATTTGCATTGTCTGACCTCTCTCCTCTTCCCTCTTGCCTCCAATTTATTTCATTCCCAATCCACAAGGAACATCTTCGAAGGCTGCTTTGCAATTCCTTCAAGTATGCACAGCTGTAGGAGTTCTTAGAGAATTGACCTGCCCCTTCACTTAGGCATGGTTCTTTTTTTTTTTTCTGAGGCTGGGTCCTCCTGAATTCAAGGCTGATGCTCTATCCACTGTGCCACCTAGCTGCCCCTTAGGCATGGTTCTTAATAATACATAGGAAAGATGTTGTAAAACTTCACCTAGAAGGATTTTTGGAACAGTCTAGGCAAAACTTCTTAGCAACCTCATGCAAGATTTTCTGTCTTGTAGAATTCCTACTGAGTAAATGGGAATCCTTGCACAAAATGAAGATGTGGTTTTTCAAGCCTGTTTCATCTAAGGATGTGTGTGTGTGTGTGTGTATGTGTGTGTGTTTGTGTGTGTTTGTGTGTGTGTGTGTGTGTGTGTGTGTGTGTGTGTGTTGATTTGGAGGTCTACTGCAATTGGCCAGTAATTGATTTCCTAGGAATTTAAGTTAACTATCTATCACATATTCCCTATCTATATAGGATTACAGAATATAATTACTTTTCTTGATTTCTAGTGATATATTTAAAGACAAAGGAAAGAAAAAGATATTGAGTAAATTTTTAAAAGCTGATAAACTTTATTATTGTGACAAGGCTAATTAAATGAGGCATGTAGGGGAAGATATTTACACAAAAGCAGAGACTCTCAGAGTAAGAAAAAACAAAAAAGGGTTAATTATGATCGTGGGAGAAAGGGCATCTCCCATCTGATAAGGTGTTTGAGAGTAAAATGAGTGAAAAGCAAAAACTGCAAACCACAAGATTCCAGCCTGGCCTTTTCTCCCATGGTTTGGGGGAGTTTTACATTCTAATTACAGAAATCTAATCCAGAAACAAAAGACTAAATTGCCTTTAAAAGAGTTGCTCAAATGCTCAAATGCAAAAAGAGGTGGTAGGAAAAAGGAGGGAATAATCACCTGCAACTTTTTTTTTAACTATAGCCCTATTTGTTATTATAAAGTCTCAAGTCATAGTTAAGGTATCTTCACTCAGTTAATTCCACACAGGCATATTCTTTCTGACATAAAAATATAAACATCTTTTGACTAAAGAAAAGTGGAAACTAGAAATTTTGTGATGATTAGGAATTTATTTTGTTATAGTACTTTGGGGATTATTTATGTTACTTAAAGACATTTTACACAAATTTATTCTTTATAAATTCCAATTTTAAAGATTTATTTTTGCTTTTAAGGTTGAAGGAGAGAGAGATCTGTCACTTTAGAAGTTTCCCATTGATTTGTTTCATGAAAGTTTGGTAATTATCTTTTTAATGCCAAGATATATGTTAATCTATTTTTAAGAAAGAGAAATACTTTAAGAAAGAACAAGTGTTTAAGTAAAATGTTTAAGTAAAATAAAATCTTTGGGAAAAAACTTTTGTGACTTTTAGAAGGCATATTAAATTTTATTTATAAGATAATTTATTGCAATAATAATTTGATGACATGAATAACAATTACACTAAAAATTAGTGAGATTATTGTGTAAGAATATAGCTTTTGTGGAACCCTGAATTTTTCTTTTTGACTTTCATCCCTAAGTTTGTTGTGTCTTTGGATCCAAAAGGGACATTTTAAGAGAAACATTAAAAGTCAGTAACTCAAAGGTAAAAACATCTAAGATCTAAGGGTAGTGACTATACATCTTTTGAATAAGGTAGGGAGGTTAATTGGGGCAAGATTGAATATTCTCATACAAGAAATTTGTCCACCTGGTTCCATGTGCTAAGTTACTTGTAGGTGTATAGGATTTGAAGACTAGCTTTGATGCTGTTATAACAATGCCCTTGCTTATAATTCTCATAGCCCATTATTATCATGGTAGGCAATGTGGAACTGTTAATTGATATCATTCTGAATCTGACTTGATCATAAAGGAATGCTACTTAGCCAATGATCCATGATGCCAGAAACCCTCTGGTGCTTATATGCATGAACTAAAAGTGGAGTTTTCATGGAAAAAGATTGGGAGAACAACTTTTGGCATGGACTCAACTAGAATTCTCCTGATTCAGTTTCCCCATTTCCTCTTGAAAATATACCATTTAGCTGACTTTAAGTCTGGTTCAATATAATTTGCCATTTATGCAACTTTTACCTGGAACTGATGTTTTTTTCTTATATTTCTATTATTCTTTTATGGCAAATTGTTGTAATCATGTCAGATGATCTGTATGAATACAATATTAAGTCATTATCTTATAGACTAATACTAGAGTACATCTGAATTATAATAAGCTATTTGCCTTAGAATTTTAGTCCTTTCTATATTCCAAACAATTAATTAAGTATTAAATATTCAGCCTTGACATCTGTTACTAGTTATATATTCTTGTGAAGATCAGGTCCTTTAATTTCTCACAATGGTATGAGGATAATTAGGCAAATAATGCAAAGATTTGCAAAGCCAGGATATGATTCTGTTATTTAATGAGTGTCATCACTGACTCTGTTCTGTGTTAAGGAAAGGAATACCAGTATAATCAGTTACCTTAGAAGACAAATGACTTGTGATCTTGTAAATGCCTTAAAGAAACATTCACTTTTGTTAGAGGTTATTAATTTGAACATGGCTAGAAGTTGAATGTACTTTATTATAAATAACTTAATTGAAAATTACTACTTAAAACTGATTACTCATTGTATTTATGCATCCTGTCTTTTGCTATAATTAAAGTTAATCTCACCACTTTTAAATGAATTTATTTTTGCATTACATTCCTTCTTCCTATAAAAAGTATCCTGTTATCAATTGCTTAGTGGAATACCTTCCTCCTTATGGGGATATGAGTAATGCCAAGTATAAAAATTGGGTTCAAATTTTTTTCTAGTAATACACATAAATGTTTGAGCTAACATCCATTATTTGACCTGGTTATTAGCAAAGTAAATTTAAATTTGATATACAATCAATTTTGTAGGAAATTTTAGTAGAAAAGATAATTTCTACAAGTGATCTGAGCTGAAGAACAACTCTGAGACCACTCCCAGAACTGCATGTGATATTTCCAGAGGAAAGGAAGAAGAGATATCTATGAATTTTATTTTGTTGTTTACTGTTTCCCTTTGTGTCCTTTATCTGTAAGGTATGTTCATCAAAGGGGATTGCCACCTTTGATTTTGTCATAGCACTCATATGCATTTTTCTTTTTTTCCCCTCACATCATCTCCTCTCCTTAAGTCCTATAGTCCAAAACCCTTAATAAGGCATTTGTTATCTCAGTTGTGGATTCATTGAGATGGCGATGCCTCTAAATGAAATTAAATGGGGAGTTGAGAGAAATGATTTCTAATAAGCAATATCTTGGGGGGGGGGATTCAAAGGTCTCATCTGTATCTAAATTTCTGTTTCCAAAAAGTTCAGCTTTCTTGAAGGACATTATTGATAATAAGATTGTATTAAATCTCTTCAATCTTAGTCAGACCCTACCCAATCTTATGTAGAATTTAATCTTAGGTAAGAAGGCCCATAATCTTCTATTCAAGCTTGGATAGGGACAGATCCTTTTGTCTAGATAGCTCAAGTAGGTGGTAATCTGCATAAAGATAATTTCTCTGTCCAAGGATGACATGATATCATTAGAAGTCCCTCATTGATTTGAAGGATATATAAACTATAAGCCTGGGACAGAGCCAAGATGGAGAGGACACACATTTTTTTTTCTGAGCTCTTCCCATGACTTTCAGACTAACTAGCAAATCTAGCCTCTGAATTAGTTCTGGACTGGCAGAACCCACAAATATTGGGAGTGCAACAATTTACCAGCAAAAGATAATTTCAAAGATTTCAAAAAAAGGTCTGTTTCAATCAGGCACAGAGGGAGATAGGCCAAGAACAAGCAGGCTAAACACAGACCCTGTGGAATGCAGGCAGTGCACAGTTTTGGGGCAGTGTGGGCTCATGCACTGGAGAATCTACAGGGAGGAATCTACAGCAGTGTTGGCTATTCTGCACTGATTGCAAGTCAGTAGACCAGCAGAGAAGTTATAAAAAATCCAACACAAACAGAAAAGGTAAATAGTGAACCCCAAACACCAGAATCTCACAAAACCTGGCCATGCCCAGCCAGCATCAGGAGTGAGTCATCACTGACCCAGCTCAGCTGCTACTGTTTGTAGAGGGAGCTTCGATAATCTCCCTTGCCCTAAAAGCAAGTCTCAACTTTTTGAAAAAATGAGCATAAAAACAAAAAGAACTATGATCATTGATAGTTTTTATGGTGAAAGAAAAAAATAGATTTCAAACTCTGAGGTCACTAAAAGCAAATTGCCTCCAGATGAAATCCCAAGGGATGATATAAATTGATCCCCATTTCACAAGGCTTTTTGGGAAGAAATTTAAAAGTATCTTAAAAGAGAGCTAAAAGTAAAATGGGGAAAAGAAATGAGAACTTTGCAAGAGGGTTTGGAACACAGAAATTATCTGAAAAAAACTCCTTATAAAATAGATTTAGTGAAATGGAAAAAGCATATAACGCCTTACTAAATAGACTATTGGAAAATGGAAATGGAAAAAAGAAAGCAGCTCACTGAAAAACAGAATTTGTAAAATGGGAAAAAAAATTCACAGAACAAAACAACTCATCTAAAAATTCAATTGGCCAAATAGAAAAAGAATTAAAAAAGGTAAATGAAGAAAATAATTCACTAAATGATAAATTTGTCACCATGATTATGTTGGTCTAAGAGAGAAGGCCAAGTGACCAAATATCCTCTTATTAATAACCTGCTGGCCTTATTAATAAATGATTACATTATCCAGAAACTATGTCTCTTGAACCTTTTTAAAGTTACACTTCTCTGTATATGACATAAGAAATTAGATAAATGGTCTGGATATTCTTGAGGGAGAGGACAGGAGGCAGCACATACCAAGCAAATCAAACCACCAGTATCACTTGCCCACCATATCCCCTTAGATATTTATGGAGACAATCCAGAACTCTGAGTCTGAAAGTGTGGGAGATAGCAGAACTTCTAACCCCTGTTCCATTAAGCCATCATCCTAGAAACCAACTCTTCTACAAAGAGGAAATCTGGCAACTTTTCCCATAGGTGCTATAGCCACATCTATTAAAAACTTAAGAGTATAAAACTGTTGTCAGCAGAATCGAATGGTTTGATATCAGAAACTGGTATGACTTTGTCAGTGAAAAAGATACTAAAGAAGAGACATTAATGGGAGCTTTCTATCTAAAGTAGGTAAAACTTTCCAAATATTGCCTCCCCCATTAAAATATGAGATCCTTATTATGTCCAAAGGACTATAAAACTATCCACACCTTTAATTCAACAGTGTCTGTACTGGCTCTTTATCTTAAAAAGATCATAAAAGAGTGAAAAGGACTCACATGTGCAAAATGCAGCAGCTTTTCTTATAGTAGCAAGAAACTAAAGATTTAGTGTATTCCCATCAGTTGGGAAATGACTGAATATGTTATGATATATGAAATGTAATAGAAAATTATTGGTCTATAAGAAATGATGAGCAGGCTAATCCTGGAAAAAATGTACATGAGGTGATGCTAAGTGAAGTGAACAGAACCAAGAAAACATTGTACACAGTAACATCAAGATTGTGATGATCAGCTCATACTGAGAGTATGGATACTGAATATAATCAAAGCATAATATTTTAAACATTCTTGTTATTGTTATACTTGTTTTTTGTTTACTTGTTTTTTTTTCCCTTTCTCGTGTCCCCCCCAACATATGATTTTTCTTGTGCAGCATAATGAGAACTGCACATGTTGAACCTATATCAGAATTCTTGCTGTTTTAGGGATGGAGAAAAAATTTTGGAACACAAGGTTTTGCAAAGGTAAATGCTGAAAACTATCTTTGCATATGTTTGGAAAAAGTGAAATACTATTAAATTTTATAAAAATGAATATAAAATCTTTGAAAAAAGGGAATCCCTTGTTTTTCTTCATGTATTCCCAAAATTTAGCACAATACTTTGCTACAAGGTAAGCACTTTATAAATGGTATATTTACTTGATGTAAGTTAAGTTGGAATTATCACCTAAAATAGAACTAATTAATGGAACAATAGCAAGCTTTGTTAAAACTTTCCCAAAAAAGAACTCACTCAGCATGACAGAAAGACCTGAATCTATATCCAGGGCAATCAAGAAATTATAGGGGTGATAATGTCCCACGGATAGAATTTATAGTGATGGAAGAAATTCATGTGACTACCCTATTATGAATTTTCAGACCAATTAGAAAATTAATACATTTTTTATTTTAACTCTCTTGGCAGTTGGGAAACCAGAAATTGTTATGATGGCTTTCAAAAGGGGCAAAAAGGATCTAGACTATCTAGATAACATAGTAGTACAATTGAGTTTATCTTTGGACTTATTTCTGGAATAGGGTGGGCAATTGATGTTCAGGATATGCAAGAAGTGAAGATGGAGAACAGAATGATTGACCCTGACTACTAATAGGAAAGTCAAGGTGATATTTTCAAGTGTAGGTCACTTTTTAGTGGGAAAAAAGACACATAAGAGTACAAAGAGAATGGTGAATAGAAAGATTCTGTATTCTGCAAAAGTATAACAGTAAATATTTTGGTCCCATAGACAGAGGCACTAGGAGCAATAATTATTTTTTTATTATAGTTTTTATTTACAACGTATAATATGCATGGGTAATTTTTTGGCATTGTTAGTTGCAAAACCTTTTG
The DNA here is from genome assembly GCF_048593235.1 of Sminthopsis crassicaudata. Lineage (NCBI taxonomy): Eukaryota > Metazoa > Chordata > Mammalia > Dasyuromorphia > Dasyuridae > Sminthopsis > Sminthopsis crassicaudata. Next base: position 521,082,538 of record NC_133619.1, read on the forward strand.
TTCCAATTTTTCCCCTCCTTCCTCCCACCCCCTCCCCCAGATGGCAGGTAGACCAATACATGTTAAATATGTTAAAGTATATGTTAAATACAACAATTAACCTGTAAAGGAAATTAAAAATGCAGGTGAACAAAAGTGGAGGGAAAAAAATAAAAAAATAAAATAAAATTTAAAATAAAATAAAATAAAAAAATAAAAAAATAAATTTTAAAAAAAATTAAAAAAAAAAAAGTGGAGGGATTAGGAATTCTATGTATTGGTTCACACTCATTTCCCTCAATTCTTTCCCTGGGTGTACTTGGTTTAATTCATCTGTTCTATTGGAGATTATTTGTTTCATCTCATTGTTGAAGAAGGCCACGTCCATCAGAACTGATCATCATATAGTGTCGTTGTTGAAGTATATAATGATTTCCTGGTCCTGCTTATTTTACTCATCATCAGTTCATGTAATTCTTTCTAAGCCTTTCTGAAATCATCCTGTTGGTCATTTCTTATAGAACAATAATATTCCATAGCATTCATATACCACAATTTATTCACCATTCTCCAATTGATGGGAATGCACTCAGTTTCCTGTTTCTGGCTGCCACAAACATTTTTGCACATACTTTCCCTTCTTTAAGATCTCTTTGGGATATAAGCCCAGTAGTAGCACTGCTGGATCAAAGGGTATGCACAGTTTGATAACTTTTTGAGCGTAGTTCCAAATCGTTCTGGGAGCAATAATTATGATTGTGAAGGAAAATAGTGTTGGATCATGGGTCCCTTCAGTGAAGCCTACAGAAAAGTGAACAAAATATTTCAAATATTGTCTGCCTAGGGAAAAAAATCAATAGGCTAATGAACTTCATGTTTGGATAATATGTCATAATTCATTTCATTCACAACATTATTGGGGCTGTGTCATATGGCTAATGCATATGGAACTTGTGGTCCATTAACAAACCCAGGAATTTTTCCTGTAAACTGATGAATTATCATTATGTAGTTAGCACATTGTGGATTTTAAAAATGCTGTTCTCCAATATAACCATCTATCATAGTCAATAAAGTTGATTTGAAACATATTTTGCCATTTCCAGAAATTAGACCTATTTATCAAAAGATGAAGATTTCCCATCATTGAGGATCCTAAAAAGATTATGCTATTTAATCTGAAAACCCATTCTTTGTATTTAGTTACACAAGTAATTGAGACTTTCATTACTTATTATGTATTCTGCCTCACTGACCCTTATTTTCATTTGTATTTGTTTTCTAGCAGTTTCAATTGTGTCCTATTCTTAATGACTCTAATTGTAATTTTCTTAATAAAGATACTGAAGTTCTTTGTCATTTCCTTTTCCAGCTCATTTTAAAGATGAGGTAATTGAGACAATTAGAGTTACACACATTTACATAGTTGGTAAATATCTGAGACCAAGATTTGAAAAAAATGAGTCTGGATAAAGTCTCTAAGCCAATAATCATTGACTGTGGAGTTTCTATTTGCACATCTACCTTTATTCTTTTCTACCTAGTAGAAATTCCCTCAGATGAATATACTTCAGACTGACATCATCATACAGCCTAAAGGCCAAAAAAAAAGACCAGAGGAAGCTGGACAGTTTTCATAGGAAGGTAAAAGGAGTTCAGGAACTTGTATCTAAAGAGAAGGGATGGATTCTGACATAGATTGTGGTGTGGATTGACTATAAACTTATTACTCAAAAAGTATTTAAGGAAAAAACTCAGGAAATATATAGATATCTGAAGAAGAAAGAAGAGGAGATCCAGAAAGCAAAAGATGAGGGATTCAATGTTGGTGAAAATAAACAAGACATTAAATAATCTCTATCAGAATCTGAAGCACACAGATAGGGCTACAAATAAACTGAAGACAATGGCCCAAAAGGAATAGGAGACCCTGTCATCTACTGAGAACAGAAGTCTCATGGATATGATCACTGAGCTCAATAATAATCAGAAAGCAGAAATGGAAATGGTACCAGATTTGGTGGGCAAACTGGGGAAAAAGTTATTTAGTATCAAGTATTGAGCCTTTTTATCTAGAGATAGTTCTTATGTAGCTGGGTGGAACAGTGGATAGAGAACTGGATCTGCAATCAGGAAAACCTGAATTCAAATATAGCCTCACATACTAGCTGTGTGAATTTGGGCAACTCACTTAATTCTGTCCCTTAGTTTCCTTCTCTGTAAAATGAGCTGGAGAATCTCTTTGCCAAAAAAACAAAACAAAACCCAAATGAGATCATGAAGAGTCAGATAGGATGACTAAACAACAACAGTTATTCTATTACAATAACTTCCCTCAAGCTCTTGTCTTTTCTCAATCAAATCCATAATTTTGATTTTCTCATAAAATAATAATAATAATAATAATAGTATTTATATACCACTTTAAAGTTTGCACATTTCACAAAATTACCTGATTTTATTCACACAATTCTGGGAAGTAGATAAGTATTATCATTTTTCTATTTTACAGAAATAGAAACTGAGGCAGACAGAGATTAAGCAATTTGCTCATGGTATGGCTTAATTAATTATCTAAAGTTGAATTTGAACGTTGATATTCCTGATTCCAGTTTCAATGCTATAACCACTGTACCATCTAAAGCCTCAAACCTTACATAGTTTCCCATTACCAATTGGAAAGGTCACACTTTTACATTAAAAAAAATAATTCTTTAGAGTTCCCTTAGGTAGCTATCATATCAACTGCAAAAATTGTTAATTTGTTTTTTTTTTTGCCTATGCCAAATACAAATGGTTAAAAATGGAATTTATTTAGGTTTAACTACTCTTAACTCTAACCTAACACAATTTTTAAAAATTTGTATAGCTGACCTTTTAGTGCTATATTAAATGATAACAATGACACTATAAATTCTTACTTTATACTTGATCTTATTGGAAATTTCTATGGTTTATACACATTATACTTAATGCTGGTTCCTGATTTTACATAAATGATATTTACCATAGTAATTACAGATCCACTTATTCTTATGCATTTTGGGATTTACAATAGAAATAGATGTTGTATTATGTTTATTTTTTTTTTTTATTATTCATTTTTCCAAATTATCCCCTCCCTCCCTCCACTCCCTCCTCCCGATGGCAGGTAATCCCATACATTTTACATGTGTTACAATATAACCTAGATACAATATATGTGTGTAAATACCTTTTTCTTGTTGCACATTAATTATTAGCTTCCGAAGGTATAAGTAACCTGGGTAGATAGACAGTAGTGCTAACAATTTACATTCACTTCCCAGTGTTCCTTCTCTGGGTATAGTTATTTCTGTCCATCATTGATCAACTGGAAGTGAGTTGGATCTTCTTTATGTTGAAGATTTCCACTTCCATCAGAATACATCTTCATACAATATTGTTGTTGAAGTGTATAGTGATCTTCTGGTTCTGCTCATTTCACTCAGCAACAGTTGATTTAAGTCTCTCCAAGCCTCTCTGTATTCCTCCTGCTGGTCATTTCTTACAGAGCAATAATATTCCATAACCTTCATATACCACAATTCACCTAACCATTCTCCAATTGATGGACATCCAACTTCCAGTTTCTAGCTACAACAAAAAGAGCTGCCACAAACATTCCGGCACACACAGGTCCCTTTCCACTCCTCAGCTTCTCCTTGGGATATAATCCCAATAACAGCAATGCTGGGTCAAAGGGTATGCACAGCTTGACAACCCTCTGGGCACAGCTCCAAATCGCTCTCCAGAATGGCCGGACTCCTTCACAACTGCACCAACAATGTATCAGTGCCCCAGCTTTCCCACATCCCCTCCAACATTCATCATCATTTGCTCCTGTCATTTTAGCCAATCCGACAGGTGTGTAGTGGTATCTCAGAGTTGTTTTAATTTGCATTTCTCTGATCAGTAGTGATTTGGAACACTTTTTCACATGAGTGGAAATAGTTTCAATTTCATCATCTGAGAATTGTCTGTTCATATCCCTTGACCATTTATCAATTGGAGAATGGTTTGGTTTCCTATAAATTAGGGTCAGTTCTCTATATATTTTGGAAATGAGACCTTTGTCAGAACCTTTACTTTTAAAAATATTTTCCCAATTTGCCACCTCCCCTCTAATCTTGTTTGCATTAGCATTGTTTGTACAGAAACTTTTTAGTTTGATGTAATCAAACTCTTCTATTTTGTGATCAATAATGATTTCTAATTCTCCTCTGGTCATAAATTCCTTCCTCCTCCACAGGTCTGAGAGGTAGACTATTCTCTGTTCCTCTAATCTATTTATGATTTCATTCTTTATGCCTAAATCATGGACCCATTTTGATCTTATCTTGGTATATGGTGTTAAGCGTGGGTCCATATCTAATTTCTGCCATACTAATTTCCAGTTTTCCCAACAGTTTCTTCCGAATAATGAATTTTTGTCCCTAATGTTGGTATCTTTGGGTTTGTCAAAGATTAGATTGCTATAGATGTACCCTTTTTTGTCCTTTGTATCTAATCTGTTCCACTGATCTACCGGTCTATTTCTTAGCCAGTACCAAATGGTTTTGGTGACTGCTGCTATATAATATAGCTTTAGATCAGGTACACTTAGACCACCTTCCTCTGACTTTTTTTTCATTAGTTCCCTTGCAATTCTCAACCTTTTATTCTTCCATATGAATTTTGTTATTATTTTTTCTAGGTCATTAAAATAGTTTCTTGGGAGTCTGATTGGTATAGCACTAAATAAATAGATTAGTTTGGGGAGTATTGTCATCTTTATTATATTCGCTCGGCCTATCCAAGAGCACTAAATGTTTTTCCAATTATTTAAATCTGACTTTATTTTTGTGGCAAGTGTTTTGTAATTTTTCTCATATAATTCCTGACTATTCCTTGGTAGATGGATTCCCAAATACTTTATACTCTCAACATTTGTTTGGAATGGAATTTCTCTTTGTATCTCTTGCTGTTGCATTTTGTTGGTGATAGATGTTGTATTATGTTTAAAACATTTTTTGTATCTATTGAAATTATAAGAACATGTTATTTTAAAGTTTTCATTACTTTTCCTCTGAAACCCTTTCTTTTCCTAACTCTTTTATCAGTGTTAAGAACATCAACATCCTCTCTGTCACACAGGCTTGCAAACTATGACATCCTTGGTTCCTCAATTTCTCTCAATCTCTACATTTAATCAGTTGCCAAATTTTATTGACTTAAACAACAACTTTAATGTGTTGGCTTAATTTTTTGTTACTAATGTGATCTATTATGTTTATAATTTTCCTAATAATGAACTAACTTGCCATAAATCTAACCTGGTCATAGTCAACAATCTATTTTATGTTGCTTTGTTCTCTTTGCTAATATTTTATCTTAAGTATTTACATTAATTTTCTTTACACATATTATTTGTAGCTTTATTTCTCCACTTTGTTTTATCAGCTCTCCCTAGAATGGAATTGATCTTCAGATTGCTATTCTTAGGGAGTTCATTAATAGCTTATTCAATTTCTTTTTCTAAAATGAAACAATTTAAGTAATTTATTTCCTCCTCTATCAATCTGGGCCATTTATATTTTTGTAAGTATTCATCCATTTTACTTAGATTACCAGATTTATTGGCCAAAATAACTCCTAATTATTGCTTTAATTTTCTCTTTATTGGTATTAAGTTCATCCTTTTCATTTTTGATGCTGGCAGTTTTATTTTTTTATTTCTTTTTTCCAATCAAATTAACTAAATGTTTGTCTATTTTATTGGTTTTTCTTACTCTCAATTTTATTAATCTCTCCTTTTGTGTTCAGAATATGTTGGGGGAAGGAAGCCACTGATCTAGATAACTTCTGGATTTTGTTTAGTTCTAAATTTCTGCTGCCATAAGTCTATTCAAATCTGGGTTTTTATATCTTGGGCTTGCTTACAGCAAGATCTACTGGTAACAAAATTTATAATCAACACAAACAAAAAACGCAAGAAAAACTTTTCCCTACATTTTACAAAGACACAAAACACAGACAAAATGATATGACAGATACATAGACGAAATAATTCTATATGAGCTTTTCTTAAAGGAATCCAAGTTACAAAGGCTTTTTTGCTTGGTGGTTTCAAATTGCTATTCACTAAAAACATCCCACTTGGGGTGTCTAATTTTCGAAGCTGGTTTCATCAAGCCATTTCTTAAGGTAATTCATTTTATCTCAATCAAAAGAACCCTGTGTTTGCCAACAATGTCAAATTATGCCAGTAATTAAGAAACTTGAAAGCATCTGGTTCATGGACTAAATGCATATGTCCTGAAGCTAAGTTCTTTGATGGCTCATTCTTAGTTCCCAAGTTTCCTATATTATAACTAAAGGAGAAGAACCCACAAAATTTATCTGTTCCAAAAATGTTAAGAGACTTCATCAAGAAAAGATGGATGAATCATCTCTCTTTTATGAGAATAACCAAAATTTCAATTATTGGATGGAGCAGAGCTCAAGCAAAAATGGGAGCTCAGAAATCTGAAAAGAAAAATTCATTTACTGCCACTCTCAAAAAGTGAACTGAGTAGGGCTTAAAGGGCAGTAAATACTGCCCTTTGGGTCACACTGGAGCAGGGCAGGAAGACAACACTTTCCAATCCCACTTCTGGCACCAGCTTTCAAATCCTGAAAATAAATTACCGAATAGTTCACAGAGGTTATAGGCAAAAAATCTTTTTTATTCCACTGAAGGAGGGAAACTAGATACATATATTAGGGTCTTCTCTTAGAGAAGCCAATAGAGAGGCTTGTAGAGAGGCCAGTCTTTGATACATGTAATAGTGGCTAGACAAAAAAAACATGTAATGAGTTGTAACAATGGCAATGACGAGTTAATAGCAACTATGAAGCAAATTTGATATATAGCAGGGCTCCATGACTGGAATTTGTTCTTACCTATGCTTGTCTGAGCTCATAGATCACCTGAGGCTAGTGGAAAACAATCTTGTGATTTTGCTGCAGCTGAGTTTGTCCATAGCACAAAGGATTGTTGTTATGCTCAGGGCATGGTTTACTTGCTGGGCCTTAGATCTGGAAAATAAGGTTCTCCTAAGACTAAAAAGAGAGGAGTCCAAAGAGAGGATTGGTTTTGGCATGTAGATCCTAACACCACCAAAGTAATTTTATTTCATGGTAATAATAAAAACTAAAACTTATATATAGGGGCAGCCAGGTGGCACAGTAGATAGACTGTCAGTCTGGACTCAGGAATACTCATCTTCCAGAATTCAAATCTAGCCTACAGCATTTATTTGTTGTGTGATGTTGGGCAAGTCACTTAACTCAATTTTCTCATCTAAAAATGAGTTATAGAAGGAAATGACAAACTGCTCCAGTATCTTTAGCAAGAAAACCCCAAAAGAGATCACAAAGTTTTGGGCACACGGAATTGGACACTCTGAAAAATAACTCAAAATGAAATTGTTGTGTATCAAGAAATACACAGTATCTTAATAAAGTGCTAAGTACTTTATAATTTTTATCTCACTTGATTTATACAACCTGGGAGGTAGGTGCTATTATTCTCTCAATTTTACATATGGGGAAACTTAGGCAAATACAACTTAAATGGCTTGCCCAGGTTCACATAGCTAAAGTGTAGGTCTATCTATATCACTACTTTACTTAATATACAATGAGACTCTCTGTTATTTCTACAATCAAGCATATGCCCTTAAAATTAAAAACAAAGGGGATGTTCATCAATTGTGAAATAAATAACTAAATGCATTTTGATATATAAATGAAATGAAACATTATTATTCTATAAGAAATGACAAAAGAAATTGTTTCAGAGAATCTGGAATGAGAAGGGATTTGTTTCCTCCACCTCCCATTCCAAAGGGAATACGAACATCTGAGTCACACTGTATATCTGGGGATACTACATAAAATTTTGTGGGAGAGAGAGAGAGAGACTATTAGAAATGACAAGTTTGTCTCAATAGCAAACTTAAAGGGATGAAAGAAGAAATAGACAGTAAAACTTTACTAGTGGGGAATCTTGCTCTATCTGAAATAAGTAAATCAAACCACTATATAAATAAGAAATAAGTTAAGGAGGTAAATAGAATTTTAGAAAAGTTAGGTATGATAGATCTTTAAAGACAAGTAAATGGGGACTGAAAGGACTTTATTTTTTCTCAGTAGTACATAGAACCTATACAAAAATTGATCATGTGTTAGGACATAAAAACCTCAAAATCAAATGAGAAAGGCAGAAATAGTACATGCATCCTTTTCAGATCATGATGCAAAAAAAAAAAAAATACACGTAATAAAGGTTTGAGAAAAATAGACCAAAAATTAATTGGAAATTAATCTAATTCTAAAGAATGAGCAAAAAGGTGAGTTCTGGAAAATGAATCACACTTTTCCATACATAATCAGTGTGTTCAATTATTCTATACCTATTCTGCTATAATTATTTGCTATAAGTAAAGAATTTTTATGATAGGAAATGAAATCACATGTAGAGATAGACATGCAAAAACAGAAGAATAATAATGAAAAAATAATGTATGCCTTGATATATAGTGGGTTCCCTATTATTAGATTTCTTCAAGCAGAAACAGTATTAGCACATCAAGACTATTATAAAACTGATTCCTATTTCTAGTATGGTTTGAACTAAATTGCTTCTGAAGTTTCTTGCAATATTGAAATTTTACAATTCTAATTTTTTTTTCAGTTGCCCTGTAAAAAAAACTACAATGAAAATAGTAAAAATCTGTAATGGCCATGCTTGGTGGAACATTTTGCATCCTTTTTTTTTTTTTTTTTTTTTTTTTTAGTGGAAGAATCACTAGTCTCTTTCTCTTTCTCACATTAGAATATTTATTTATGCAAACAGAAGTTAACTTTTTGATAGTCCATGGTCAATTCTTCCTGTATAATACAGATAGAACTTGTTCAATAATATTTTTTAAAGGACATGCAAATAGTGCTTTCAATTGTTGTGGGTTGGGTGACAGTGGAGGCCATCAACTGTAGCAGTAGAGCTAGGAATGAAATCTATTACTTCCAGTAATTGATGGACTTACAAGATTTATTTCAGATCTATTTTTTGGTCCCTCTCTAAACATGCATCGACTTCCGGCCAAGATGGCGGCGTGGAGGCAGACAGCTGCTTGAGCTCCTCGTTTTCTCTCAGAATTTACTTCATGACAAGCCTCAGACTTAATGCTTGACCCAGAAAGAAATCCACAAATAATTACCAAGAGAAGACATCCTTGAAAGTCGCCAGAAAAGGTCTGTGTTTGCTCGGGGGAGGGTCAATCAGACTGGGCACAGACTGAGGGCAGGCAGCAAGAGTGAGACAGGTAGCTCACACAGCTCAGACCAGAGGGGGAAGGGTACGATCTCTGCCATTTCTGCGAAAAGACATTTTCCCCAGTGTGGATACTCCATCTTGGCAGCAAGCCAGGAGCAGCGCAGAGGGTGTAAACACCGGAGGTGAAGATTAAAACCCCAGAAAGCCAGCATCTCTCAGAACCCGGCCACCCCCAACCCCCACCTGGACTGACTCAGCGCGTTCCCAGAGCCTCAGAGCGCAGACTCAGTACAGTCATTGCTGTTCTGTTAGTGGCTCTCTGCTGCCCTACCCCCAGTCTGTAGAGGAAGCCCATTAACACCATCCAGGACCAGCCACCGCAAAACAGACCAATTGTTTCTCTTGTCAATTTGTTTTCTTGGATTCCTACTCTGACAAAATGAACAAAAAATTCAAAAGGGCTCTAACCATTGACAGCTTTTGTATGGAGAGAGAGCAGACTTCAAACACGGAGGAGACTAAAAACAGACTGTCCCCAGATGAATCCCCTAAGAGGGATATGAGCTGCTCCTCAATACAAAAGAGTCTCATAGAGGAAATCAAAAAGGCTCTCACAAGAGAGCTGGAAGAGAAATGGGAAAAGGAAAGGGAAGCTTGGCAAAAGAGCCTGGAGAAGTCATCCCATGCATTCAAAGATAGAGTGGATAAAGAAATCAAATCATTGAGAAACAAGATTAGTGAGCTGGAAAAGGTAAACAACTCCAAGGAAAACAGGATTAGTGAGCTAGATAAAGAAATTACAAAGAGACATAAAAAAAAGTGAGTGAAGAAAATACATCATTGAAAATTAGACTGGAACAAGTGGAAATGAATGACTCAAGGAGAAACCAAGAGGGAGTCAAGCAAAACCAGAGAAATGAAACAATTGAAAAGACTGTCAAGTACCTTACCAGAAAGACAACAGACCTGGAAAACAGATCCAGGAGAGACAATTTGAGAATAATCGGACTCCCTGAAAAATGGGAGGAAAAAAAGAGCTTGGACACCATTTTCGAGGAAATTATCAAAGAGAACTGCCCAGACGTTTTGGAAACAGAGGGTAAAATAGACATTGAAAAAATTCATCGATCACCTACTGAAAGGGACCCTAAAATCAAACCGCCAAGAAATACAGTGGCCAAGTTCAAGAACCATCAGACAAAGGAAAAGATATTGGAAGCTGCTAGAAAAAAAAAAATTCAGATATGGAGGATCCACAATAAGGATAACCCAGGATCTAGCAGCGTCTACATTAAAAGAACGCAGGGCCTGGAACATGATATTCTGAAAGGCTAAGAAACTTGGTATGCAGCCAAGAATAACTTACCCAGCAAGAATGAGCATCATTTTCCAGGGAAGAAGATGGACATTTAACGAAATAAATGAATTCCATCTATTTTTGATGAAAAAACCAGACCTACATAAAAGGTTTGATCTTCAAATACAGAACTCAAGAGATTTCTAAAAAGGTAAAAAGAAATCTTGAGAACTATACTTCTGTCAAAAAAATATGTAAAGAACATTTGTACAATTTGTCTTAGAAACTAGTGGTGGAAAGGAGATTATATCATAAAAAAGTGTAAAGTGGTGGTACTACATCTCATGAAGAGGCAAAGGTAACCTATTATATCTGAGAGAAAGAAAGGAGGGAGATGAACATAGCATGTATCAATAGACATATTCGATTTATGGTGAAACTTCTTCCACTTCATTGAAAAGTGAAAGGGAAGGAGTAAGCTAAGGGGAAGGGAATACAGTAATTTCGAGGAAAAGGGGTAAAATAAGGGGAGGATCTTTAAGGTGGGGGAGGGATCCTAAAAAGGGAGGGCTGTGAAAAGCAAGTGGTGTTCACAAGTTTAATACTGGATAGGAGGGTAAAAGGGAAGGAAAGGGGAAAAGCATAAGCAGGGGTTAATAGGATGGCAAGCAATATAGAATTAGTCCTTCTAACCATAAATGTGAATGGGGCAAACTGCCTCATAAAGAGGAAGCAGTTAGCAGACTGGATTAAAACTCAGAATCCTACTATATGTTGTTTACAGGAAACACACCTGAAAAAGGGTGATACATTCAAACTAAAAGTAAAAGGGTGGAGCAGAATCTATTATGCTTCAGGCAAAACCAAAAAAGCAGGAGTAGCCATCCTCAACTCAGATCAAGCAAAAACAAAAATTGATCTAATTAAAAGAGATAAGGAAGGGCATTATATCCTGCTAAAGAGCAGCATCAATAGTGAAGCAGTGTCAATATTAAACATGTATGCACCAAGTGGTGCAGCATCTAAATTCTTAAAAGAGAAATTAAGAGAGCTGCAAGAGGAAATAGAAAGCAAAACTATAATAGTGGGAGATCTCAACCTTGCACTCTCAGAATTAGATATATCAAACCACAAAATAAATAAGAAAGAAGTCAAAGAGGTAAATAGAATACTAGAAAAGTTTGATATGATAGATCTTTGGCGAAAGCTAAATGGAGACAGAAAGGAGTATACTTTCTTCTCAGAAGTTCATGGAACCTATACAAAAATAGATCATATACTAGGACATAAAAACCTCAAAATCAAATGCAGTAAGGCAGAAATAGTAAATGCATCCTTTTCAGACCACAATACAATGATAATTACATTTAACAAAAAGGCAGGGGAAAATAGACCAAAAAAATATTTGGAACATATATAGACATATATAGACATAGACATAATTAATAACGTCACCCAAGAAAATGACAATAATGAGACATCATACCAAAATGTGTGGGATACAGCCAAAGCAGTAATAAGGGGAAGTTTTATATCTCTACAGGCCTACTTGCATAAAATAGAGAAAGAGAGGGCCAATGAATTGGGCTTACAACTAAAAATGCTAGAAAAGGAACAAATTAAAAACTCCCAGACAAACACAAAACTTGAAATTCAAAAATAAAAGGTGAGATTAATAAAATTGAAAGTAAAAAAACTATTAAATTAATTAATAAAACTAAGAGTTGGTTCTATGAAAAAACCAACAATAGACAAACCCTTAGTAAACCTAATTAAAAAAAGGAAAGAGAAAAAGGAAATTGATAGTCTTGAAAATGAAAAGGGTGAACTCACCACTAATGAAGAGGAAATTCGAACAATAATTAGGAGCTACTTAGCTCAACTTTATGCCGATAAATTCGATAAATTAAATGAAATGGAAGAATACCTTCAAAAATATAGCTTGCCCAGATTAACAGAGGAAGAAGTAAGTAGCCTAAATAGTCCCATCTCAGAAAAAGAAATAGACCAAGCTATTAACCAACGTCCTAAGAAAAAGTCCCCAGGACCAGATGGATTTACAGGTGAATTCTACCAAACATTTAAAGAACAACTAACTCCAATGCTATGTAAACTGTTTGAAAAAATAGGGATTGAAGGAGTCCTACCAAATTCCTTCTATGACACAGACATGGTACTGATACCTAAACCAGGTAGATCGAAAATTGAGAAAGAAAACTATAGACCAATTTCCTTAATGAATATTGGTGCTAAAATCTTAAATAAGATATTAGCAAATAGACTTCAGAAAATCATCCCCAGGATAATACACTATGACCAAGTGGGATTTATACCAGGAATGCAGGGCTGGTTTAATATTAGGAAAACTATTAGTATAACTGACCATATTAATAATCAAATTAATAAAAACCATATGATCATCTCAATAGATACAGAAAAAGCATTTGATAAAATCCAACATCCATTCCTACTAAAAACGCTTGAGAGTATAGGAATAAATGAACTATTTCTTAAAATAATAAGGAGCATATATTTAAAACCTTCAGTAAACATCATATGTAATGGCGATAAACTAGAACCTTTTCCTGTAAGATCAGGAGTGAAACAAGGTTGCCCACTATCACCATTACTTTTCAATATAGTACTAGAAACTCTAGCCTCGGCAATAAGAGCTGAGAAAGATTCAAGGAATTAGAGTAGGAAATGAGGAAATCAAATTATCACTTTTCGCAGATGACATGATGGTATACTTAGAGAACCCCAAAGACTCTGCTAAAAAGCTATTAGAAATAATTCAGAATTTTAGCAAAGTGGCAGGATACAAAATAAATCCACATAAATCCTCAGCATTTTTATACATTACCAACACAATCCAAGAGCAAGAGATACAAAGAGAAATTCCATTCAAAATAACAGTCGATAGTATAAAATATTTGGGAATATATCTACCAAAGGAGAGTCAGGAATTATATGAGCAAAATTACAAAACACTTGCCACAAAAATAAAGTCAGATCCAAATAATTGGAAAGACATTCAGTGGTCTTGGATAGGCCGAGCGAATATAATTAAGATGACAATACTCCCTAAACTAATCTATTTATTTAGTGCTATACCAATCAGATTTCCTAATAACCTAGAAAAAATAACAACAGAATTCATATGGAACAACAAAAGTTTGAGAATTTCAAGGGAAGTAATGAAAAAAAATTTAAATGAAGGTGGTCTAGCTATACCTGATCTAGAACTGTATTATAAAGCAACAGTCACCAAAACCATTTGGTATTGGCTAAGAAATAGACTAGTTGATCAGTGGCATAGGTTAGGTTCACAGGGCAAGATAGTGAATAAAAATAGCAATCTAATCTTTGACAAACCCAAAGATCCCAAATTTGGGGATAAGAATTCATTATTTGACAAAAACTGCTGGGAAAACTGGAAATTAGTATGGCAGAAACTAGGCATGGACCCACATTTAACACCACATACTAAGATTAGATCAAAATGGGTCCAAGATTTAGGCATAAAGAACGAAATCATAAATAAATTGGAGGAACAGGGGATGGTTTACCTCTCAGACTTGTGGAGGAGGAAGGAGTTTGTGTCCAAGGGAGAACTAGAGACCATTATTGATCACAAAATAGAAAATTTTGATTACACCAAATTAAAAAGTTTCTGCACAAACAAAACTAATGCAAACAAGATTAGAAGGGAAGTAACAAATTGGGAAAACATTTTTACAGTTAAAGGTTCTGATAAAGGCCTCATCTCCAAAATATACAGAGAATTGACTTTAATTTATAAGAAATCAAGCCATTCTCCAATTGATAAATGGTCAAAGGATATGAACAGACAATTTTCAGATGATGAAATTAAAACTATTTTCACTCATATGAAAGAGTGTTCCAAATCACTATTGATCGGAGAAATGCAAATTAAGACAACTCTGAAGTATCATTACACACCTGTCAGATTGGCTAAGATGACAGGAACAAATAATGATGAATGTTGGAGGGGCTGTGGGAAAACTGGGACACTGATGCATTGTTGGTGGAGTTGTGAAAGAATCCAACCATTGTGGAGAGTAATCTGGAATTATGCCCAAAAAGTTATCAAAATGTGCATACCCTTTGACCCAGCCATACTACTACTGGGCTTATATCCCAAGGAAATACTAAAGAAGGGAAAGGGACCTGTATGTGCCAAAATGTTTGTGGCAGCCCTTTTCATAATGGCTAGAAACTGGAAAATTAATGGATGTCCATCAATTCGAGAATAGTTGGGTAAATTATGGTATATGAATGTTATGGAATATTATTGTTCTGTAAGAAATGACCAATAGGAGAAATACAGAAAGGCTTGGAGAGACTTACATCAACTGATGCTGGGTGAGACGAGCAGAACTAGGGGATCATTATACACTTCAACAATGATACTGTATGAGGATGTATTCTGATGGAAGTGGATATCTTCAACATAGAGAAGAGCTAATCCAATTCCAACTGATTAATGATGGACAGATTCAGCTACATCCAGAAAAGGAACACTGGGAAATGAGTGTAAACTGTTATTTTTACCTTCTGAATCCAATTCTTCCTATTCAACAAGAAATTTGGTTCTACACACATATATTGTATCTAGAATATATTGTATTATATTTAACATGTATAAGACTGCCTGCCATCTGGGGGAGGGGGTTGGGGGAAGAAGGGAAAAAATCTGAACAGAAGTAAGTGCAAGGGATAATGTTATAAAAAATTACCCATGCATATGTACTGTCAAAAAAAAAAAAGTTATAATTATAAAATAAAATTTAAAAAAATAAAAAATAAAATAAACATGAATCATTTTATTTGACAATAAAATGATTGCTGATGGTCAGTAAAATTACTTGACTTTCCATTGTTCATAAGATGCTATTTTGGGGAGAAAATTGGAGTTCTTAGTAGAGAAAGTAAAGCAGGACAGATTAACTATTATATACCAGATCTTATTATCTCTTGTGCCAATATAGCCAATTTTTATCTTCCTGAATCTCTATTTATTCTTCCTTGTTTCTTTTCACCTTTAGGCAGATATAAGAATTTTATTGACAGGAACTCCATCGAAAATGATACTGTTCTAAGATCATGCTCTGGATGTGTCCTAACAACTTCCCCCTCTAAAAAAAGTAAGGATATCAACTGAGTTTTTTTGTTTGTTTGTTTGTTTTGTTTTTTTTTTTAAAGGGCAGAACCAAAGAAAGTATGGGGGAAACTGCCCATTTTGGAAACTACAAATTAGGATTGTTATAGTCATTTTTTTCTTTTTTTTTTTTAATTGAAGTTTTTTTTTTTAATTTTCAAAACATATGCATGGATAATTTTTCAATATTGATCTTTGTATGTAATGTTCTGGTTAGCTTTCTGGAGGTCTTTTGACCAGCCTTTGGTTCAGCTGAATAATTACCATGAGAATAGCCAGGGATAAAATCCAAATCCTTTATTATCTCCTTCACAGTCTTGTCTCATTGCCTCGGGCTCTGCTAGCTTTCTGAAGGCCCTCAGATGGGCCTTGGTCTCAGTGGAGAAATGAAGGAGGACAGGCCAGCCACCACAGTGGTGGGAGATGGAATGAATGTCTCTCATCCAGTTCTTGTTGGCTCTTATATAGTCTATTATAATTACATCATTGTAGGTGTGAATCTTGTAGAATAGGTGTCAATCTTGTAGAACTATATTGAGTACTAAGTACATATACTGAACTAGAGAACTATTAATCATCTTACTAAACTAGATAACCATTGTCTTATCAATTCCACTGAGTTAACACCTTGTAAGAATCCTTGTTTCAAGTGCAGAGTTCTGGCCCCTTACACTTACAACCTTGTGTTCCAAATTTCCTTCCTCTTGCTCCCATCCCCTCCCCTAGATGGCAAGTAATCCAATATATATTAAATATGTTTAAATATATATATATATATATATATATATATACATACATATATATATGTTAAAATCCAGTATATATATATATATATATATATATATATATATATATATATATGTATATATATATATATATATACATATTCATTCAATTATCATGCTGCACAAGAAAAAATCAGATCAAAAGAAAAAATTAGAAAGAAAATATGTCTATAATTTTCTTTTTCTTTTTCTATTTTGACATTACCTGGTTTTGGTATCAACACCATATCTGTGTTAGAAAAGGGAAATTGATAGGACTCCTTTCCCTATTTTTTCAAATAGTTTGCATAGTATTAGAATTAATTGTTCTTTAAATGTTTTGTAGAATTCACATGTAAATTAATTTGGCCCTGGAGATTTTTTTCCTTAGGGAGCTGATTAATACCTTGTTCAATTTAGTTTTCTAAAATGAGATTATTTAAATAATTTATTTCCTCTTCTGTTAATGTGAACAATCTATATTTTTGTAAATATTCCTCAATTTCACTTAGATTATCAGATTTATTTACATATAGTTGGGCAAAATAACTATTATTGCTTTCATTTCCTCTTCATTGGTGGAAATTCTCCCTTTTCACTTTGATACAATTTGTTTTTGTTCTTTCCTTTTTCTAATCATATCAACTAAAGGTCTATCTATTTTGCTGTTTTTTTCAATAAAACCAACTCTTACTTTTTTTATTATTTACTATTTATTATTAGTAGTACTATTTAGTATTATATATTCCTATTTGTATATTTAATATTAATTTAATAGTTTTCTTATTTTCCATTTTCATTAATCTACCCTTTTATTTTCAGAATTTCAAATTTGGCATTAATTGGGGGGTTTAATTTGTTCTTTTTCTAGCTTTTTTAGTTGCAAGCCCAATTCATTAATTTTTTTCTTTCTCTATAATGCAAGTAAACATCTAGACATAAATAAAATTTCCCCAATAAATGTTTTGGCTACTTTTACTATTTTTGCCTTTCTGCATTTGATTTTGAAGTTTTTTTAAAAATGTGATCAGTTTTGTATAGGTTCCATGTATATTCCTTTCTGTCCCCATTTAATTTTCTTCAAATCTCTATTATCTCTAACTTTTCTAGCATTCCATTTACCTCCTAAATTTCTTATTTATTTTTTGGCTCAATTTATCTAGTTCTGAGAGAGTAAGGTTGAAACCCTCCACTAATATAGTTTTCTTTTCTAATTCTTCTTGAAGCTCTCTTAACTTCTCCTCTAGGAATTTGGATGCTGTACCACTAGGTGCATATATGTTTAGTATTGATATTACTCCATTATCTATGGTTCTATGGTACCTTTTAGTAGAATGTGATTTCCCTCCTTATCTCTCTTAATTAGATCTTTTGCTTTTGCTTGATTTAAGATCAGGATTGCTACCCCTGCTTTTTTTGTTTTCTTTAACTCCAGCTGAAGCATAATAAATTCTGGGTTTTTTTGTCTTTTACCTTTACTCTGAATATATAACTCTGTTCTCAAAGTGTTTCTTGTAAATAACAAATTGTGGCATTCTGGCTTTTAATACAGTTTGCTATCTGCTTCCATTTTTTGGGAGGATTCATCCCATTCACATTCATAGTTAAAATGACTAACTCTGTATTTCTGCCATCTTTTTTTCCCTATTATACTTTTCTTTTTCCTTTCCCCTTTTCCCTTCTCCCCAGGATTTTGCTTCTGATCACTCCTTTACTTAAATAACCTTTCCCTTTTACAGCCCCATGCTTTTCTGATACCTTTTCCTTTTTACTTCTATTCTCCCTTCTATTAGCTTTTCTTTTCTTTTAACCCTTTCTCCTCCTACCTCCCTAAATGTTTCTGATATTCTCTTTTTGAGCCAAATTTGATGAGAGTAAGATTCACACAATGCTCACCCCCTTTCCTTCTTTCCCTCAATTGTAATAGGTCTTTTTGTCTCTTTACATCATATAATTTACCTTATTTTAACTCCATTCTCCTCTTCTTCCAGTAGAATCACTTTTCTTCATCAAGTTACTTTTTTATATCATCACAATAAAATCAAATTATACCTGCATCTTCTAAGTATAGCAATAACAGAGATACAGTTCTCAAGAGTTAAACTTACCTTTCCATATAGGGCTATAAGCTTTTTAACTTTTGTAAAATAGATTTTTATTTACAAAAATCTATGCATGGGTAATTTTTCAACATTGATCCTTGCAAAGCCTTCTGTCCCAACTTTTCCCCTCCTTTCCCTCCATCCTCTCTCCTAAATGGCAGATAGTCTAATACATGTTAAATATGTTAAAGTATATGTTCAATACAATACATGTATACATATTTCTACAGTTATCTTGCTGCACACACACAAAAAAATAGGATCTAGAAAGAAAGTTTAAAAAAAAACCTGAGAAGGAAAACAAAAATGCAGCTTTTTAAAAGAAAGGTTTTTTTCCTTTTATTTTTACCTTTTTATTCTTATCTTGAGTTCTGCATTTGAAGATCAAATTTTCTATTCAGCTCTGGTCTTTTCATCAGAAATAAATGAAATTCACATGTTTCATTGAATGTCCATCTTTTTCCTTGAAAAATGATGCTCAATTTTGCAAGATAATTGATTCTTGGCTGCAGTCCAAGTTCCTTTGCCTTTCAGAATATAATTCCATGACTTTTGATCTTTTAAAGAGGATCAGGTCCTGAGTAAGCCTGATTATGGCTTCTTGATATTTGAATTGTTTCCTTCTGGTTGCTTGCACAGCCCTGATTTGATAACTCTGAAATTTAGCTACAATGTTCCTTGGAGTTTTCATTTTGGGGCTTTAGGAGGTGATTGGTGAATTCTTTCGATGGCTATTTTACCCTCTGGTTTTAAGACATCAGGGCAGTTTTCTTTGATGATTTCCTGAAAGATGATGTCTAGGCTCTTTTTTTCAACATAGTTTTCAGGAAGTTCAATAATTCTTAGATTGTCTCTCCTAGATCTATTTTTTTCAGGTCAGTTGTGTTTTCCAATGAGGTATTTTACATTTTCTTCTATTTTTTTCATTTTTTAAAAATGTTGTTTGATTTATTCTTGAAGTCTCATTGAGTCATTCACTTTCATTTATTCAATTCTAAATTTTAGTGAATTATTTTCTTCAGTTTGCTTTTTTATCTCATTTTGCATTTGGCCCAATTGAACTTTTAATGAGCTATTTTGTTCATTGCATTTTTTTTCCATTTCACAGATTTTGTTTTTCAATGAATTGGTTTCTTTTTTATATCTATTTTGTAAGGAGTTATGTGCTTTTTCCATTTCATCAAATCTATTTTTTAAGGAGTTTTCTTCAGATAGTTTCTGTTTTTCCTTTTTCCACCATTTTTCTTCTTATTCTCTTTTAGGATGCTTTTTAATTCTTCCAAGAGAACCTTGTGAAATGGGAACCAATTCAAATTACCTTTTGGGGCTTCCTCTGGAGATGATTTACTTTTAAGATCCTCAGAGTTTGAGGCTGTTCTTCTCTTTCTCCATAAAAGCTGCCTATAGTCAGAGTTCTTTTTGCTTTTTTTTTTGCTCATTTTTTAAAAATTTGAGGTCTGTTCTTAAGCAAAGGGGTGACAGCTGCTTTAGATCATCCTAATGCTGGTGCTGGATAGGCATAGACAAGTTCCATGTTTTTCTAGGGTTCAGAGCCTCACTATTTGCCTTTTGTATGTATTTTGGATGTCTCACAGCTAATCTGCTGATTCATTGGTTTGTAATAAGGATGGAGTAGCCTAAGAGCCTCCCAGTAGATTCGCCAATGTGGAACAGAGCAAGCCCTAGCTCCCAGCCCCAGATCCTGGCACTGTGTTTATTCTTGACCACCTTCCCCCCTGCCCAATTGAAAAAGACCTTTTATGAAGTTCTTTCAAAGAATGTTCTTCTGGAAATTTGTTATACTCCAAATATTTGTAGGTTCTGTCACTCCAAAACTAGTTCAGAGGTTTGATCTGGTGTTGATCTGAGAGACACTAAGAGAAGCTCAGATAAAAATGAGTCTACATTCTGCCATCGTAGCTCCCCCCTGTAGTTATTTTTTAATGGAGCTATGGAACAACTCCCCTCCCCAAAAGAAAATATCTAAGAAGTCAATGTTCACCTCAGCCTACAAGTTCTTTCCTCATATGCTAATGTAGTTTTAATGGACTAAGGTGAAAATAGTTAATAGAAAATAAAATGGTGGAAAATAGTTTCATCTACAGGTAGAGCAATTTCTTCTTATTATTTTGAAGCTGGGTAGATGGAATAAGAATTATCTACACATGAAAAACAAATTGAGTTGTAGAGGGGATAAAATGAAAATTTTTCTAAGAAATTAATTTTTAAAAAGGGGGTACATTATTTTAAAGTCCTAGAATGTAAACTAAAATTAAGGCAATAGTAAAAGAAGTACTTCAGGGAGAGATGCCAATGAGGCAAAAAAGAATTAAAGAGGAGGAAGAGATAACTGTGAATATATAAAAAGGTGCAAATTCACTTCTTTTTTCTTTCTCCTTATATTTTGCATTTAATTTGTATATGATTTGTACTTATTTATCTGTGCATATTGCATTTTTCCCAATAGATTGATGAGGGAAATTCTGTGGTCATTTTTGATTGTGCATTCCTAGCCCTTGGCATAATGTCTGACATAATTAATGCTTTTTGAATTGAATTGCATTACTTTGAATTAAAATATGTAAGAAATTTTCAATGAATATTAAGTACTATTGAAATTTTTTCTATATTCCCTGAAATCTTGATGAACTGAGATAGTGAATGAGAAAAGTACATCATTGTATTGTATATTAGTGACTTGGGAAGTCAACATGGAAACCATAAAAATGCATTCTTTAGGTCACTGATTCTCTTTGAAACTTGAGACATACTTGTGTCTTATTTCCCTTATCTGTAGACTATATTAGTAACATGTTCCCAGGGTCAAAGATATGTGAACTGAGACAGACTTGGAGTAGCTGTGAAGAACAATTACATGAATTAGAACTCTATAGGGGAAAAAAGAATAAATGAGAGTGAAGTGATGCTTTTTGACATAGACTAAGATCAGAGGTTCATTAATTTAAAACTCCATAGAATTTCAGAATCTACATTGTCCAATTCCCTCATTTTGTAAATGAAGAAAAACAGATTAAATAACATAATTAGGATTGTCATAGGAATCCCTGTCTTCTGACTTCAGAGACAGCACTCTTTTCATTGTACCACCACCCTCTGTATATTTATCTTTTGTAGGACTCTTAAAATGACTTCAAAAATGACTGTTTATAAAATACTACTACTGATATCTACAAAAGCTATCTGGATCCTTTTTATGGCTTCTGAAAAACTCTTAAAGGTAGAAATTGTTTCTGTCGTCTATTCCCAAAGAATTCAAATAAATGATGTATGAATTATGGAGGGAATTGTCAATGAATTATTAATGTATAAGCAGTGAATGATCCAAAGTTTTCCCCCACTCCCATCCTCTTCCTTATTCTCCCATCTTTTCTTGAAATTCATGCCAAGTCTTAGAACCAATCTTTACATTCTGATCTTTTTGGTATGCCCAAAACATAATCTGTACATCAATCACACTCTTAAAATAAACTACTAAATAGTTGGGATTCTCTCAAACCCAAATTGATTTCTGTGTAGGATAAATATAGATCATTTGATTGGCTTGGGTTTAGCCACAGGAAATCTTGAGATCTCTACAGAAACAGAAGGTAGTAACTCGCTATCCGTGGAAATACCTTGTGTAGTCAGCTCTCACTTATTCTGCCAATAATAGGAATTTCAGCTGAGGAAAATAAATGCTTGAGCAGGCAACTTACTTAGAGGGAGGGGTCAGCATTGGGGTCACAAGATGTCTTTCTCCAAAATTACTGTGGATATGGCAAAATACACAGTGGTTATCTTTTTTTAAGAGATTATTATTATATGATACCCTTTAATCACAGAATTTTTGAATTATAAGGGGATATACAAACTCCTCATTTTACAAAAAAAGGAAAATTAAGTTCAGAGAAGTTAGATGACTTGCCAGCAGTCACATAATTAGTAGCAGTCAATCAAAATCAAATCAAAATCTTTCAAGGGGAAAAAAAACCCCCAAATCATCAACCTGTTATTCAGTAAAAATTCAGTAATTTGGCCACTAGGACAGGTCCTTAATTTCTCTGCTGGTAAGGGAGCAAGCATTCTTCCTAATAACACATCCTCAGACACAGAAGCTTCCAGTCTCCCAAAAAATTAGAACAATTCTGAATTAACCCCTCACACCTCTCTGATTGACTAATATGACAAAAAAGATAAAATT
This sequence comes from Sminthopsis crassicaudata, assembly GCF_048593235.1. Classification (NCBI taxonomy): domain Eukaryota; kingdom Metazoa; phylum Chordata; class Mammalia; order Dasyuromorphia; family Dasyuridae; genus Sminthopsis; species Sminthopsis crassicaudata. Next base: position 521,105,382 of record NC_133619.1, read on the forward strand.
TTGGATGTTGAAGAGGACATAGGAAAACTGGAACAATAATACATTGTTGGTGGAATTGTGGACTTATCCAACCAATTTGAGAGCAATTTGAAATTATGCCCAAAGGGCTATTAAACTGTGCATACCCTTTGCTCCAGCAATACTACTGCTAGGTCTTTTGGAGAAAAAGACCTATTTGTGCAAAAATATTTATAGCAGCTTTGTAGGTGATGGCTATGGATTAGAAATTAATGAAATGACCATCAATTGAGGAATGGCTGTCCAACTGTGGTATATGATTATAACCAAATAATATTGTGCTATAAGAAGTGATAAGCAGGATGATTTCAGAAAAACCTTGATTTATACAAACTGATGCATAGCAAAGTGAACAAAACCACTAAAACAGTAACAACAATATTGTTCAATGAAGAACAATGAATGTCATAGCTACTCTCAGCAATCCAAGTCAATTCCAAAGGATTGATGATGAAGCATACTATTTACCTCCAGAAAAAAAAAAAAAAAAATAAAAATAAAAACTGGTATTGTTTGAATATAGACTTGGGATATATGTCTTTTTCACTTTTTTCTTCCATTTTTTTCTTCTATTCGACTTTTGTACAAAATGACTAAGATGAAAATATTTCACATTAATTATACATATATAACCTATATCTGATTGCTTACCATCTCTGAGAGGGGGGATTTTCTGGATGAAGAGAAGGAGGGATGGAATTTGGAACTACAACTTTAAATAAAAATATTTTTTATAATTGTAAATTGTGTGTATGTGCATGCACATGCATGTGTAGTGTGTGTTTATAAATGCTGGCTATTGTTATAATTATTAAAACAATGATTAAGGATATCAACAACTAGTAACTCATATAACTATATTCTCACCTTTATAACATTTATGAGAATAAATGAATATGTTTTAAAAGTATCATTGATGGAAATATAAAATAGATTGATGGTCAGATTTTTACAAATGACAAAAAATTGAGAAAATACATGATCCCATTGTGGTATTTTTTTTCTTTATTATAAAAGTATTTGATTTGGGCAAGCAAAATACAATCAGATGCTTTCCTTCAAGAAGAGTTGTTCCATACATATATCAATATTATATGATTTTCCTTGATTGATGTAGTTATAGAAATAACTTGTTTAATGGTTTTCTCATTATTAATATCAAGTCAAGTATAAGATAAGGATAAATATGCTTGCAAATGTTGATCCTAATTGTCATGGAAGATGTGCCCATAATCTAAATAAACAAGTTATCCCCTTTAAATGGCTTATGAATTTTACTATGTCAGTTCCCAGAATGAAGAGAATGGTATTGAGGAAGAGGGGTCTATCAAAGTCTAAGACAAATACCAATTAAAAAGTTGATGGAAAGTATTCAGAGAGGTTTCCATAGAGTTGTGGGAGCTAAAGTACTATTTCAGAAGGTTATAGGGTTAGATGATTTTTCTTAGTAATTGGAAAATGAAATGAAAGAAAATTGGAAATTTAGTTTAATGGCATGAAAGGATCAAAGGAAAGATCTTTGAAGATAGGTGAAACTTAAGTATATTTGTAAACAGATGGAGACAAGTCATCAAAACAGAAAAAAGCAACTATATATATATTTGCTATATATAGAGAGAGAAACATATATATATACATATATGTATGTATAGATATATATATGCACCTATATATAGGGTATTGTTAGAGTAAGATTTTAAAGTAAGCAAAAGGGATGGATTTAAAGATGGTAGTATAGCAGGGTTTTGGGTTGTTTTTTTTTTTTAACGTGTGTGTCTGTGTGTTTCTCTGTGTGTGTGTATGTGTGTAAGAGAAAGTAGAAAGAGACTTCTAGTGAAAATTATGGCATTCTAGTGAAAATTATGGAGCTTTTCTCCAAATAATATAATATTTTTAAAACATAGACTAAAATGCATTAGAATTAATGTGGGAACCAATTACATAGAAATGTGATTATCAAAATTATCAAAACAAATTCAGGGACCTAAGATCAAGAATGTTTGCAATGTAATCAGCAGCTTTAGTGAGGAGATACCTCTTTCTATTTTACTAAAGAGAAAAAAAAAAGATTGAGTAATGATGATTCTGGGAAGAATATTTTAGAAAGTCATTAGAATTTAATAGGATTATACTTATTAAAATTATAATCTATGGCAAGAAGAAACAATTTTGTTATATGTAAGGCAAAATGTTCTCTCTCTACAATATAAAGTTTAATATTTTAAGAAGAAGGGTGATGAAAACTTAGGAAGGAAGGAATTTAGCAGTTGAAAAGGAAGTTATTAGAGATGCTGAGCTTCTTTGGCAAGGTTTGTCAAATTATAATTTAAAATAGCTCTAGGAATTCTATTCTCTGTTATAGCATTAATCCCAGGCAAACACTTAACTTCTTGGGTCTTCAGTTTCTTCTTTTGTAAAACACAGAGTTTAGACTAGATAATCAAATCAGTTTCATTTGATTAGTGAGAAATCATAATGTTGTTTCTAGTTCTGTTGTTAACAAGATATCTGTCTCCAGGCAAGCAATTTAACTTCTGGCTTCAGTTCACCTCAAAACTAATAAGAGGTACTATTTATCTGGTCAACAAGAAGTGTTTGATAAATTAACTTTGTGTGGAATATGTAGCTAGGTAGCATTGGGTATCATAGGTTACAGAATGCCATGTCTGGAGTCAGGAAGAATCATCTTCCTGAATTTAAATCTACCTTCAGACACTTACTCAGTGACCCTGAGCAAGTCAATTAACTCTATTTGCCTCAGTTCCTCATCTGTAAAATGAGCTAGAGAAGAAAGTGGAAAACCACACCAGTGTTTTTGTCAAGAAAACCCCAAATGGGGTCATGAAGAGTCAGACATGACTAAAATGGCTTAACCACAACAACAACCGGCAAAAGGATTCAAATTGGAATTAGCAAATTATGGTTCAAACTCTGGATGTATAACCTTCTAATACATTAGGAGTTTTAGGAGTTTTTCTGGGTTTCAGTTTTCTCATCTGGAAAAGAAGGGGTTTAGATTAGATTATCATTGATTAGAACTGAGCATCAGCAGTTCCAGTCAAACAATAAATTCAGAGACTAGATTGCAGAGGGAATGAAGTTTAGCTGAGATGCAGAGGACAGATATAGGAAAAGCTGGTGGAGTTGGCAAGATCTGGTAAGATTTTGTTTCTTTGTTTTTGTTATTGTTGTTGATTGTTTATTTTTAGGATAGGGGAGACAGGTATATTTTACAGGTAATAAGGAAGGAATTTGCTACCTCTAAATATTTCCTTACATTGCAAAATGCTTGGGAGCCTTGGAGAAAAGGTACATCATTATTTCAGAGTTTAACAGTCCTCAAAAGTCAATGCTAAGCATATTCACACTTGTGTTCAGTTTACTATAAGGAAACAGAACAAACAAACAAACAAACAAACAAAACCCCCCAAAGTCCTCTTATTCCTTCCTGCATTTTGATCTAGTGTTTCTCGTTTCCTTGCTAGGGATTTTTTTTCTGAGTGGGTATTTTTGCTGGTTGTTCCGAAACTTGTGATTCTTTCCCTCTTCAACTCTGATTCTTGGCTTTCCTGGTGTCCAAAGAAGAAATCATTTTTCCCAAAAACTTTTACTGTTATCCAGACTTTAAGAGTGCCACCATTATTCCAGTCATCAAGATTTGCAAATTTAGTATTATCTTCAATCTTTCATTCTCATATATTCAAATTAATCCAGTGCCAAGTTGTATAAGTTCTGTCTTTATACAGAATTTGTTCAGGTAAGCACCCTTCTCTCTACTTTTATAGATACCACCTTATTTCATGGTCATCTCCTCTAGCCTGAATTATTACTAACACCTTGTAATTAGTCTCCATGCCTCATATTCCTGCCCTCTCCAAACCATCCTTACATATCCACCAAAATTATTTTCCCAACATATAAGACTAATCATGTCATGCCTATATTCAATACATTCCAACAACTCTGTTACTTCTAGGATTAAATATGATTTGGTCTTCTTAGGTATTTGTCACATTCCACATCATTGCCCTTCCTTAATTTCCTGTTTTCTTACAATTAGTATTATCTATACATCTTTTGGTTCAACTACAATGGCCTTCTCAGTGTTTCTCATAAAGGAGCTCCAACTCTTGCCTCCATGTCTTTGAACAGACTATCCAGTGCACTTCCATTTCTTGGAATCTCTGGTTTCTTTTGAAGATTCAGTTCAAGCACTGTCTTCTTTAGGAAATTTTCCTGACCCTGATGTGGCTACTATTTTCTCTTCTAATGTTACTTTTTACATTCTTTATATGTGTTTTGTACTTCTATATGTGTGTGGTCTTCTCTTGAGGGCAAGAACTGTTTTGCTTTTGTCTTTATATTGTTAGTTCTTGCTACATAGTCATAAATGATTTTAGGTTGATTTTTTTTTTTTGCCAGTTTTGCTAAACCATTAAATGAGAAGCATGCTATAGATAAAGTTCTTCTAGATTTAATGATGCATTTAATGGTGCAATTTAAATTGAGAAAACACACATGGGTCTATTCTAGATCAATAGTGTCAAGTTCAAATAGAAATGGGGCCACTAAACCACACATATGTAAGCCATATTTTGACTTAGAAAACTACATATCTGTATCATCTCTGTCCTTTTGTATCTGTATTTATTTTGTCAAATATTTACCAATTACATTTTAATCTGGTTCCAACTACCAAACTTGGGAGTGTTTTAGGTTGGCTGATGTTTGACAGGACTAACTAGAGCTAAAAGACAGTCATTAATTGTTCACTGTCAATATAGCAAGAAATCTACAGAAGAATGCTTGGCCCTATGATTTTTAGAATTATTATCAAATATTTGGATTGAAACATTAAATATCATGTTCATCAAATTCGCACTGTATAGAGATAAAGTCAAGATTCACAAAATGCCTTGACATTTTAGAGCAATGGTTGGCAAGTTATATCCTATTATAATTTGCTGACTACTTTTAGAACATGGGGATGGATCCAATAAGATGAAATTCAATAAGGACAAAAATAAAATGTCACATTTGGATTTAAAAACTCAACTTCACAAATACAATCTGGGGGAAGTATGATTAAATAGTAGTTTGTATGGAAAAAAATCTGGAAATTTTAGTGGATTATAAACTCAATTTGAGTTGATAGTATAATCTAAAAGACAAAAAAGTTTACATAGAACTGGGTTACATTAATAGTCACACATTGGAAATTGGTAAAAGGGAAAAGGCCTTCTGTACTCCGCCCTAGATAAGATGACATTGCTAAACTAGAGAATGATCAGAGGAAAGCAACCAGTATAGACAAAAGCTTTTAATCAATATATTTGGAGAATTGTTTGAAAGAATTGGGCATGTTTAACACATAGAAGAGAAGGCTCAATAGTTATGTAATGATTTAGTTATTTAAAGAATTGTCAAATTGAAGAAGGATTAAAAATGTTCCATTTGGTCCTAAAAACAAGATCTAAGAGTCAGAATTAAAAAGTTCAAAGATGTAAATGTAAATTTGAAGTCAATCAATTAATAAACATTTATTAAGGCCCACTAAATGCTGGGGAAACAAAGAAAGGAGAAAGATAGTCCCTTATCTCTAGGAGCTCACAATCTAAAGGGAGCAATAACCTGCAAAACAATAGAATGTTAAAAGAATTGCTCCATTGAAAGGTGATAGGATTTCTCTTTGAAAGTATCCAAATTAAAGATAAATGTCAGGTCTGTTAAAATGCAGATTTCTTTCAGGTATATGTTGGGGTCCCTTCCAGCTTCGAAATTATGGTAGTTGAGGTCCCTTCTAGCTCCTAAATTCTGTAATTTTGTCCTGAAACATACAAAAATATTTACAAATCACAGAATCCTTACCTTAAAGTAACTATAATCTAGTTACAGTTTGGCTCTTTTGGTATATTTATAGAGATTCTTTCTTCCTTTTTCTTTTCCTTTTGATGGCTTTATACCAAACTCCTGGTAATGGATTTACATGTTTGCTTAATCTTGTCTGATAAATACTGTCAATAAGCATTTTTTAAGTGCCAGCTACAGATATTGTGTTAAATTTGGGAAGAAAAGAAAGGCAAAAATAAAACAGTTCCTGGCCTCCACAAATTTATGTTTTATTGAAAAATAAGGAGGGGGCGGAGCCAAGATGGCGGAGAGGAAACACACGACTCAGTGAACGTCCTCACTCCCTCACAACCAATTAGATAAATTAAGTCTCAAAATTAGCTCAGGACTGACAGATACCACAAGGACTGGAAGCACGACTTACCAGCTGAAGAGAATCTGGAGTTTCAACAGGAAAGGTCAGTTCTCAGGGGAAGGAATAAGAAAGACCAGCACAGACGGTGGGGTAGGGGCACACTGCGCCCATTGCGCTGGGAAGGGCTCTGGGATCAGAGAAACCACTGAGGTAAAGGAATCTGGCACAGGCTGTTAGCTCTTCTCTGCTAATTATTTAGCAGTTCAGAAGAGAAAGCCAAAATATTTTAAAACTCAGATTAGATTATCCCCGGAACCTGGGGGTGACTCAGGCACCAGGGGGTGTGGCCTCAGCTACCTCCTGAGAATAGTTAAGAGACTGACAAGTGGGTGGATACGGCCCAAGGCAACACACACTGCCTAACTTAGCTGGAGGGAGTGGAACTCAGCTCCAGGAAGTCCCAGAGAAGCGGAACCTTTGAACTAGGGACCGCGGTTTCTGGCAGACACTTCCAGTTTGAGCTCAGGGGCTTCTTACGTCACCTGCCGCAGACACCCACTCCCCACCCGGACACATAGCCTGGGCTTCCTACAGTCTTCACTATTCTACGCCCTCGAAGCACAGCAGTGCTAATCACCTCTGAGGCACTCCCAGGGAGAGGGTGGGGAACTCTCTCCCAGAGCTCTCTCTTAGCTCAGGCTCAGGAGCCGCTGCATCCATCTGGTCTGGGAGGAAGCTGGTAAAGAAGTAAATAATTTCCTACCCCAGAGACAGACCCCAAAAGATTTTTTTTAAGTATGAGCAAAAAAGCTAGAAAAACCATAGATTCCTTCTATACAGAGAAAGAGCGGGTACCCAACCCCGAGGAAGTTGACAGCAGAGAATCAGATAACAACCTAAAGGGGATCGATTCCTGCCCCCCATCACATAACTCTCTCCTAGAAGAAGCTCTTAAGAAATTGAGGGAGATCGAAGAAAAATGGGGCAAGGAAAGAGAAGTTATGATAGAGAATAACAATGTCCTGAAATTGGAGTTGGAAAAAATAAAGAATTCACAGGAGATGCAGGGAAACAAAATTAGTGAATTAGAAAAGGTTAAAAAAACACAGGAAAGTAGGATTTCTGAATTGGAAAAGATAAAAAAGTCTCAAGAAAATAGAATTTCTGAATTGGAAAAAGAAAATAATTCTCAAAAAAAAAAAATTAGGGAAATGGAAAAAAACTCAATAGAGCAAAATAATTCATTTAAAAACGAAATTGGGCATTTACAAAAAGAACTAAAAACTGTGAAAGAAGAAAATAACTCCTTAAAAGTCAGGATGGAACAAATAGAAATGAATGATTCACAGAGAACCCAAGAATCAGTCAAACAAAACAAAAAAAATGAGAAGCTGGAGAACAACGTCAAATACTTACTGGGAAAATCTATAGACCTGGAAAATAGATCTAGGAGAGATAATCTGCGGATTATTGGACTTCCAGAAAACTATGACCAAAAAAAGAGCCTAGATTCTATTTTACAGGAAATTATCAAAGAGAACTGTCCAGAGATAATAGAAACAGAAGGGAAAGTAGATGTGGAAAGAATTCATCGAACTCCTTCTGAAATAGACCCTAAAAAAAGAACACCACGGAATATTGTGGCTAAGCTGCAGAATTACCACACAAAGGAGAAAATCCTGCAAGCAGCTAGAAAAAAACAATTTAAATACCAAGGTGCCACAATAAGGGTCACCCAAGATCTGGCTGCCTCCACATTAAAAGATAGAAGGGCCTGGAACCTGATATTCCGAAAGGCAAAAGATCAAGGACTGCAACCAAGAATGAACTACCCAGCTAAGTTTAGCATCTTTTTCCATGGAAGAAGATGGTCATTCAATGAAACAGAGGAATTCTATATGTTTCTAAGAAAAAAACCAGACTTAAACAAAAAATTTGATCTACATCCACAAGACTGAAGAGAAACAGAAAAAGGTACACAGAACCCTTGAGAACTGTAACTTTGTTGTGAGTATATAAAAAATACTCAAGGATAATTTGATTTTACTGATATAAAAGAAAAAAAGGGGGGTGTGGTAAAGGGAAGGAGGTCGGTTCAGAAAAAGGGGAAGGAGTGATAAAAAGAGGGAAACTACATCCCAGGAAGAGACATAGAAAATACACCATATCTGAGGGAACTTAGTGAGGGGGAGAATCATTGTGTGAATCTTACTCTCATCAGAAGAGGCTCAAAGAGTAAATAATTAACATATTTGTTTTTCAGAGAATTTTCTCTCACCTCATTAAAAGGGGGGAGAGGAAAAGGGGAAAGGAAAAGGAGAATAAGTGAAGGGACTTGGAGGGAGGGGGGAGGGATCCTAAAAAAAAAAAAAAAAAGAGGGAGGGTTGCGCGTCACAAGGGGGGTCTGTAAATTAAATATCGGGGAGGGGGATCAGGGGGGTCAAGGGAAAAAAGTATAATCTGGGGATAATACGATGGCAGGAAATACAGAATTAGTAATTTTAACTGTAAATGTAAATGGGATGAACGATCCCATCAAACGGAGACGGATAGCAGATTGGATCAAAAAGCAGAACCCTACAATATGTTGTCTACAGGAAACACACTTAAAGCAGGGAGATACATACAGAGTAAAGGTAAAAGGTTGGAACAGAGCTTATTATGCTTCAGGTAAAGCCAAAAAAGCAGGGGTAGCTATCCTTATCTCAGATCAAGCAAAAGCAGAAGTAGATCTCGTTAAAAAAGATAAGGAAGGAAACTATATCCTGCTGAAAGGTAGCATAAATAATGAAGCCATATCAATACTAAACATATATGCACCAAGTGGTATAGCATCTAACTTTCTAAAGGAAAAGTTAAGAGAACTGCAAGAAGAAATAGACAGTAAAACTATAATAGTGGGAGATCTCAACCTTGCACTCTCAGATTTAGACAAATCAAACCACAAAACAAACAAGAAAGAAATTAAAAAAGTAAATAGAACATTAGAAAAACTAGGTATGATAGACCTTTGGAGAAAACTGAATGGCAATAGGAAGGAATATACTTTCTTCTCAGCAGTTCATGGATCCTATACAAAAATTGACCATATATTAGGACATAAAGATCTCAAAATTAAATGTAGGAAGGCAGAAATAATAAATGCCTTCTTCTCAGATCACAATGCAATAAAAGCTACATTCAGTAAAAAGTTAGGGGTAAATAGACCAAAAAGTAATTGGAAACTGAATAATCTCATCTTAAAGAATGACTGGGTGAAAGAGCAAATTATAGAAACAATTAACAATTTCACCCAAGATAATGATAATGATGAGACATCATATCAAAATCTTTGGGATGCAGCTAAAGCAGTAATAAGGGGAAATTTTATATCTTTAGAGGCTTATTTGAAGAAAATTGAGAAAGAGAAGATTAACGAATTGGGCTTACAACTTAAAAGGCTAGAAAAAGACCAAATTATAAACCCCCAACCAAAAATTAAACTCGAAATACAAAAATTAAAAGGAGAAATCAATAAAATTGAAAGTAAAAAAACTATTGAATTAATAAATAAAACCAAGAGTTGGTTTTATGAAAAAGCCAATAAAATAGATAAACCTTTGGTAAATTTGATCAAAAAAAAGAAAGAGGAAAATCAAATTGATAGTCTTACAAATGAAAAGGGGGATCTTTCCACCAATGAAGAGGAAATTAGAGAAATAATAAGGAGTTACTTTGCCCAACTTTATGCCAATAAATTTGATAACTTAAGTGAAATGGATGACTTTCTCCAAAAATATAGGCTCCCTAGATTAACAGAGGAGGAGATAAATTGCTTAAATAGTCCCATTTCAAAAAAAGAAATAGAACAAGCTATTAATCAACTCCCCAGGAAAAAATCCCCAGGGCCAGATGGATTCACATGTGAATTCTACCAAACATTTAAAGAACAATTAGCCCCAATGTTATATAAATTATTTGAAAAAATAGGGGATGAAGGAGTCCTACCAAACTCCTTTTATGACACAGACATGGTACTGATACCTAAACCTGGTAGATCGAAAACTGAGAAAGAAAATTATAGACCAATCTCCTTAATGAATATTGATGCTAAAATCTTAAATAAGATATTAGCAAAAAGACTTCAGAAAATCATCTCCAAGATAATACACTATGATCAAGTAGGATTTATTCCAGGAATGCAGGGCTGGTTTAATATTAGGAAAACTATTAATATAATTGACCATATTAATAATCAAATTAATAAGAACCATATGATCATCTCAATAGATGCAGAAAAAGCATTTGACAAAATCCAACATCCATTCCTACTAAAAACTCTTGAGAGTATAGGAATAAATGGATTATTCCTTAGAATAATCAGGAGTATATATTTAAGACCGTCAGTAAGCATAATATGCAATAGAAATAAACTGCAACCTTTCCCAGTAAGATCAGGAGTGAAACAAGGTTGCCCACTATCACCATTACTATTCAATATAGTACTAGAAACGCTAGCCTCGGCAATAAGAGCCGAGAAAGAGATTCAAGGAATTAGAGTAGGAAATGAGGAAATCAAACTATCACTTTTTGCAGATGACATGATGGTATACTTAGAGAACCCCAAAGACTCTGCTAAAAAGCTACTAGAAATAATTCAAAATTTCAGCAAAGTGGCAGGATACAAAATAAATCCACATAAATCCTCGGCATTTTTATATATCACTAACAAAATGCAACAGCAAGAGATACAAAGAGAAATTCCATTCCAAACAAATGTTGAGAGTATAAAATATTTGGGAATCCATCTACCAAAGAAAAGTCAGGAATTATATGAGAAAAATTACAAAACACTTGCCACAAAAATAAAGTCAGATTTAAATAATTGGAAAGACATTCAGTGCTCTTGGATAGGCCGAGCGAATATAATAAAGATGACAATACTCCCCAAACTAATCTATTTATTTAGTGCTATACCAATCAGACTCCCAAGAAACTATTTTAATGACCTAGAAAAAATAACAACAAAATTCATATGGAAGAATAAAAGGTCAAGAATTGCAAGGGAACTAATGAAAAAAAACTCAGAGGAAGGTGGTCTAAGTGTACCTGATCTAAAGCTATATTATATAGCAGCAGTCACCAAAACCATTTGGTATTGGCTAAGAAATAGACCAGTAGATCAGTGGAACAGATTAGATACAAAGGACAAAAAAGGGTACATCTATAGCAATCTAATCTTTGACAAACCCAAAGATTCCAACATTAGGGATAAAAATTCATTATTCGGAAAAAATTGTTGGGAAAACTGGAAATTAGTATGGCAGAAATTAGATATGGATCCACACTTAACACCATATACCAAGATAAGATCAAAATGGGTCCATGATTTAGGCATAAAGAGGGAGATAATAAATAGATTAGAGGAACAGAGGATAATCTACCTCTCAGACTTGTGGAGGAGGAAGGAATTTATGACCAGAGGAGAACTAGAGATCATTATTGATCACAAAATAGAAGATTTTGATTACATCAAACTAAAAAGTTTCTGTACAAATAATACTAATGCAAACAAGATTAGAAGGGAAGTAACAAATTGGGAAAATATTTTTAAAAACAAAGGTTCTGACAAAGGTCTCATTTCCAAAATATATAGAGAACTGACCCAAATTTATAAGAAACCGAACCATTCTCCAATTGATAAATGGTCAAAGGATATGAACAGACAATTCTCAGAGGAAGAAATTGAAACTATATCCACTCACATGAAAGAGTGTTCCAAATCACTACTGATCAGAGAAATGCAAATTAAGACCACTCTGAGATACCACTACACACCTGTCAGATTGGCTAAGATGACAGGAACAAATAATGACAAATGTTGGAGGGGATGTGGGAAAACTGGGACACTAATACATTGCTGGTGGAGTTGTGAAAGAATCCAGCCATTCTGGAGAGCAATCTGGAATTATGCCCAAAAAGTTATCAAACTGTGCATACCCTTTGACCCAGCAGCGCTACTACTGGGATTATATCCCAAAGAAATACTAAAGAGCGGAAAGAGACATATATGTGCCAAAATGTTTGTGGCAGCTCTTTTTGTTGTAGCTAGAAACTGGAGGATGAATGGATGTCCATCAGTTGGAGAATGGTTGGGTAAATTGTGGTATATGAAGGTTATGGAATATTATTGCTCGGTAAGAAATGACCAGCAGGAGGAATATAGAGAGGCCTGGAGAGACTTAAATCAACTGATGCTGAGTGAAATGAGCAGAACCAGAAGATCACTGTACACTTCAACAACAATACTGTATGAGGATGTATTCTGATGGAAGTGGAAATCTTCAACATAAAGAAGATCCAACTCACTTCCAGTTGATCAATGATGGACAGAGGTAGCTGCACCCAGAGAAGAAACACTGGGAGGGGAATGAAAATTGTTAGCACTAATATCTGTCTGCCCAGGTTGCATGTACCTTCGGATTCTAATGTTTATTGTGCAACAAGAAAGTGATATTCGCACACATGTATTGTACCTAGACTATATTGTAACACATGTAAAATGTATGGTATTGCCTGTCGTCGGGGGGAGGGAATAGAGGGAGGGGGGGTAAATTGGAAAAATGAATACAAGGGATAATATTATAAAATATATATATATATATATATATAATAAAAAAAAAAAAAAAAAAAAAAAAAAAAAAGAAAAATAAGACATATATGAGTGTGTATATAACATAATTCTACATACAGAGTGATCATATAATAAAAAGTTTTTATTTGCTTTTATAGTTGAGTGCCCATATCTACAATTGATAAATTTATATTTTTATCTTTTAAAAGTTCAATGTAATTATGAAAAGTTTCAAAGCCATTGAGGTTTCAAATTGTAACAGTTAAGTCAATTTTGGGCTATAGTGGTTGATATGTGATCCCTGGTCTTTTTAAATGAAAATTTTCACTTAACATAATTTTCAGCATTCTAACTCAGCGTTAACTCAGTTAGCAACCAGGAAATCCTGGTTGGCCTGGAATAAAAATCAAAGGAGTTATCATAGTATCCTTCTTTATTAAAAAAAAAAAAAAAAAAAAAAAAACATGCAAGGAAATTATTTTCTATTTAAGTTAAAGCCAGTCCTCATTCTCGATTCAATGATCCTTCTGTCATCTTCACCATCTGATTATCTAGAAATTTTTTTGGATTGAATAAGATGCAAGAGCTTAAACTTGGATCTTGTTCACATCTATACAATCTTCTAAATGCTTTGATGGAAGTACACAGAATAAGAATTAGAAAGCATGTGTGTATGTGTATGTATATATGCATGTGTGTATTGATTTTCATACTAGTCCTTTAGTTCTTTCCTATACACTAGAAATTCCATTCATTTTTAGTAATCAAGTTTTGATTATTTTTTGTTAAATTTCTTTCAGTAAAATAACTTTAATTTTAGAGTCTAAAAACTTTTCTTCAGAGTTTTAGTTTTGCCATGTTTATTTCTGTGATAAACACAGATCTTCCTTACTTTATTAAATAAAATTTCTGCTAAATTGTGTGCAAAATAAATTTCAGTAAAACAAATTCCATTTGACCAGTGATTTAGATTGTTAAATCTGAGCTCTGATATCTAGGGAAAAATTCTCTCAAAGACTAGATTAAAAACTTTTGGTGAGTTCTTATTTCTTTGTTTCTATTCCCTTTCACTTCTCCTGTAATTTAATAATTATCTCCTATGTAAGGTTTGTGTTTTCCCTTCCTATTGGCTCATAGCATACCTTAAGCTTGAAATGCTTTCTACCTTAGTCTTATTTTCAACCTTACTTCTCATTCTCTAAAATCCACTTCGAATGCCCACCTCCTCTAAACAGTTATAATTTATCTTTAATAATTATGAATAATTGTTCTTTATTCATATTTCACATAGAACTTAGTAGGCCCATCTCTTATGCACCTATATATTATTTTATATTAGTTATGTTTGTGATATACAAAATGAAAAGCAACAAAAACAAACCATTTTTAAGCATTTTTAAGCAGATGCTGGAAACCCAAAGACATTTTTAAAAAACAAGAAGTCTCTGTCTTATATAAGCTTAACAATATCTACTAAAAAGATTTTTTTTTTTTGAGGCTGGGGTTAAGTGACTTGCCCAGGGCCACACAGCTAGGAAGTGTTAAGTGTCTGAGACCAGATTTGAACTCAAGTCTTCCTGAATTCAAGGCTGGTGCTCTATCCACTGCGCCACCTAGCTGCCCCTACTAAAGAGATATATTATGTACACAGATAAGCAAATAGGAAATAATTTGAGAACAGATAGAGAGAACATTGATACTTTCAAGGACTCAGAAAAAGCTTCATATGGAAGATTGGAAGACAATCTCTAAACTAAGTATTGAAGAAAGCTAAGGCTTCTTAAAGGTAGAAGTGAGGAGGGAGTGGCAAAGATAAAGGCAAAGATGCAAAGTTTCATTTTGGACTTGCTGAGTTTGAGTTGCCTGTAGGATATATGGTAAGAGATATTCAGCCATCAGTTGGCAATGTGAGATTGGAGTTCAAGAAGGATACTAGAGATAAGTGTATACGTTTGGAAGTCATAAGCATAGAGATAATAATTGAACTGTTAGGAACTGATGAAATCACCAAAAGAAAAGGCATAGAGAGAGAAGAGAAGGCCCAGGATGGACTCTAAAGAATGTGAATGTTAAATCAATCAATCAAAAAAAATTTATTATATACCTCTATGTACAAGGCTCTATGCTAAGCACTAAGGATATAAGAAGAGGTAAAAGAAAATCCCAGTTCTCAAGGAATTTACAGTCTAATGGGAAGAAGGGGAAAAATATGCGAACAATTATATTTATGCAGGATAAATAGTAAGCAGAAAAAAGTTACTGGAATTAAGAGGGGTTGGAGAAAGTTCTCTGTAGAAGATAGGATTTTAATTAAAGTAAACCAGAGAGGTCAGTAGTTGGAACAAAAGAGGGAGAAAATTCCATCATGGGGACAGTCAGAGAGAATATCCAGAGCTGAGTGATGAAGGGTTTTTTTTGTCATGGCCAGCCAATTAACATGGATATGAACGGCCAAGAAGTCGTTATCACTGGGTCAAAGAGTATGTATTGGGGAACAAGATGTAAAAATATTGGAATGTAGTCAGATTACAAAAATCTTTTGAATACTAAACAGAGTATTTTGTATTTGCTTCTGGATGCAACAGAAAGTTACTGGAGTTTACTGAGATGCGGCAAAGAGAAATGTGAAACCTTCACTCTAGGAAAATTACTTTAGTAACTGAATGGAGAATGAATGGGAATGGGAGAGAGACTTGAGGCAAGCTATTGCTATAATCAAGTCATGAGGTGATGAAGTGTGTCAGGAAAGAGAAGAGGAGTATACATGAAAGATGCTACACATATAAAATCAATAGTCTTTAGTGAAAGATTGGATATAAGAAGAGGAGTGACAGTAAGGAGTCCAAAATAATTCTTAAATTGTGAGCCTCATGGACTAGGGAGGTGATATTTCACTTTACAGTCTTAGGATGTCCAGACCTGCTCACGGGAGGTCTTCAGTACCTGCCCAAGTCCTGATCATGGGTGAGGAGTGATGAGGGTGGTCATTTTTCAAAAATCCTCAGCCTTATATACCTTATGCTTATATAATACACTAGGATACTGTACATGCAGGACCACATAAACAATTGCTATTGTGTGCAGATGTTTCTTTGCCATGTTAGTATAACTCTGCTTCAAGTACAATACAGATTACCACACTCCCTGACTTCTCAGGAAGACCAGGATTCCCTTAGTGGAGGATGAGGACTAAACCAGACACTGTCAGCAGGATTCCTTACTGGGCTAAAGTGTCTTATACCTCTCCCAGTGTTCCCCACTCTCTGTGGCCCTCTACACTAGAGAAGATAGGAATTAGTAGGAAGGAAGGTTTAAAGAGAAAAATGAGTTGTGTTTTAGACCTATTATGTTTAAAATGTTTATTGAACATCCAATTCGAGATGTCTGAAAGGTAGTTGAAGATGCAAGATTGGAGGTCAACAGAAAAGCTGGAGCAGGATAAGTAAATATGAGACGATCACCATAAAGATGATAATTAAATCCATGGAAGTTGGTAAGATCATGGAGTGAAGTAATACAGAGGGGAAAAAAAAAGAAGACAGCCTAAAGGATAGCTATGGTTAAAATCTGTGATCTAGAGGAAGATCCAGAAAAAAGAAAACAAGAATCAGGTAGGGAGGAAAACAGAGAGTGGTGTCCCAAAAACCTAGTGAAAAATAGATTATCAGGGAGTAAAAAGTGCTCAACAGAGTCAAAAATCTAAAGAGAAGTCATAGACAATGAGAAAAAAGAAAAGGCCATTGGATCTGGCAACTAAGTGCTCATTAATAACTCCAAAAGGAGCAATTTCAGTAAAATTACGTCAAACTATACTGTAAAAGATTAAGAAGAGAATGAGAGAAGAGAAAATGGAGGTATATATTATAGACAGTCTTTTTGAGAAGTTGCTAGGAAGCTAAGTAGTATAGTATATAAAGAACTGGGCCTGAGGTTTGGGAAAAACCCAAGTTCAAAGCCAGACTCTGATACTTACTAAATTATTTCATCCTAGCTAAGTGAGTGACTTAATTTTAATTTTTCTTAGTTTCTTCATCTGTAAACTGAGATAAGAAGAAAAAGTTGTTGTGAGGATGAAATGAGATGATTTTTGTAAAGTGTTTTGCAAACAAAGTGGTGCATTAAGCTGACTTTTTAATCTAGCTAAATAAAGTATTCTGTTGGTAATTTTATATAAAATTTCTTTTATTAGACAGGGAAATGGAGAGAGAAAAATGCCATGTTGGAATGAAGGTCCCTGTTCCCAGCGGTTATGCTTTGCAAGGGAAGTGGATTCCAACATCATGAAAACTAACTCAATTTAATGCTATGAATATAATCAGTGAGAAAAGTTACTTATCTCATGGGAGATTCAACACTACATCAGTGGATACTCTAGTAACTTAAAATTATAAAAAGTATGTTTCTCTCCTATATTAATTTTCAAATTAAAGCTGAATTACATGTTGTTTAAAATGTTTAAAATTTATTTGCATTTTATTTTGGACTTGTGAACATATGTATATAACGACACTATAGAAATATATCTTTATAGAGTTCATAAATATATTTTCTCATGAATAAATTATAAGGAAATAGAATTAGACTTTAATGTACCTTCTAGCTCTCTACAAGACTTCTCTGCCTTTGATGATTAGAAATGATACTCTTACCAATCAAGCTCTTGAGGAACAGGATACATGGTTGATCATGTTTTGAAAAGTGTTACACATCTCTTATTTTTCTAAAATATGTGTTCATTTATTTTTCATTAGCTCTGAAATATTTTGATCAAAACAGAAGTGGAAGTTTTAAAAAATATGTACTCGTAGATATGGAAAGATGTTCACATTCAATGGAAAAAAATGTGGACATCCATTTGTCACTCAACCACTCTTCTCAGTGAAGGATAATGAGTATGTTACCCATGAAATTGACAGAATATCAGCAGACAAAAACATAGTTATTGTTATTTCCATGTGACAACATTTTAGACCCTTCCTCATATCTTCATACAAAGGGCCATCAATGTTCAAAGGGCTATTGAGTGATTATTCTTGAGAAGTCCAAATACCAAAGTCATCCTCAAATCTGAAAACATAAGGGAGATGTACATCAAAGCTGAGAGATTTGGTGACTTTCATGCCTACATTCATTATCTTATGAAGGTCATTTTCTAAACCCTCAATATAGATGTCATTGATGCCTGGGACATGACTATTGCATATAACACAACAACGGATCTCCACCTGACCATGTTGCTGGAAATCAGATTAACATGTTCTTAAATTATACCTGCCAAAGTACACATATAGTTACCAGAGATCACTCTCTGCAGATGTAATAGATTTATCTGATATGTTCCACAGTCAGAGAGAACCACATTTAAAGGAATGATTCCAAAGTTCTGAGTGAATTTTTTATTCATATAAAGAAATGACACTCAGAGAATAGAAGTTTAAATGATTAAAGTTTTGAAAAATGTCTCTAAAGAAAGCTTATAGAAAAATACTATTTAAGCCCATGAAGTATTATTTTGAGGATGCTCTCTGACTTCCAATGAGGATGAAATAAATAGAAGCAAATTTCATTGAGCCACTTATGAAACTATGAGTCATCATATGTGGAATTCCTACAGCTTCTATCAGTAACTCAAGCCAAGCACACAGCAAAACATGTGTATGCTATTTTTAGATATAGCAAGCATATTATCTCTTCCTTTATCCAAGTCATTGATTAAAAATAGAATACCACAGGACCAAAGTATTATCACGGGGACACTATAGTTGAGACATCCTTTTAATTTGACATTTACTTATACTACTACATGTGCTCAATCACTTAAATAGTTTCAAA
The DNA here is from genome assembly GCF_048593235.1 of Sminthopsis crassicaudata. NCBI lineage: Eukaryota > Metazoa > Chordata > Mammalia > Dasyuromorphia > Dasyuridae > Sminthopsis > Sminthopsis crassicaudata. The sequence goes on from NC_133619.1 coordinate 521,124,051, forward strand.
TCCTGCCAAATATATTTTCACTTTGTTGAAAAGAATGGCAGATGAAAAAGGTATTTACTTTCAATGTAGCTAAGATTAGTGAAGGTTTTAAAAATGCCTAGGGGCAATAGACTCTCAAAGGAAGGAAAATTAATTATCTTAAACATCCTTGCAGAATTATCTGAAAAGATAGGTCAATGATCTCTGAAAGATTATTTGGAAGAAAATTCATTTTCCAAAGGAAATGAAACCCATAAAATACTGTAAAAAAAGTTGGTCCTAGAAAGAAAAAGACACTCTTGTCAAACCAAATTAAGAAAAGTAGTAGAGAATGGTGGGAAAAGTGATAAATCTGGAGAATTACTTGGGTTTGGATTCCAACTTTGACATAAATACTCAATTTCTGATTATAGACAAGTCACTTAATTTTTTCTAGACTTCTCTTTCCTCGTTTGCAAAAATGGCATCAATGATTAATTTAAAACATTTTTATAGCTTTGTTTTGAAGTATAAATATGCAGGCAATTGTATCTCCTACTCCCTTAAATCTGTAGAGTTTCATGAACTTGTTTTCTTGGCAGAACATAAGGGAAATATTATGCTCTTTCCATGAAATACAGTTTCCTTAAGCCTAGCATTCACAAAGCTCTTCAGGTCTGCACTTTGGACTTTAAAGGATTTTCTCTTTTCAAGTCACAGAATACATTAAATGACAATGTAGTCATACCTCTGAGGAGTTTCCCTTTCTTAGGTTGTAAATGGTGCAAGTCAGTCTTTCTTCTGTTCTCTTCAAACAACCAAGTATACTGTCCTCTAAAAACTCCTAGCAATATCATTTTCCCAATCAGATCAGCTCACCAGTATCAGTTATAAAACCTATAATCATTTTGTCTCAGTTAAGTTTAGGTCACAACTGCTCTTATCTTCTGCCTTTGCTTTGTGTTCTTTTTTCTTCCAATTTCTTGGCTCCATCAGCTTGTTCCCTCTCTCCCTCTCCCTCTCTCCCTTTCCCTCTTCCTTTCCTTCCCTCTCTCCCTCTTCCTTTCTTTCCCTCCCTCCCTTCCTCCCTCCCTCCCTCCCTCCCTGACACAAGGAATAAAAATAATTATAGAAGGCAATGTGGATAATTTTTATTGCACTAAATTAAAAAGATATTTCATGAACATCAAAGCATTTTAAATGTCAAAGGGAGTAGTTAATTGGGAAAAATATTTTCAGCAATTATTTCTCATTAAGGCCTGATATCAATGAATCAACAAGCATTTATTAAATACTTGCTATAGGTCAGGCATTGTAATAAGCCCTGTGGATATAAAGAAAGCCAAAAGATAATCACTCACTTCAAGGAGTTTACATTTTAGTGGCAGCACATTGGGGCAATGTTATACTCTTCATGAAATGTAATAGCATAAGAGTAGAAACTAAGAAGATATTAATGTCTTGGGAAATGATTAAACGAATTATTATATATAAATATAATATAGAGTATTGTTGATTCATAAGAAATATGTTTTTCAGAGGAAACTGGGATTTAATATTTTTATTAATAAGAATTCATCTTCTTACCATAACATCCAGTGAAAAGTTATAAAAAGAAAGAAAGAAATAAAGAAGGAAAGAAGAAAGAAAGAAAGAAAACCCTAACTTTGTTATAAGGATTTTTTTTTCTATTTAAAAAACTGAATAGTGAGGGGGGGAGGGAACAGAAAACAGATTCTGCATTGGACATATCCAAAAAGCTATATTTCATTTCTGCCTTTTTTGGTTTATCATCCTTCTTCCAGGAGATGGTAATGTACTTCATTTTTGATTCTCTGGAATTATAATTGTCATTTAATTTTCAGAGTTCTAACAACTTTCAAAGTTGTTTTTCCCCTAATATTATTGTTGTATAAATTATTCTTGTACTTTTGTTCATTTCACTTTGCATCAGTTCATAGAGGTCTTCCCAGTTTCCTCTGAAAAACATATTTCTTATGAATCAACAACACTCTATATTATATTTATATATAATAATTCGTTTAATCATTTCCCAAGACATTAATATCTTCTTAGTTTCTACTCTTATGCTATTACATTTCATGAAAAGAGTATAACATTGCCCCAATGTGCTGCCACTAAAATGTAAACTCCTTGAAGTGAGTGATTATCTTTTGGCTTTCTTTATATCCACAGGGCTTATTACAATGCCTGACCTATAGGAAGTATTTAATAAATGCTTGTTGATTCATTGATATCAGGCCTTAATGAGAAATAATTGCTGAAAATATTTTTCCCAATTAACTACTCCCTTTGACATTTAAAATGCTTTGATGTTCATGAAATATCTTTTTAATTTAGTGCAATAAAAATTATCCACATTGCTTTCTATAATTATTTTTATTCCTTGTGTCATTAATGGATTAAAAATAAATGAATGGAAAATAGATTTAAAAGAATCAGAACCTATTAAGAGCAATAAATTAGTTACAAACATGAAAGTAAACATAATTTATTTTTGGAAAAAATCTCTCTATTTTTTTTATTTTTTATTTTTTTATGTTTCTACAGGTGGTTGAGTGAGTCAATCCCATCCCAGAGAGAAGAGAGACAATTAATAATAATGATGATAATAACAATTAGAATTAACTAAAATAATAATAACTAGAATTTAGGATTTACAAAGCACTTTACATCTGTTAACTCATTTGATGCTCAAAACAATCATGTAAGATATCTTCACATTCCATTTTACAGATGGCAAATGACTTGCCAAATTTCACAGCACTTGTAAAAGTCTTAGATGGGATTTAAACTCAGGTTTTCCTGACTCAAAGTCCTGCAGTCTATCCACTTTGATACTAGTTGCCTAGGAATCAGGTGCCATGCCTCCATATGCTAGAATAGCATCATCTATTCTGCATGTATCCCTTTTCATTTACTTTCCTCTTCCTTCTCTTTCCCATGTCATTAATCTGCTTATATTCTTCTCTTACTTTCCTTTTGCTTTCAATTTCTTTACAAATTATCAAATATTTTCAATAACTAATCCCAACTTATTTTCTATTCAAGATGTACCCCCCTTTTCTCTCAACTCTAAATTTCATCTTTCTTCTCTTTGGGCATTTAAATTCAGATCACTACAGGATGTTTCTGGTGAGATGCTGCCACAATTTGACCCAGTTATTCTTTAACTTCAAAGAAGTTGATAACTGCAGTAGACAAAGAATGAGTAATCTGAGCAAAATGACAAAGTTGACTAATCTAGAAAAATCTATTTTCTCAGACATTCATTAAAATATTTGTTGAAAACCCACTGTGAACACAGTACTAAGCAAGGCACTCAAGGAGTTAAAAAATGATGGCCCTATCCCTTCAGCAAAGTATACTGTTTGGAGACACTCTTTTATGCTTAACTCCAATATGCAGTCCTAAAAAAGTTTTAGTTTTTAAGCAATATTCCAGATATTCCTATCTCAAACTGAGTGCTGAGTTATTAGATGAATAAAAACTACTTGGGGTCAAAAGCAAATATTAGAGGCTTATAATCTAGTGACATTTATAAGTAATTACTACTGAATAAAAATTAGAAAAAGCATAAGGAATAATTTGTATCAAGGGAAATTTATTTTTAAAAATATTTTCCTTTCTTATTTAAATTCTATATGACTAATTTGAATTGAGTTCTTAGGTATCAAAATATTGACTTCTTTGATATCACATTGATAAACAAGAGCAGATATAACCTGCTCATGGATAACTGGGACTTGATCTGGTTTTTGTTTGTTTTAGCAAATATAGTTTAAGAACATTTTAATCTGATTCTCAACCACATATTCAGGTGGGTGGACATCATTAGTACCATAGGCAATGGTCATGTCCCAGGCATCAATAATACCCACATCAAGATCTTGGAAGATATCTTTCAAAACCAGAGAGTGCACATAGCCATAAAAGTCACTAAGCCGCTCAGGATCATCATTAATATTCCTGGTATTTTCACCCTTGAGGATCACTCTTGTCTCTGGGCTTCTCTGGAATAGACGCTCAATGGCATTATGGATATTGATGGCCCGTCGGATAAAGATGTCAATGGGGAATAACCTAAAGTGTTGGCCCAGAGAAAAGACAACAATGGTGTTTCTGTCCCCTGCTATTCTGTCAATGACACGGGCAAGGTACTCATTCTCTTTTGCTGAATAGCTACTTGACCCAATCAAAGGGTATCCATGTCTCTGCCAGTGAATATATATCTTCCTTTCCAAGTCCACAACAAGTTGAGGACGGAGTTTCCCAAATCCATGGAGGTCAACAGACTTCAGTGCTGATAACAAAGAAAAATAACAAATGGATTTTTTTTAATTACAAAAATTAGGTAAGCAAAAGCATAGAATAAAGATAAGGGGGGTATAGTTGACTCGAAGTTGAATATCAGTCAGACAATTGGAGAACCAAATGGGATAAAGTGGTGTACAAAAGTGGAGAATGATGAAAAATGTTATATAAAAGTAATTAATCATAAACTAGTTATTGTTTAACCTATTTTGACATTTAATTATGTACTTTCAAAAGGGATAGAGACTGGGGATATGGACAAGACCTATCACTCCTTTTATACATATCCCTGGTGAGAAAATGGTTCCTGTTAATTCAGTTTGGCACTTTCTCTGCAAATTAATAGTCTTTTTAAATAGCTTTTTATTTTCAAAATATTTGTAAAAATAGTTTTCAGTGTTCATATTTGTATAATCCTATGTTCCAAGTTTTTCTCCCTTCCCCCTACTCCTCTCCCCTAGACAGCAAGCAATCCAATATATGTTAAACATGTGCAGTTCTTCTATACATATTTTTATATTTATCATGCTGCACACACACAAAAAAATCAGATCTAAAAGGAGAAAAAATAAGAAAGAAAGAAAAAAACAAGCAAACAAAAACAAAAAGGTACAAATATTATGTGGGGATCCACATTCAGTCTTCATGGTTATCTTTCTAGGTAGATGACTTTCTCCATCACAAGTCCATTGGAATTGTCCTGAATCACCTCCTTGTTGAAAAGAGCTAAGTCCATCAGAGTTGATCATCATATAATCTTGTTGCCACTGTGTACAATGTTCTCTTGGTTCTACTGACTTCATTTAACATTAGTTCATTTAAGTCTCCCCAGGTCTTTCTGAGAGCATCATGCTGATCATTTCTTATAGAATAATAATATTCTATAACATACATATACCATAACTTATTCAGTCATTTCCCAACAGATAGGCATCCATTCAGTTTCCAGTTCCTGGCTATTACAAAAAAGGATGCTTCAAACGTTTTTGCATATGTGTGTCTTTTCCCTTTTTTATGATCTCTTTGGGATATAGACCCATAAGAGACACTGCTAGATCAAAGGATATGCACAGTTTCATAGCCCTTTGGGCATAGCTCCAAATTGCTCTTCAGAATGGTTGGATCAGTTCACAACTCTACCAACAATGTATTAGTGTCTCAGTTTTCTCACATTCCCTCCAACTTTACCATTATTTTTTCCTGTCATCTTAGCCAATCTGGGAGGTGTATAGTGGTACCTCAAAGCTATCTTAATTTGCATTTTTCTAATTAACAGTAACTTAGAGCATTTTTTCATATGACTAGAAATGGTTTTAATTTCTTTATTTGAAAGTTGTCTGTTCATATCCTTTGACCATTTATCAATCATAGAATGGCTTGTATTCTTACAAATTATAGTCTTAAAGAGTTACCTAAAGCATTGAGATTAAGTGACTTTCTATATCTAGAGTAAGACTTAAACTCAGATTCTCTTGTCTCTGAGATCAGCTTTTTATCCATTATGACACATCATTTCTCACTATAAAATTATATGTATGAACATATAGGAATTTGTAAAATATGAATATATAATGTTTATATTTAATATATTGTATATTCATATGTATGTATAAATCTGTTTTGTTTGTACTTTATATTAAAAATTCCAATGATATCATAATTTTGGATATTAAGATACAGTGAGTTCATCTGTGACTGACCAATCCAATATGAACTCAAGGGTTTACCACAGAATAGGCAGAAATAATCGCTTTGAGAATTTGGGATGGAAAGGTCTCTAGATCTGTGCATCTAATGTTTCCTTTGTGCCACTGCAATTCTTTTGTAGAGCACAATGCCTTCTTTGATACAGGTATTCCATGATGTGTGGTCCTATGTCAGTGCCTCCCATTTCTCCCAATCAATACTCGAATCACCTGAAGCTCAGATTTTTGAGTAGGTAGGTAATATGTGTAGTCTTAGAAGTAAGAGCTACCTCTTTTAAGTTTGAAAGTTAAATCTTAAAAAAAAATACATCATGAATAGCATGGACATAGTTACAAATGATTGCTTCCAAGAAAATATTCAAAAATATTTTTATTGCAAAATGTAGAATCCTTTAAACCTCTTTAAAAGTTGTGATTATAAAGACAATATTAATCCTATTCACACAAAAAATTTTTTTCTTTGCTTTAATTCTGGCTTGCTCCTTGGTCTTTTTTCTGCTTTCCCTAAGCAAGCTAATCCTTAAAGATCTTAGTGTTATTTATCAATGGGGTACTGACAAAATCTTTATAGAGTTTTGTTGAAATGATAATATATAATAATACACTACTTTAGGGAAACAAAGATTTCTGAGAAGTGAGAATCTATTTTTCTCATAACCTCAGGGAAGTAAAGAACTCAAATAAATTGCTACAGGATTTTGGCATTTGTTGTTGGTTTTGTGTTTTTTTTTTCTAATCAGTTCTGATCAATGTCAGCATAGAAGAATGTCTCTAGTGGAATGATCTAGGGAGCAATTTTTGATTTTATTATTATTACTGTTAATAATTGTAATAACTAGTATTCACATAACATGTTAAGGCTTTCAAAACACTTTATATACATGATCTCATTTGATCTTCCCAATATCCCTGTGAGTTAAGTGCTATAGATATTATTATCCAAATTTTTTAGATGAGAAAATGGTAGCTGAGCGAAGTTAAGAAAATTGTCTAGAATCACACCCCTATTAAAGACTTGAGTCAGGATATTACCCTATTGCCTCAAATCAACCAATATATCCTACATTCAATGTTCCTTGTCAGTGATTCAGCATAGGTGTCATGCTTATCAAATTAACATATGACACAAAGGCATTAAGGACTAGCTAACACATTGAAAGACAGAATTAAGATACAAAAAGATCCTACTCTTGACAGGATATGAAAATGTGTCAAATATAACAGGATGAAATTGAATCAGGATGAATATAAAATCCTACACCAAGGGTCAAACATTTAATACTATAAGTATAGATTTGGGGAGGCATGGAAAGGCAATGGTTTCTACATGAAATATTTGAAGTTTTTTTTATTCCTAACCACAGGCTCAGTTTGATTCAGTAATGTGGTATGGAAGCCAAAAAGGATAACAGAATCTCAATGCTTATTGAAGTGAAGGACAGGTGATAGTCTCAACATACTTCTCTCATTCAAATCACATCTCTATTATTTGCATTCACATTTTAGGAAGGATTATGACAAAATGGAGTGCAACCAGAAGTAGTTTACCAAGATGGTGAGAGGCTGATGTTGATTCTAACATAAGTTTGAAAGGAAAGAACATGAGATATTTAGTTAAGGAAAGAAACAACTTAGGGGATGATATGATAAGCATTTCAAGCACTGAAATGTCTCTTTTGAAACATTTTTCCCCTAGTTTGCTGCTCCCTAAAGAACAAATTATTGACTTAGTGGATTAAGAGCTGGGCCTGGAGCTAGGAAGACTTGAGTTCAAATCTGGCATCAGGCACTAGTTGTGTAATTCTGGGGAAATCACTTAACCTTAAAACACCGGAGAAGAAAATGGCAAACTACTCTAGCATCCTTGCCAAGAACACCCCATGGAAAGTATAGTTCACAAGGTCATATGACTAAACATAAATAAATGAATAGCACACACAATAAGAGAACAAGTTCTAAAATGTATAATGGTGACTTCATTAATTCCCATTGATCTAATGACCAAGCCCTTAAGGATTACTCTCCCATCTAGCTATTATCTATCTGTATATCTATCTATCTATATAGATATATTTATATAATCTCTATCTATGTTCTAAATCTATGAGCATGTTTTGATAGATATCAATTAAAAGATATACATATCTACCTATAAATAGATATAGATATATGTATCTCTATCTGTATCTCTTTCTCTGTCTCTATTTCTATCTCTCTCTCTTATTTACTCTCTTTTTCTCTCTCTCTCTCTCTCTCTCATTTTTTCTGAGTCACTTTTCCTCCTGAGCTTTAGTCCTACATTTCCAATTGCCTATTGGACATTTCAAATTGGTTGTCCCAAAAACATCTCAAAATTACCCTGTTCAAAACAGAACTCATTATATTTTTCTCCAAACGCTCTCCTCATGTAAACTTCTCTATTTTTATCAGACATCAATTCTTCTGTCTTTGTCAGACACCATCAATTCTTCCAGGCAGTGAAGTCACCAAGATCATCCACTGTATACCAGGCTATCACAAGTCATCTTGGCTTTTATCCTGCCAATGGACTTTTTTTTTAGGCTGGGGTTAAGTGACTTGCTCAGGATCACACAACTAAGAAGTGTTAAGTATCTGAGACCAGATTTGAACTCAGGTTCTCCTGAGTTCAAGGTTGGTGCTCTATCCACTGCACCACCTAGCTGCCCCACTGCCAATGGATTTTGATAATTCAGGAAGAGTGAGGTTGATGGCTTTGTGCTTCTCTGCCTCACTTAAATCCAATTCATGAGCAAATTAAGATATCACTGTGATGTCATTGCTCCTCTTTGAAAATAAAAGACAAACAACAAACTGATCACATACTAAATATTTAGTAAATATTTGTTTATCTATTGGTTGAATATGTAGAAATCATGTAGACAAATCTTGCTTATTGTAAATAAAACAAGTGGAATTTTCTCCCTTTTCATTTTTAAGGCTAACAATTTGATTTCTTCTTTCCTTTTTCTACTGAAATTTATCAAGGGTTTATCTATTTTGTTGGTTATTTCATAAAACCAACTCTTAGTTGTATTTATTAATTCAATAGTTTTTTACTTTCAATTTTATTGATCTCTTCTTTTTATTTTTATAATTTCAAGTTTAGTATTTGATTGGAGTTTTTTAATTTGCTCTTTTTCTATCTTTTTTAGTTGTAAGCCTAATTCATTGATTTTTCTCTTTCTCTATTTTATGCAAGTAAGCCTCTAGAGATATTAAATTTGCCATTATTACTGCCTTGGCTACAGCCCACATTTTAATAAGATGTCTCATTATTGTCATTCTCTTGGGTGAAATTATTACTTGTGTCTATGATTTGCTGTCTTACCCAATCATTCATTACGATGAGATTATTTAATTTCCAATTACTTTTGGGTCTATTTTCCCCTGGCTTTTTATTGTGCATAATTTTTTAATGCATTTTGATCTGAGAAGGATACATTTACTATTTGTTTTTTCTGCATTTGAATTTGAGGTCTTTATGTCCTAATATATAGTCAATTTTTGTATAGATTCCATGAACTGCCAAGAAGAAAGTATATTCCTTTCTTTCTCCATTCAGTTTTCTCCAAAGATCTATCATACCCAATCTTTCTAGTGTTCTATTTATATCTTTAACTTCTTTCTCATTTATTTTGTGGTTTGATTTATCTAGTTCTGAGAGTGCAAGATGGAGATTTCCTACTATTATAGTTTTGCTGTCTTTTTTTTCTAGAAGCTCTCTTAACTTCTCCTTTAGGAATTTAGATACTAAACCACTTGGTGCATATATGTTTAGTATTGATATTGTTTCATTATCTATAGTTCCCTTCTTTATCTCTTTTAATTAGATTAATTTTTGCTTTTGCCTGATCTGACATCAGGATGGCTACCTCTGCTTTTTTTTTTTTTTTGCACCCGAAGCATAGTAGATTCTGCTCCAGCCTTTTATCTTTATTCTATATCTGTCACCCTGCTTCAAGTGTGTTTCCTGTAAACAATATATTGTAGGATTCTGGCTTTTAATCCAGTCTGTTATCTGCCTCTGCTTTATGGGGGAGTTTACCCCATTCACATTTATGGTTAAAACTACTAATTCTGTATTCCCTGCCATCTTATTATCCCCAAATTATGCTTTTCTCTTTCCTTTCCCCCTTTCCTCCTTCCCCAGTATTAGACTTATGAGCACCACTTGCCTAATGCAGCCCTCCCTCTCTAAAATCCCTCCCTCCCCTTGAAGTCCCTCCCCTTTTCTTAAATCTTTTCCTTACTATTTCTAGATTCCCTTCTATTTAGTCTACCCCTTCCCTTTTCACTTTTCCCCTCCCACTTTTCAATGAGGTAGAAGTTTCTATGCAAACCAAATTTGTCTAATATTTTCTCTTTGAGCCAAATCTGATAAGAGTAAGATTCACACTATGTTCATCACCCTCCCTTCATTCTCAAAAGATATAATAGGTTTCCTTTGCCTCTTCGTGAAATGTAGTTTCCCTCTTTTTACCTCCACTTTTTCCTTTTTCTGGTATAATTTCCTTTCTACCTCTAGTTCCTTTTTTATATTATAACAGTAAAATCAAATTAGATATGTACTCTTTATGTATACCTATAACAGATATACAGTTCTCAAGAGTTCTTTTTACCTTTTTGTGCTTCTCTTGAGTCCTATATTTGGAGGTCAAAATTTTTGTTTAGCTCAGGTTTTTTCATCAGATATAAATGGAATTCACCTATTTCATTCAATGTCCATTTTCTTACCTGGAAGAATATGCTCAATTTGGCTGTGTGAATTATTCTTTGCAGCATACCAAGTTCTTTTGCTTTTTGGAATATCAGATTCCAGGCCTTCTGATCCTTTAATGTGGATGCTGCTAAATCATTAGGGATTCTTATTGTGGCTCCTCAGTATTTTTTTTCTGGCTGCTTATAGCATTTTTCCTTGGTCTGATAACTCTGGAATTTAGCCACAATATTTCTTGGAATTTTGATTTTGGGATCTCTTTCAGTAGGTGATCAATGAATTCTTTCAATGTCTATTTTACCTTCTGTTTCTATAATATCTGGGCAGTTCTCTTTGACGATTTCCTGAAAAATACTATCTAGGCTCTTTTTTTCATCACAATTTTCAGTGAGTCCAACAATCCTTAGATTATCTCTTCTACATCTGTTTTCCAGGTCTGTTGTTTTTCCAGGTAGGTATTAATTTTTTTTTCTATTTTTTCTTTTTCTTATTTTTTTTTGTTTTGTTTTGCTTGATTGATTCTTGATGTCTCCTTGAGTCATTCATTTCCATTTGTTCAAGTCTGATTTTTTTTTTACTTAATAATTTTTTATTATATATATATATATTTTTTTATAATATTATCCCTTGTATTCATTTTTCCAAATTATCCCCCCCTCCCTCTTATTCCCTCCCCCCGATGACAGGCAATCCCATACATTTTACATGTGTTACAATATAGTCTAGGTACAATACATGTGTGTGAATATCATTTGCTTTTTCTGCATCTATTGAGATGATCATATGGTTCTTATTAATTTGATTATTAATATGGTCAATTATATTAATAGTTTTCCTAATATTAAACCAGCCCTGCATTCCTGGAATAAATCCTACTTGATCATAGTGTATTATCCTGGAGATGATTTTCTGAAGTCTTTTCGCTAATATCTTATTTAAGATTTTAGCATCAATATTCATTAAGGAGATTGGTCTATAATTTTCTTTCTCAGTTTTCGATCTACCTGGTTTAGGTATCAGTACCATGTCTGTGTCATAAAAGGAGTTTGGTAGGACTCCTTCATCCCCTATTTTTTCAAATAATTTATATAATTTATAAATAATATATATAACATTGGGGCTAATTGTTCTTTAAATGTTTGGTAGAATTCACATGTGAATCCATCTGGCCCTGGGGATTTTTTCCTGGGGAGTTGATTAATAGCTTGTTCTATTTCTTTTTCTGAAATGGGACTATTTAAGCAATTTATCTCCTCCTCTGTTAATCTAGGGAGCCTATATTTTTGGAGGAAGTCATCCATTTCACTTAAGTTATCAAATTTATTGGCATAAAGTTGGGCAAAGTAACTCCTTATTATTTCTCTAATTTCCTCTTCATTGGTGGAAAGATCCCCCTTTTCATTTGTAAGACTATCAATTTGATTTTCCTCTTTCTTTTTTTTGATCAAATTTACCAAAGGTTTATCTATTTTATTGGCTTTTTCATAAAACCAACTCTTGGTTTTATTTATTAATTCAATAGTTTTTTTTACTTTCAATTTTATTGATTTCTCCTTTTAATTTTTGTATTTCAAGTTTAATTTTTGGTTGGGGGTTTATAATTTGGTCTTTTTCTAGCCTTTTAAGTTGTAAGCCCAATTCGTTAATCTTCTCTTTCTCTATTTTCTTCAAATAAGCCTCTAAAGATATAAAGTTTCCCCTTATTACTGCTTTAGCTGCATCCCAAAGATTTTGATATGATGTCTCATCATTGTCATTATCTTGGGTGAAATTGTTAATTGTTTCTATAATTTGCTCTTTCACCCAGTCATTCTTTAAGATGAGATTATTCAGTTTCCAATTACTTTTTGGTCTATTTACCCCTAACTTTTTACTGAATGTAGCTTTTATTGCATTGTGATCTGAGAAGAAGGCAGTTATTATTTCTGCCTTCCTACACTTAATTTTGAGATCTTTATGTCCTAATATATGGTCTATTTTTGTATAGGATCCATGAACTGCTGAGAAGAAAGTATATTCCTTTCTATTGCCATTCAGTTTTCTCTAAAGGTCTATCATACCTAGTTTTTCTAATGTTCTATTTACTTTTTTAATTTCTTTCTTGTTTGTTTTGAGGTTTGATTTGTCTAAATCTGAGAGTGCAAGGTTGAGATCTCCCACTATTATAGTTTTACTGTCTATTTCTTCTTGTAATTCTCTTAACTTTTCCTTTAGAAAGTTAGATGCTATACCACTTGGTGCATATATGTTTAGTATTGATTTGGCTTCATTATTTATGCTACCTTTCAGCAGGATATAGTTTCCTTCCTTATCTTTTTTAATGAGATCTACTTCTGCTTTTGCTTGATCTGAGATAAGGATAGCTACCCCTGCTTTTTTGGCTTTACCTGAAGCATAATAGGCTCTGTTCCAACCTTTTACCTTTACTCTGTATGTATCTCCCTGCTTTAAGTGTGTTTCCTGTAGACAACATATTGTAGGGTTCTGCTTTTTGATCCAATCTGTTATCCGTCTCCGTTTGATGGGATCGTTCATCCCATTTACATTTACAGTTAAAATTACTAATTCTGTATTTCCTGCCATCGTATTATCCCCAGATTATGCTTTTTTTCCCTTGACCCCCCTGATCCCCCTCCCCGATATTTAATTTACAGACCCCCCTTGTGACGTGCAACCCTCCCTCTTTTTTTTTTTTTTTAGGATCCCTCCCCCCTCCCTCCAAGTCCCTTCACTTATTCTCCTTTTCCTTTTCCCTTTTCCTCTCCCCCCTTTTAATGAGGTGAGAGAAAATTCTCTGAAAAACAAATATGTTAATTATTTACTCTTTGAGCCTCTCCTGATGAGAGTAAGATTCACACAATGATTCTCCCCCTCACTAAGTTCCCTCAGATATGGTGTATTTTCTATGCCTCTTCCTGGGATGTAGTTTCCCTCTTTTTATCATTCCTTCCCCTTTTTCTGAACCGACCTCCTTCCCTTTACTACACCCCCCTTTTTTTCTTTTATATCAGTAAAATCAAATTATCCTTGAGTACTTTTTATATACCCACAACAGAGTTACAGTTCTCAAGGGTTCTGTGTACCTTTTTCTGTTTCTCTTCAGTCTTGTGGATGTAGATCAAATTTTTTGTTTAAGTCTGGTTTTTTTCTTAGAAACATATAGAATTCCTCTGTTTCATTGAATGACCATCTTCTTCCACGGAAAAAGATGCTAAATTTAGCTGGGTAGTTCATTCTTGGTTGCAGTCCTTGATCTTTTGCCTTACGGAATATCAGGTTCCAGGCCCTTCTATCTTTTAATGTGGAGGCAGCCAGATCTTGGGTGACCCTTATTGTGGCACCTTGGTATTTAAATTGTTTTTTTCTAGCTGCTTGCAGGATTTTCTCCTTTGTGTGGTAATTCTGCAGCTTAGCCACTATATTCCGTGGTGTTCTTTTTTTAGGGTCTATTTCAGAAGGAGTTCGATGAATTCTTTCCACATCTACTTTCCCTTCTGTTTCTATTATCTCTGGACAGTTCTCTTTGATAATTTCCTGTAAAATAGAATCTAGGCTCTTTTTTTGGTCATAGTTTTCTGGAAGTCCAATAATCCGCAGATTATCTCTCCTAGATCTATTTTCCAGGTCTATAGATTTTCCCAGTAAGTATTTGACGTTGTTCTCCAGCTTCTAATTTTTTTTTGTTTTGTTTGATTGATTCTTGGGTTCTCTGTGAATCATTCATTTCTATTTGTTCCATCCTGACTTTTAAGGAGTTATTTTCTTCTTTCACAGTTTTTAGTTCTTTTTGTAAATGCCCAATTTCGTTTTTAAATGAATTATTTTGCTCTATTGAATTTTTTTCCATTTCCCTATTTTTTTTTGAGAATTATTTTCTTTTTCCAATTCAGAAATTCTATTTTCTTGAGACTTTTTTATCTTTTCCAATTCAGAAATCCTACTTTCCTGTGTTTTTTTAACCTTTTCTAATTCATAAATTTTGTTTCCCTGCATCTCCTGTGAATTCTTTATTTTTTCCAACTCCAATTTCAGGACGTTGTTATTCTCTATCATAGCTTCCCTTTCCTTTCCCCATTTTTCTTCAAACTCCCTTAATTTTTTAAGAGTTTCTTCTAGGAGAGAGTTATGTGATGGGGGGCAGGAATCGTTCCCCTTTAGGTTGTTATCTGCTGTCTCTCTGCTGTTAACTTCCTCGGGGTTGGATACCCGCTCTTTCTCTGTATAGAAGGAATCTATAGTTTTTCTGGCTTTTTTGCTCATATTTAAAAAATCTTTTGGGGTCTGTCCCTGGGGTAGGAAATTATTTATTTACTTCTTTACCAGCTTCCTCCCAGACCAGATGGATGCAGCGGCTCCTGCGCCTGAGCTAAGATAGAGCTCTGGGAGAGAGTTCCCCACCCCCTCCCTGGAAGTGCCTCAGAGGTGATTAGCACTGCTGTGCCCCGAGGGCGCTGAACAGTAAAGGCAGCACAAAGCCCAGCCTATGTGTCCGGGTGGGGCGTGGATGTCTGCAGCAGGTGACGTGAAAAGCCCCTGTGCTCAAACTGGAAGTGTCTGCCAGAAACCACAGTCCCTAGTTCAAAGGTTCCGCTTCTCTGGGACTTCCTGGAACTGAGTTCCACTCCCTCCAGCTAAACTAGGCAGTGTGTGTTGCCTTGGGCCGTATCCACCCACTTGTCAATCTCTTAACTATTCTCAGGTGGTAGCTGAGGCCACACCCCCTGGTGCCAAGATCTGCTGAGTCACCTCCAGGATACGGGGAAAATCTAATCTGAGTTTTTAAAGTATTTTGGCTTTCTCTTCTGAACTGCTAAATAATTAGCAGAGAAGAGCTAACAGCCTGTGCCAGATTCCTTTATCTCAGTGGCTTCTCTGATCCCAGAGCCCTTCCCAGCACGATGGGCAGAGTATGCTAGCACCCAGCCGTCTGTGCTGGCCTCTCTTCTTCCTCCCCTGGGGACTGACCTTTTCTGTTGAAACTGCAGATTCTCTTCAGCTGGTAAGTCGTGCTTCCAGTCCTTGTGGTATCTATCAGACCTGGGCTTATTTTGAGACTTAATTTATCTAATTGGTTGTGAGGGAGTGAGGATGTTCACAGAGTCGTGTGTTTCTTCTCCGCCATCTTGGCCTCAAGTCTGATTTTTAATGAATTATTTTCTTCATTTACTTATTAAATTTATTTTTTCATTCGTCCAAAAGAGTTTTTAAATGAGGTGTTTTGTTCCATTGATTTTTTTTCATTTTGCCATTTTTTTTAAATAATTATTTTTTTTTCCAATTCACAAATTCTGTTTTCCTGGGAATTGTTTATCTTTTCCAGTTCACAGATTATGTTTTTCAGGTAGTTGATTTCTTTATGCACTCTAGCTTTTCATGAGTAATATGACTTATTCTGACCCTCTTGCAATGCTTTCCTTTCCTTTCCCCATTTTTCTTCTAGCTCTCTTTTAAGATCCTTTTTACTTTCTTCTATGAAAGCCTTGTATGATGGAGATCAGATCATATCCTCCTTTGGATCTAGAGACAAACTGTTTTTAGTCTCCTCAGGGTTTGAAGTCTGCTCCCTTTCCATATAAAAGGTATCTATAGTTAGAGTCCACTTTGCCTGTTTGCTCACTTTGGAAAACAAAACAAAACAAAACAAAAAAACTATAGTCTGCTTATGGGGGCAGTGGGGTATTTCCAAGCTGCCTCTACAGACAACAGGAAGTGGCAGTGAAGCAGCAGTGGGATAGCACTCACCGGCTTCATAGGAATTAGCAGTTGTACTGAAATCAGCAGTAGCAGAAAGGCAGCAATTGTGGCTGCACTGGGACCAACAACTGCAGCTGCACTGAGACCAACAACTGGGACTGGGCCTAGATCACACTGATTCACTCTGGATGTTGAGTGGATATGGTCAGGTCCTGAGAGACTCTAGCATTTTGAGATTATAGTCTTTACCTACTGTGTTTATAGCTTCTCTGCTGATCTACTGGCTTGCTGCAAGGGCAAAGTAGCCAACACTGTGGTAGAATTTTCCCTGCGGATTTTCCACCAGCAGAGATCACACCCCACCCCCCTCTGGTCTGCTCAGTATGAGCTGTTTCCTGTGCTCTTACTGCCTGCCTGAGGTCTGTGACGAGTCTAACCCTGTTCTATTCTCATTCACAAGCAAAACAGACCTTTTCTGGTGAATAATGAGAGTATATTCAATTGGTAATGTGTTGTACTCTCAATATTCGTGAGTCTAACAGTCATGCACTAATTTTGAGGCTGAATTTCATTAAAATAGATTGAGGGAAAAGGAGAGTTTATGAAGATGCATGGTCCTCTCCACCATCTTAGCTCCACCCACCAAATAGTCTGATTGTCCTTCATTCTCTTCTCTTCTCTCTCTCTCTCTCTCTCTCTCTCTCTCTCTCTCTCTCTCTCTCTCTCTCTCTCTCTCTCTCTCCCTCCCTCTCTCTCTCTCTCTCTCTCTCTCTCTCTCTCTCTCTCTCTCTCTCTCTCTCTCTCTCTCTCTCTGTGTATATATATATATATATATGTATGTATTTATATATAGACACAGACAAGTTAAATGAATTGCCCATGATCTAGTCAGTATCTTAAGTTGGATTTGAACTTGACTTCTCATACAACACTGTCCTTGGATATTTACTACCAAACCTTGATCTATTGGAAGGGGGTTCATCATAACAAGGGAAAGAGCACTCTTCTGGAATTTAAGAGGTCATAAAAAGGAAGGGATTGGATTCTACAATGCCTAAAACCTTGACTTTCTCTTAAGATTATATGTGTCTTTGCTATGCGAGTTCTAGGAGCAGTTCTGACCCAATCACCTCACTAGGCCTCAGTTTCTTTAGCTGTAAAATTAGGGGTAAAATTAAAGTTATAATTTCTCTATTGTGAAAACATTGAAAGGAAATCTTTTTGTAAATACTAACTCTACAATAGAACATACTGTAAAAGGAGGTGATGGGGTTTCCTTTCCCACTTTTTTTTTCTTAAAATAATGAAAGACCATTCTCCTATATTGTTTACAAATCTTAGAACCTCTCTGATGGAAAGGAAGTGCAGCAGAAACCTATTGATGTTCCTTCTCCAATTTAATTATATATAGGTCATCCTATCTGAATTTTAATTTGAATGCATTCACTGTGTGAATAATAAAGTGGGAACTATCTGTGAAGAAGGTAGAGAGGCAGCTTATTCTCACTGGTTCCCATTAAGTCTGTGAAATATATAAATGCAAAGGAATAGTAATTGCATCTTAGATAAAATGTTAAAAGTTTTGAAATTAAGTAATATGAAGAAAAAAAATACAGTGTAACTATATACCCTCCCCTAGAAACCTGAAGAAGCAGATTCTAAAAGAGATTTGAAGATGAGTTCAACATCAAAACTCACTTCTGATGTTCTTTGTGAAGTATTCCATCCACTGACGGGTCGTAGAGTCTCCCAGGATATAAATGAGCTTTCCCTTCAAGCAAACAGTCATTTGGGTCTCAGTGTCGAAATGAGACAAATTGCAGGAGACCAGATTCCATGTGTTATTCCAGACATAGCCAGTGGGGATTGAGGACCACATCTCAGGTTTACATTTCCCTTTTAATGATATTGTTTGCTCTGTCAATGAAATACAATAATAGTTTCAAAAATATTAAAGAAACAAAAGTAATCTAGACATATTGATTATTCTGGTTTAAATTTATTTGCATGCTGAGCCATAGATAATCTTGGGAATTCATTAACATTGTTAGGTAGCTCTCTAAGACCAAACATTATGCGTAGTTAATTACTGAAGCTAAAAAAAAAGTTGTATTTTTAACTTAAAGGCACCCTTGTCTGATTTTTGTTAGCTAGATGTGATAGCTATGATTAAAAGGTTGTTAGCCTACCCTTATCATGAAAAGGTGGAAGTGGATGCACATTAAGCACAGAAGCCACTGTTGCTGTAGTTTTTCCTTTGTTCTTGGAGAGGACCAAAGACATCTGGAAGGTAATGTCTTGACTTGCAAGTGAATTGAATTTAACTGAAACTGGGTTTTGCAGAATCATCAGCCTCATCCTCTCCTCCAGTGTCAAAGGAACCTAATGTCAAGGCAATGGTGCCAAAGGCAATGGGAGACCTTCATCTTTTTAAGTTAAGATCTCTCCTAGTTGTCAGATTATCTGAAGCAATGCCCATTCAGTAACTAAAGGCTAGGTAAGAACTGAGACAAAACAAAGTCTAGTTTGCCTTCACAAAAGAATCAATCTGGGAAGAGAAGACCCTCAGAGTTTCTGGCCAGAACAGAAACAATTACTATTTACATTCACACTGAGACTTTAAAACCCAAATAGTGAGCATGTGAGGCTTATATTGAGACCTATTTTTTTGGCCAATATGTGAAGGCCAAAGTAATTTAAAGGCACAGTCAAGTAGTTCCACTTAAACCACAATGGGTTTTTATCAAAGACTTGTTTTCCAGACTATTTTTCAAAAAAGCATAAATGAAAACTACATGAGACAAAAAAAAACATTAATTATCTCAGTTTTTTTTTTTTGGGGGGGGGGAGAGAGAGAAATAATAAAATAAATAAATAGGAAAGGAAAAGATTAGTCCTAGAGAAGTATAAGTAATCAAAATGTATATTCCTTTGATATATGACCCATACGTAAGACCCACATAGACAGAGGGAAAGAAGGAGGAAGAGAAAGAGGAGGAAAAGAAGAAGAAGGAAATATCCAGTTGCCCAGGAACTGATG
This sequence comes from Sminthopsis crassicaudata, assembly GCF_048593235.1. Taxonomy (NCBI): domain Eukaryota; kingdom Metazoa; phylum Chordata; class Mammalia; order Dasyuromorphia; family Dasyuridae; genus Sminthopsis; species Sminthopsis crassicaudata. The sequence continues at coordinate 521,143,522 of NC_133619.1, forward strand.
AGTTGCCAATTACTACTATTCATAAATTGTTATTCATCCTTTGTCCTTGAAGAGAACTATGCTTTAGCTGACTAAACTTAGAATCAATCAATCAATCAACAGCATTTATTAAATTCTTGTTCATTCTTTGTTTTTGAAGAGAACTATGCTTTAGCTGACTGGACTTAGAATCAATCAATTAATCAACAAGTATTTATTAAATATGTACTGTATGCCATAGAGCAGCTAAGTGGTACAGTAGAGTGATAGACTTGAATTCAAGAAAACCTGAGTTCAAATCTGGCTTTATAGACTTTAATAACACATTTCAGGTGTGAGAAATGACCAGTACAAAAGGTTTGTGATCCAGGACAGAATATCATGTGTTCTGGCACTCTGTGTGATCATAGTGAATGGGAAGAGACATTTAGGGGAGAAGAGGATTTGTAGGGGGAAGGGGAGAACAATGAGTTTATGTTGGACATGTGGAGTTTGAGAAGTCTCCAGGAAATCCAATTCCAAAGTCTAATACCCAATTTTAAGCTCCTTTTAAGGAAAAATAACCTAAGAACAAGAGATGACCAAAGGTATGGCTGAATTACTAGAGCAATAGTGGGTTGTCCTTTGTTGGAGATCTTCAGTCAGAGATTGATTAACTCATCAGGAATATTAGAAAAGATTCAGAACCAAACTTAGGGCAGATGATCTCTGAAGTACTTTCTAACCCTGAGAGGTGGTGATGTTTATTTTGTTTTAAAAGCATACTCCAAGAAAATAATGATCTTGACAAGGGAACCCCAAAACTCTGAAAAATCCTCAAAGGAGAAAACCTCCTTGGACTCTTCCTCAGGGAGAGGACTCCACCCTAAGCACAAACAGTTTCATCTTTGTTATCTGGGTGGGGTTGGCTCAGTCCTGAAATCCATTGAATTCAATTCAAATTCTAACCCTGGCTAAAACCAGCCCAGAGCCAACCTGGGACTCCACCCACAAGCCCCTTCAGCTTGTATCCAAAGCCCCCTATTATAAAAGAGGCAAGCTGGAGTCCTCTCTTTGCAGAGGTCCCAAACATGGCAGCTATGCCACACTTGGCACGCCAAAGGATCTCTGCCCAAGGGAACCCTGGTTCTGGTGTTTTTTATCTCTACCTTCAACTTTACTAACTAGACTTTACTTCCAAACCCCATAATAAACCTCTTTTATCAATCTAGGTTTTCGGGTCTGTAAATTCTTTTACAGGGGACTCTTGCACCGCTACTTGACCTCATTTAACTCTGTATCCTTGCACTGAATCCAAAAGGGTTACAGAGAGCTCTATTTGCCTCCCTGTACTCCGAACCTGCCACTAGACCTTAATTAAACCCTAATTTCATTTAGGTACCCCCAATTCTAAACCTCATCAATCGTGATGTTTTAACATAAATGACTTATTTTAATTATTTAATGAAAAGACTTTATTAATATTGGTGTACAATCTTTACTAATAATACCAAGAAAGTGGATCAATAAATAAACATTTATATGTAAATTTATAGATACAAAACAAGTTATATACTTTATAAAAAATAAATAACTAGTAGAAGGAATTAAGAGGATATTGGAAAGATGCTACAAAGGTGAAACTGATAGGTCTTTGGCTACAGTTTGGATGTGGGAAGTAAGAGGATAGTAAAGAATCCAAAAGAAGTTCTGGGTTTCAGGACTGGGAGGATGGCACTACCCTGTACAATAACAGGGAAGTTAGGAAAGAGGGAAAGATAATGAGTACTATTGGGGACATTTTTAATATCATATTTAAGATGTCTACTGGAAATCCAGTTCAAGATCTCTGAAAGGGATTTGGAGATGAAGAGAGAAATTGGGTCAGAAAAGGTAAATTTGAGAATCATCAACATAGAGATGGTAATTAAACCCATAGTAGCTGATGATATCACCAAGTAAAGTAGTATAAAGGAGAAGAGAAGAGGAACCAGGACAAAACCCTGAGGGATACCTATGATTAGAAGGTATGATCTGGAGGATCATACTTCCAGAAAAGGAGGCAGAGGAACAGTTAGATGGGCAGAAGGAAAATCAGGAGAGAATTGCATCCTGAATTTTACATATTCTATCTTAAACTCAGAGAATACGTGCTTGGAGTAATTCTGATTTAGAGTGTTGATATTTAAAAAGAATACATACTGTTACACACTGAGACACTGATGGAATCAAAGTTGTTCAAAATCTCCACCCCTGTGTTGAACCTTAAAAAGAAAGACACATAAGTTATCCAACTGGCAGCCTAGAATTCAAAAGAGAATAAAGACCAACTCAACTCATTTGCCTCAGCAAGTCTGGGTTGTAAGTAGGGAATTAAGATCTCTGGAAATAGTAGACAGTTTCAGACCATGTAATAAATTAATAAATAAATATACATATCTGTATGGGTATACATATATATATATATATATACATACATATTATACATATAATATATATTGTATAAAGATAATTATTGCCTATATTATAGAGTCATGTCCAAAGTGGCTTTACATCCACATTCCTACATGACTTCTCATGAACCTTCATGAGAATACATAAATAAATTCATCTTCATGAGCCTTAACTCTTATTCAAGTACTCATGGAGGCAGGACAGTTCTTGAAGAATTTATTTACCTGTTAAAGAGGCTTTTCTCTAGGATGCTAAGATAGGAAAGTTCCTTATTCTTAGATTTTAGTTGGGCCAGTGCATCACAGGACACTTGTGGAGGTTTCACACAGTAGAAAGCTTCTTGATCTCGGTGATCCAGGTATTGGCATAGTTCAGCACTTGTATTTAGAACCAGGCCACATTCAGTGAAGACCTGGGATGTGCCATTGTTAAATTGGCCTATGAAATTCACCTTATCATAGCCCCTATTCCTTGCTCTCCATAGTGCAGACACCCCTTCACTAGGATGGATAAGCAGAAGAGACACGGAGATTCTGCCTTCCCAGAATAAAGTGAAGCTGACAAGGTAGGTGCCATTGTTGAAGTCAGTCACTTTTCCTGAAGCTCCTGCCTTCAGATCTGGAGAAGAAATCCTAGCCCTTAAGAAGTCCCCTCCATATTTTTTTCTTTGTCCCAAGTAGTCTCTCACCTCCAACAAAATATCTAGCTTATCTGCTGTGCAGTAAGTAGTTTTAGGATCGATGATTCTGGCCACACTGTGGGCTGCACTTGTGGTGGTGTTGAAATGAGAGAATGGCCTGTGTGGAATGAGCTGGTCTAGTTGTTTCTTGATTTTGTTTATTTTCAAGTCAATATTTGTTTGATCGATTGATATTTTAGGACACAAGGGTATTCTTGAAGCATTGCAGTGATATATAGAAATGGGAAAGTCCAGTTTAGGCCAGAACTGAAATAATAAGAAATATGACTTACTATGGGCAAAACAGAATTTTCCCCTATTTTATTATCTTTAATTGTTGATAAGTTTGTATCTTTTAACACATAACCTTTTACTATTACTTATCTGTTATACTATAGAGCAAGGCAGACTGACAGAGAAATAAGCAACAGGATAGAATAAAAGGCAGGCTGGCAAACAAAAGAAAAGAAGGGAATGGAAAGGAAGGGAAGGTAAGAGAAGGAAAGGGGAAAAAAGAAAAAAAAAAGAAAAGGAAAAGGGAGGGAAGGAGAGGAGAGACAAATGGATAAATATTCATAATCAGGGGATTTGACATGGATTTGAAGGAACTGAGAAAATATTTGTTGTTTGTTTGTTTTTCATTCTTTCATCCTTACATGCAAGGAAATTAGATTTAAGTTAGGGAGGGCTGTGCAAGTTCATAAACATCTGGGTCCAAGGGCAAGATATAGAACATGAAGATTAGAAATGACCCTGGATGTGGTGGGAAACTGCCATTTTTAAACTAAGATGTTTAACGGGTCTCAGTTTGACTGAGGCAATGCCCAATCCATGATTAAGGCTAAGTAAGATATGAGGCAAAAAATGTCTGCCTTTACCTAGTCAAAAAAAAAAAACAAAACAGTCTGGGAGGAGAAAGTCCTCAGGGTTTTTAGTCAAAAGAGAAACAATTGCCATTTACATTTACTTTGAATCAATTAGAGCCCAGACAATGACTAAGTGGTTAGACTATGGACAAACTTTAGAGAGCAACAGTCAGATGAGACTCAAGATGAGAACCCAAAGTGCCAGGTTACAAGTGATGGGGAGGTCAGAAAAGCCTTTTTCTTAGAAAGTGATGGGGATAGCAGAGAAGAAACATAAGGGGTGATTCCTTGAAAGTGTGAAAGTTGGTTTAAGTTCAATGCTCAGGAAGATCTAGTTATATTCTTAGGTGGGATGGAAAGAGCTAGCTCATAAGAGGTGCTTAAGTGGGAGGATGAACATTGGCGGGGAGCAGAGACAGCATCAGTTTTTAGACTGAGCTAAAAGAACACTTTATAAGAGTATTAATAGCATGACAACAGCCTGAATTATATTTTTATCAAGATCATCAAATCAATCAATGGACATTTATTAAGCTTTAACTAGGGACTAGTGCAGTATTCATTGCACTAAATCCTGGAAATAGAAAAAAAAATAATCCCTTTTTTCAAAGAGTTTATATTTAAGTAATGTAGGCAACCTATATATGATATTATACATAAAATAAATTCAAAGTAGATGAAAGACAGCCTTAGAAGAAATGATACTAATAGCTTTGGATACAGGAGGAGATCTTTCTGGGGGTAGTGACATGAATTCTTTTTTTTTAAATTCAATTTTATTTTTATTTTCAGGTCTGTATTCTTTTCCCCTCCTATGGAGAAAGCAAGAAAAACAAAATTCTTGTTACAAACATGTATAGTAAAGAAAAGGAAACTCCTACATTATCCATGTATATTATATATGTGTATATATGTATTATATGTGTGTGTATGTGTATATGTCTATATATATGCATATGTACCTTGATTTTTGCCTCAGACACTATTACCTTTCTTTATGGAGGTGAGCAACATGTTTCATGAGGAATTCTTTGGAACAGTGATTGGTCATTGGAATGATTAGTTTCCACAACTTTCAAAACTACTTATATTTTTAATATTGTTTGTTATTGTAGAAATTGATTGATTCACTAACTGATCCTGTTGAGTTTAAAGAAATTAGGAAACTGTAAGAATCAGAGGCTAGAAAGAAGAAAGGAAAATGCAATGTGGAAAAATAAAGAAATAAGAAATAGAATATTATGTCAAAAGACGTGATATTAGTAATTAAGGAGGGACAAAATTGAACATTATCCCTGTGTGTTGCTCACTCTCTCATGCAGGCTCATACTAGATCCCCCAAAGAGAAGCCTGCATGAATAGTGAATATCAGAAGAGCAATAGCAATCCCATAATTGTTTTTATCCTCAAAATTCTGGTTACTATACTAGCTGAGAGTAATTTGAACACACACACACACATAGTGTACATATATATACATATATATGCATGTTTAAATATATAGGTATTTATATCTGTTTCTGTATATATGTATTTATATATATGTTTATGTATAGATAGAGCAATATGTATAGAGGGCTTTTTCTCCCTTTTGTCCCTTCTTAAAAATCATGTTTTTCCTGTAATTTTCCACTATGCTGTCACCCTGGGGGCACTTCCTTATTCTGAGTCTATAAAATTGGTCCTCAGTAATCAACTGAGACTTAGCAGAAGTCAGAACAGGAACTGGTTAAAATCTACTCCTCAATAGTGGGATGTGTATAAGACAGAGAGACAGAGGAAGGGAGGGAAAGAAAGAGATCATAGAGGAGATAAAAAGGAATGAGATCAAGTGAGACCAAGAGCATAAATAGCTTGTTGACCTTGGCAACAAGATGAACTACCTTTTCTTCAGAACTTGGAGAACAAAAAAGGAGAGGGTGATGAAGAGAGGTTGTGAGGGCATAGAATAGGGGAAAATATGGATCTCATGAAGAATATTTTGATTTTCTCAGTAAGTGATAAGATCCTCAAACTGAGCAGGAAGGTGTTGGGGAGAAGGAATGGGAGAAAGATGTAAGAAGTTTGAGAAGCTCTGCTCTAAGAATCAAAAAGCTTGTATTCTGGTCTGAGTTCTGTCACTAATCAGCTGCCCAACTCTCAACAAAGTATTAAACATCTTTGGGCATCAACTTCCCTACTTGTAAAAAGAAAGGACTGAATTATTGTGATTTTATACAGCTATAAAATTTAATAATCCTATTATTGTATTCTCTATGCAATTCCTATGAGTTTCTAACTCTAAGGTCCTTTTGGAGGAGGAAGCTCAACATTTGCCATTCTATCTAGTTTCATAAATTGCCTGGACAGAAGTTTCTTAGTTCCAATCTAACAGGACAATGTAACAATCTAGTAGGACAACTTTTTTAGAAGTATCATAAAAATTTAAAACATTGCTGTTGTCTCCATGCTTGTTACTTTCTTATGTCAAAGGCAGCCCTCTACCAGGGGTTCTCAAACTATGGCCCATGGGCCAGATGATGCCCACTGAGGAAGTTGATGTGCCCGCCCGGTTATGGCAAATGGGCTGAGGGGCTGAGACAGAGTGTGAGTTTTTGTTTTTACTATAGTCCGACCCTCCCACAGTCTGAGGGACAGTGAACTGGCCCCCTATTTAAAAAGTTTGAGGACCACTGCATCAAGACTTTGCATAGCAGACATATTTTAGGTGTTCTATGTTTTCAACTCCCAGAAATCAATTTAGAACCTGAGACACTCTGTCTTGAGGGCAGTATTGGGTACTCCTTCAAATGTCCTTGAAATTCAAGATGGACTTGGGGAACATAAAAAATGAGCCCTCGAGATAAAGCCTATTTCCAGGCTCTGTATAAACTTTAGAGACAGTAGTCCTTTTTAATTTTTTAAGAAAAATCTTAAGTCATTTTGTGATAAATATACCATTGGCACTCCCCTCTGTGATTCTTTTTTTTAAATTGTATTTGCTTTGGGATAGAGTATACTACTGGGAAATAAAACATTGTTTACCTTTGAGAAGTTTTTAGAAACTATCAAAATGATCAAAGCAGTCAATACATACATCATAATAACCAGTAGTTTCCAAGCAGTCAGGTTTGAAGTCCTGCTAAGCAGCCTAAGAGAGATGAACATTTAAAAAAAAAAATGCAAAGAATAGTAAAAAGGACATTGCTTTATGCTTAGCTATCATCCTTTTTAACAGCTCTCTAATTCTTAGAATGTTATTGTTTGCTTGGTTCACATTTTTCTCTTTTTGACTCTGAAAATGTGCCAATAGCATATCATATAGACAGGAAGGACATTAAACATGACGAGGCTGCTTATGTCTGAATAATGAATTACTAAGACAATTTTGTTCAGAGAATGAGCCTTTCCAACCTCCTTAGGGAATTTTCCCTAATTATAATGGATGTCTCTTCTTGCCACAACACCCCTCACCCCTCAGGTCACCAAGGATTCAATAGGCATAGAAAAATTTTCTGTACGAGTTAACAAAGAAAAAAACATTACAACATTACTGTTTAAGTACTTTAATTAAATGAAGTGGCAATTTTTCTTCCTCTTTCCTGCTTGAGCCAGTCCCCTATACTGGGGACAGTTCAATAAGAATCTCAAAAATGGAAAAATCAAACAGAAGCCCTCTGGTTCAGCTTGGCTATGAACTATCTCTGTAGGATACACAATAAGATGGCACCGAATCATCTTTCAAAAACCCTTCATGAGGAGGAACACACTAGATCCAAACAATCTATAACAATTTTGGATAACTAATCATTATGAAATTTTTACTTACATTGAAAAGAAATCAGCGCCACTGCAACTTCACCCTTCCACCTTTATCTCCACTTATATTTATATTTCTTAATGCCAAGTACAGCACACAATAGCTTTTCAAACATTCACTATATTTCATTCTCTTTACTTGGTTTGGGGATCCACCCTCATCTGCTGTACTTCCTGGTGTACTCTGACTTCTTGGCTAATGTTGGGGCTTTTTGTTTTGTTTTGTTTTTGTTTCATTTTGGTTTGTTTTTAGCCTCTTCACAAACCTTTGGCTATTTCTTGTAATTCCTCTCTCTGTGTGTGCCTCTCTCTGTGTGTCTCTGTCTTAAAAGTAACACTTGTTTGTGGAGAAAATTGCTTTCAGTTTTTCTCATTTTAATTATTTTTTTTTCCCTCTGTGTATAAGAATTATGGTAGTCTAAAAGGAAGGAAATTCATTTTAGAAGCCTCTTGTGACTTCCTCTTAACTATTTTTATTTGACAGGTTGTTCTTTTATAAATCCTTACGAGAAAGGATAGTCTTGAATCCAAATCCTAAGATACCCAGTTTTTCTTTTTTTTTTTAAATAATTATTAAATTTATTTCATTAAACATTTTTCACTCACATACAATTTTTTGAAATTAATTTTTTAAATTTGAGCACCAAATTCTCTCTCTCCCTCTTATCCCTCCCACACCCTTTGAAAAGGCATTATAATATGAAATCTTGCAAAACCTATTTTCACATTAGCCATGTTGCAAATAAAATACACATGAAAAAAATAATTTTTAAAAAGAATGCTTCAATCTGTTTATCAGTTCTCTCTGAGTGAGTGGATAGCATTTTTCATCATGGATTCTTTGGAATTGTCTTGGATAATTGTGTTGATTGGAGTAAGTTTTTCACAATTGATCATCCTTACAATATTGTTGTTAACATAATGTTCTACTACTTCTGTTCACTTCACTTTGCATCAATTCATACAAATATTCTCAAGATTTTTTGACCCATCCCCACATCATTTCTTATAAGACAACTATCATCATAATCATATACCACAACTTATTTAGCCATTCCTCAATTAATGGGCATCCCTTCAATTTCCAATTTTTTGTCAACACAAAAAGAGCTACTATAAATATTTTTCTACTTATAGGTCCTTTCCCTTTCCCTTTAATCTCTTTGGAATACAGATCTATTGCTGGGTTAAGGTTTATATATAGCTTTGTTGCCCTTTTGCCTTTTTCATATACAATCTCAAAGTGTTCTTCAGAATGGTTGGATCAGTTCACAACTTCAACAACAATGCATTAGTGTCCCAATTTTTCCATATCTGCTCCAGGATTTTTTTGTAATGTTACCCAATCTGATAAGTATGAAGTGGTTTTTCAGTTTAATTTTTGTTTTTCTAATAAATAGTGATTAAAGTATTTTTCATGTGACTATTGATTGCTTAGTTTTCTTCTTCTGAAAATCTGTTCATATCCTTTGACTACCAATTGGGGAATAGTTCTTGTTTTTATGAATTTATTTCAGTTACATATACACTGAGAAATGAGGGTTTTATCAGTGAAACTTGCTATAAAACACATTTTGCCAATTTCCTCATTTTCTTCTAATTTTGATGTATTAATTTTGTTTGTACCAAATCTTTTAAATTTCATGTAATCAAAATTTCCCATTACAATTCCTGCAAATCTCTCTATCTCTTGTTTAGTGATAAACTCTGTCCTTATCCATAGATCTACAAATACATTTTTCCATGATCCCCCAATTTATTTTTTTTACTTTGAGGTTTTGCTCATAGCTATTTTGACATTTCTTCTAGTTTGCATTAATCTTCCCAGTCACCATAGTACTTTTTATGGTCAGGTTATTTTGTGTTGTTTGCTCATTTCTCTAACTTATTTGTACTTTGTACTTTATGTTAAAACTGGATTCTATTCCTGGGTTGAGGGGTGAGGAAAAGGCACTGTCCCAAAGTTCAGGCTTTTCTGAACAGCTGTTGAAAGTTAATTGTGGGAATTTTAAAGTTTCCTATGTTTACTAGGTGGTGATCTAGGAAGAGATATGGTCACTACTCTCCTGATCTGCATTGTAATTCTCATCCAAAAAGACCATTTATATTGCATTAAACAGGACTTCTATTTCCTTGGGAGCAAAAGTGATACTATTCCACAGGACACCCTGTTTTCATAAGAGTTAAAGTGAAAATCCCAAAAGATATTTTCATTTTGTTAAAGGTTTCTTGGAGACATTTCAATGATAGCCTAGAATAGAAGATTTTATATCTTCTGTCTCAATGCAATTAAACTATCTATATTACTAGAAGAGAATATTCACTTTTGTAAAGGACATGAGAAGGAGCTGTCTAGAGGAAAGAAATGGGAAGAAATATTCAGATCATCAAATCTGAATATAATAGAATTCATCTGTGCTATTTTTTTCCTTCAATGTTCTGATTGTCTTTACCTATCCCACACTTAACCCTAAATCTGTCCCTTGAAAACTAGCCATTAGACTGGTAAAGAAAATGGGTTTTTGTGTTAAAATTGTATCTTGTTCTAGTCTCCTGAACACCACCACTCCTTTTAATCAGTGTTGTAATTAAGCATATAAGAACTCAGTTATTTTTCAGTCATTTAATTGTATCCAATTCTTCAGGATTTCATTTGAGATTTTATTGGCAAAGACACAAGAATAGTTTGCCATTTCCTTCTCCTACTCAAATGAGCACATTGAGGCAAATAGGGTTAAATGACTTGCCCAGGTCATACAGCTAGCAAGTGTCTGAAGCCACATTTGAACCTATGTCTTCCTGATTCTAGGCCCTTGCCTAAAATCTGTGCCATCTAGCTGCCCAAGTATTCAATAGATAGTAACAATAGCAGAAACTAACATTTCAAAAAAGGAACCTAAGAAGTCTGGCATAAAGTATTCCAAAGATCAAAGAATAATTTGCAAATTGTGTCATATATTTATCAAAAATCATATCCTGGTAATATGCACTGAATCAGTTTTTCTGTCAAGGTCTTTTTGTCCTACAATATGTAATTTTGGGTCAGTTTCAGACATCCACAGTAAGATTTGCTGAAAACCAAATGTTACAAATAACTTTGGAATGATATGGACATGCTAAGTTTAAAGATTTACTGACAATTTTGAGATCATCTGGTTATGTAAATTAATGAACTACCATTAGAAATTAGTATCCCTCACCAAAACCTTATAAAAATGAGAGTTTAAATTCCTGCATCCCCCTCACCCCCAGCACTTCTCCATCCATCCTAAGTACTCTCAACTCTAATCCATGATTATGTGAATATTTCTCTGTGCCCTTTCTCCTCCTTATCCTCTTTCTCACTGCTGTCTGCCTTCTTCTATCACCTTATTAATTTTCCATGCCATTTGTCTCTATACTCCATTTTGTTTCTGGTCTCTGTACTTTCTGTGATGTTTACCTCTGTTTACCCTGTACATCTTTGCATGCTTTATTGAAGAGTTATTGGTCTCAGTTCCTGTTACCATCATACTGGTTGCCATCATCCTGGTGAGTATCCAAAGATGAGTGTGGCTATCTCATTTCATTTCAAAGTATCAATTCAACACAAATATCACTAAAATGAGGAGTCCAGGGATGAAGAAGACTAAAAGAGTAGACCTGGAAGTTATCATGTGTTCTCAGTAATAACTATCTACCAGAGATTCTCATAATTCTTTATGCTTCAGTAAATCTCATGATATGAGAATTATTTCTTCCCTGCTGTTGAATTAAGACCTTACCTATTCATCCCAATAAAATGAATCATAGTTTCATTGATAGTTCCTTAAATAGTCCCTCACTATAATCTAGTAACATCTGGGTAATCATAGAATCACAGAGATACAAGAAGTCTTAGAGATCATTTAATCCAAATACTTAAAATAAAACTCTTTCCTAGAATTTATTTTTTTGAAATTTGGTCATCCAGCTTTTGGGGTTTTTAAATTTTTGTTATTTTCAATTTAAGATATAAAAAAGTATTTCTATAATATAGTAGAATAGGAAGGGAAAAAAATGATTGCACATGAAACTGTATTTTGATGCTTCTTTTAAATATAAAATAAAGTTATCAGGTGAATTCTTTTTTTCCTTTTTCCTTTCTTCTCTCTTCCCCTCTAGAGATGACCACCATTAGACACAAATATACATTATATATATATATATATATATATATATATATATGTGTGTATATATATGTAAAATAATTGTATATTTCTATTTACCTGTTCTTTCTCTGGATGAAGACAGCATTTTCCTTCATAGGTCATTTATAGTTAATTTGCATATTTATAAAAGTCAAAATGACTTGTTTCTCAAAGTTCTTAAAGCAATATTCCTATTACTGTATACAACATTCGTTTAGTTCTGTTAATTTCACTTTTCATTAAATCATGCAAATTTGTCCATGTTTTTTCTATAAACATTATACTTATCATTTCTTATAGCATAGTTGTATTCCATCATAATTATATACCACAATTTGTTTAGTCTTTCCAACAACTGATGGGCATCCCTGCAGTTTTCAAATCTTTGCCTCCACAAATGTACCTAATATAAATATTTTTCCTTAATCATCTTTGAGAACAGATATAGTAGTGGCATTGCTGGATAAAAGAATATAGGTAGTTTAGTAACACTTTAGGCATAATTCCAAATGGCTCTCCAAAATTATTGGAATAGTACACAATTCCATCAACAATGAATTAGTGTTCCAATTTCTCCACATCCCTTCCAAGATTTTTCATTTTCCTCTTCACTCAGTTTAGCCAACTTCCATTTAAAGACTTCCAATGATGGATAACTTTTAACTTTCCTAGATCATTGCATTGCTTTGGAACCTTTAATTGCTGGGCAATTTTCTCTTCAATTTAGGCGAAATCTACTTCTCAATTGCTCACTTTTACAAATTCTATCCTTTAAGGCCACACAATATAAGACTTCCATGTGACAAGTTAACAAATACTTTAAAAGCTTTTTCAGCAACTTATTACCACTTTACAATCAATCCTATTTAAATTTTGAACTACTTTGATAGTTTAGTTTTAGTTTAGTTTAGTCTTATTTTGAACTGAAGTCTAAAAGAACTAAATAGCTCAAGTATTCCTTAGCTCTGACTCTGATAATCCAATGAATATTTCTTGCATGGATAGGCAACTTATATTATTAAAACAAAACCAAATTTGTTTTTATTGTTAGTTATACTGTTGTTATGATAATACAATGTTTATGGTAAGATAAATTGTTTCTTATAGTCTCTGTGTTAATAAAAGGTGAATTCTTAGTAATTTTAACTGTAACTGATGCAAATATAATATGACTAAGTACAAACCTTTATTTCAGTTTACTGATCTTTCTGAGAACCATGAACATTACCAGCATTTGGTAATAGTCAATGATACCATCAAATTTTAAACTGGTCCATCTAGGATGTAGATGGCTTAAAATGCAGCAACAATGATTTAGATTAGTAGAAAGGGATTGCAAACATGAAATCTGACAATGTTTGTGTAAATTCCCATTCCTGACTCTAATAAACAAACAGAGAGACTGATAGGGAATAATGAAGAAAAAATACAGAAAGTGACACAATACATTGAATATAATGACCTTTGTTGCCAAACACAATGGTCTTTTTTTGATCTTCATTTTCCTCAATTTCTCTGCAGTCTTTAACAATGCTACTTATTTTTTCCTTCTTAATAATGTTCACTTGTTTGGGAGTTTGGGGAACACCACTTTCTCCTGGTTTTTCTACCTATCTTATCACTCCTTCTGTGAGAAATGATTCATTTAGACCCATTACCTATTCCAATCAATATTAATCAGTCTGATGTGATTCCATAGTTGTAGTATTTATAGGTTCTGTATATTTGGCCTCAGAGCCATGAACTACAGATTATAAATTTACTTGTTTAGTCATAAGAAGCTAAGTAGAAGACCTTCACTTTTGTTTTACCTTGTTATGGTGACCAAGCCCAATATGGTGAAAGTGACCCAATAACCTGGAAAGTCCCCAACTTATTTTTTATATCTCTAGACCACTCCCTTTTGTCCAACATGAGCAAGTGACTATCTTATAATTACTTATGATTACTCTAGTTCAGACCCTCATCACCTCACACTTAAACTGTGGTAAAAGCCATATGGTAAGTCTTAGCCTCAAGACTCTTCACATTTCAATCTATACTCTATTCTGTCACAAAAATGATTTATTTTACTTTTAGATAAGCATACTGTGACCCTAATATTTCTCCACATGCCCTGAATCTTTTTATGGAACACAATGGGATTACCTGAAAGTATTCTGGTCAAGAAGATGGAATGTTATCCTACCATGTAAAGAAATCATAGAAATTTCATGAAATGACTACATCATTTTAATTTAAGCAAAGTCTCCAATCTCTTTAATTGATTCTAACTATCTATGTGGTATGTTATTCAAGTTTAAATCTGTTCTCAACCATGAACATATAGAAAGGTATTGGAAATTTCTGTTCACCTTGCTAAATGTCCATACTAATATTTTTAGCAATTATCTATAACAAATCAGGCCAGGTATGGATTACCTAAATCTGGGTAATCATTAAGATTCAGAGTATGAGCATTTTTTTGACACAGAAGAGATTATATCCAAATAAGCAGGAACTGAAGCCTTCACTGGATGCTAGGCAGCATCAAGAATTAAGTTAGGAGAAGTGTGGACAAAACCAAATAATCTGATAGATTTAGTACTGATTGATTGGATTCAATTGTTTACATCATATCAACATCAATTTGGCAGGTCTTCTTAGGAGTTCCCTAGGGGAAAACTCATTATAGAACTTCAAGGCAAGATTAGATGACCACATGGCTAATATGTTATGGTGAAGACTCTTTTTGAAACTCTATGATTCTTTGTTTCTATGATATTTACAACAAAGTCAAGAACTAAGACTAGATGTCATTAACATGGATGAGTTTCTAAAAAAAGCTCAGTTGCTCCAAAACTAAGCTGGAGCAAATATATTCTATTTGGCAGCTTTTCCTGATTCGTTCTTATAGGTCTTAAAGATGCATTGATCTGAATTCTCCTGGGACAAAAATTAGTGTTCTTCTTTGGGGAAAAGGAGTGCCCACAACCAACTCTTACAAACTTAATCTGCACTATTGGCACTTTGTTGAAGCATAAGCTTAAAGGTAATCAACAAATAAATAAATAAATCAAACCCTTATTGGTAATTTGTCAAGGTATAGATTCTCAACTGGAAAATTGAGCAATGGGCTCCCCTGGTTCAGTCTTGCTCCAATGCACCCCTGGACTTAAATGCTAAGCTGGGGAATTTATTGCAAAGGTAAAAAGGAGTGACTAAAAGTTTTGAAGTAATGGATTGACATATTTCAAGCTGTTCCTTAGGAAGATTATTTTGTCATCAGGCTTATGCAGTATTGGCTAGAGTGAGAAAACCAATCAATAACCCATTATAACAACTGAGGACCTAAACTAGGGTGGCTAATGTGAGAAGGGGTTCAGAGGATGTTATAGGGGATGAATTAATTAGGTTAATATGATTAGAAAGGTCATGGTGGAGACAGAAAAATTCAGGATAACATTTTCTTTGCCTTGAGACTTCTACCCTTAAATATTTGTCTAATGGCATAATTATTTTTGCATTTTGAATTAAGTGATCTTAAAATTGGAAAGTTCTCATGGTCATTATCTCATTCCTCACTAAACAAAGATCCCCTGTATGGCATTTCTAGTGATTTATTAACCAGAGATGGATAGCTCCATTCATGAAAATTCTATTTTAAGATTTCAAGGATAGGAACCCATAGCTCATAGAATTCACTTCTATCTTTAGAAAGTTCTAACAGAAAGGTTACTAGAGCGCTCTCTCTCTCTCTCTCTCTCTCTCTCTCTCTCTCTCTCTCTCTCTCTCTCTCTCTCTCTCTCTCTCTCCCTCATTCTCTCTCTATCTTTCTCTCATATTCTAAAGTTGGCTTTGAATAGGATATTATATTAAATTTTCTTAATTTAAAATGTAATTAACTGGAGAAGTAACAAAAAGGGGTTTAGGTCTCTGTGCTACTATTTACTAATTATACAAGCTTGGTCAACCTTTTAAACATCTTTGATTCTCAGCTTCCTCATCTGAAAAGTAGAAAAGCACCACCTAATTCAAAAAGAAGTTGTAACATAAGTACTTGGGAAATTCCTAAAATGTCATATGTCACCTGTCAATTACTAATTACTATATATTAGTGATTGATTACTGTGAATGTCATATGAGGGACCTCTGTTTAGGGAGCTATGGGATATTTGAGAGTTCCTTCCAACTATCTTTCCCCATACCAAAAAAAAAAAACAAACCACATTTTAAAAATATTTCACTTACAGTTCAACTTCAGTGTTATGGGAGTTAGGTGTGCTGTGCCTGTAAATTCTGGAAAATCTGTGTAAAATGTTTTGGCTCTCCTTTTGTACTAGAAAAGTAGTCTGAATTTGTTCTTTTTTTCATGAGGTGATTACATACCTTATTGTAAAATTTTGGCTAAATATTTGGTCAAAGTTTCTGTCATCTGTTCACCTCTCTGTGGCTTTTGCAAAATTCCCCCAAAAGTTCGATTCAATTTTTTATGCCAACACAAAATAAATTAAAATTATGATGAAAAAAGTCAAGATGTGAAAAGGATTACTGTATATTACCTTCAATTCTTTCCTCCTGAGAACATTGTATGTACTACACTCTACCCACTACTCCCAATTTTAAAATGTTTCTATCAAAGTAACTAGATGGTACAGTGGAGAGAACATGCACTAGTCCTAAGATTAGGAGAACCTGAATTCAAATCCAGCCTCAGATACTTGACACTTCCTAGCTGTGTGACCCTGGGCAACTCCAATTGCCTCACCAAAAAAATAAAAAAATGTTTCTATGTCTCTGATTTAAGATGTTAAAAACATCTAATGACATTATTTTTCTAGTTGCTTAAATTATATTCCTAGATGTACAACTGGTAAATATCTGGTAAGAAGTACCTCCTAATGGGAACTGAATTTGGTGAAATTAGTGAGAGTAAGTTATTCAGTAGAGAACAATTAAGTCTGTGATGAATTCCATCTTTTCTCCAAGATAAATATGCTTTGTGTACTCTTTTTGAAATGTAGAAAATATAATCTTTAGAAAATCCAACTGGTATTGTACAGGGAAAATACTTGAACATAACGGAATATTTTTGGGAGGAATAGGATAGGAAGTTATCAAGGGGAGAAAATGTGTTCTAACCAAGATGTCAAAAAAGAGGAGCTGAAGTCACTGCAGATGATGGAGAATTCTCCATCTTGTACATCACTAGTTATACTTCATGCCCATGAAACCTCACAGCTTCCTTGAATTAGCATCACAAGCAGTTAGCTACCAGACCATTAGTATAAGAGATGATCTTGATATTGGTTTTTATGATCTAGGCTTAATTGCTAATAATAAGTGGAGCAGTTACAAAAGCATATCCAAGAAGGCAATATGATGGCTGTTTCTCTCTTTCAATGGACTGTTTGACCTTCATCCTTTTTTGGCTCTTGCTCCCCACTGCCTGGAGGCCAGGTATGTTACATTTCACTCCTTTTGAAGATTCTCGTATACCCTCAAAGGGTTAGGAGATGTCCAATCTTTCTAACATTGGCTCTGGTGTCCAATGGTGTCCTCCCCAATTCTAGAGATCCTCTGCATCTCAGTTCTGTTTTCATAGCTGGATTAGCTGTTACAAGCAATATTTACTCCAATGGTATAGCAAGAATAACCATACAAACATTTTCCCCTAGTACCTGAGGAGCAATGTCTGTCCCCTACAATATTTTTGTTGTTGAGGAGTGAAACAGGATTAGGTTCATAGTTTAGCTCAGTTATTGTATGGCATGATCCCACAAAGTTCCAAGTCCAAAGTTCCCTTAGGCTAGAGTCCTAGATACTCTGACTGTTAAGAGCTCCCCTGTGGGAGCAATATTTGACTTGGAATACTGATTCCAAGGTCATTGTAGCTCCAGGGAGTTTACTTTCTAAGTCTAAAATTGAAAAGGACAAAAGAAAATAAAATCGAACTTTTGGGTCCACAGAATAAAAGGGAGAAGGAAAGAGACAGCAGTCCTTCCTTCCTACCCAGTTCAATGCATTCTACCTGTGCTGTTGATGAATTAGGGTTATGCTTTTTGGAAAAAGAAAGAATAACTGACTGTTCCAAATCCATAGCTTGAAAGATGCAGTTTATTTCAGCTACACAGTCAAATGGAAAGACACTGTATGCCTCATATGTGGTATGGTAAAACAAAATATGTTTTTTCTAGAAGCTCATTCTTTCATCTTGAGGTGATCTGGGCATGCTCCCCAAAACCACTACATCTATTTGGTAGCCGATTATTCAGAAAAAAAACTGTGGTGGTTTGTGTAGCTTCTACTAAATTCTTGTGGTTTTCATTTTCAGCTTAGTTGTGATTGCATCATCCAACTTGCTATAATTCTTTCCAACAGTTAAGAGAAATGACAGTAGTAATGAAGTGAAAGAAATAAGTATTTATTAAGCATATATTATGCCCCAAGCACTGTGTTAAGTGTTTTGCAGATAGAACCTCACTTTATCCTCACAATAACCTTGGGAAGTAGGTGCTTTTATTGTCCATATTTTAATTGAGGAAACTGAGATAGATAGGTATTAAGTAATTTGCTAAGAGAAATAACTCAGTTCCAATTTAAACTCAGACTTTCCCAACTCCAAGTCCAGATAGTTTATCCACTGGGCTACATAGCTGCCTCAGTATTTTGTAAGTAGTCAGATTTCAAGTCATGTCAAATGTTCCTGAAGGAGATGACCATAACAGAAAAGTATGAAGAAATAATCTAGGACTTTGCAGTTTATTGATTTTGAATTTGAGTCTAGATATCTATTTGTCTGAAGAAGGAAATGGCAAACCACTCCAGTATCTTTGCCAAGAAAACTCCAAAATATGGTTCTGAAGAAGATGAACATGACTCAAAAATGACTCAAAAAAATCCACTTGTCAAGGATCTTACAGCAGAAATTTATGCCACAGCTATAGATTATAGTAAAAGACTTTTGAAGTTCCTCAATGAGATTTTATATTTATCTGGTTGTTTTAAGTTTATAGTGAAGGGGTTTTAAGAAAAATATTGATATATTTGTAATACATTTGTGTAACCTGGAGTTAACAAACTCCTGCCAAATCCAGGCAGCTTCCTGTTTTTGTATAGTAAAAGAGCTAAGAATTTATTTTATGGTTTTTTTATTTTTATATTATATATTTGGGCAGGGGGTTACATTTTAAAATACAAAAGTTTCTTTAATGATGTCAAAAGCAGGGAAGTGAAGCCAAGATGGAGGAGAGTAGACATAATTTTGCCTGAGCTTTTCTTGGCTTCCCTCAGAATCAACACCAGAGCAAGCCTCTGAATGGATTTTGGAGTGACAGAATACATGAATATTGGCAGTATAACAAATTTCCAGCAGAAGATATCTTGGAAGGAGTTCAGGAAAAAGTCTGTTTCAATCAGGTGGGGCAGAGGGACATAGGAGGAGGAGAGGGCTGAACATGGCCCAGCACAGGTGTGATGCAGGGAAGCCCAAGGCAGAGAGGCCCCCATGCTCTTGAAGAACCTAGTGGGAGGCTCTAAGCCAAAATACAACACAAGTTCAAAAGGCAAAAATAATGAACCCTTAAAGTGCATTATAAGAGGTAGATTTTGGCCAGACCCACCCAATTCAGCGAGGAAGCTAGGAGCATCCCTCCCAAGGCAGCATGAAACACCTGTTGTCCTATAGAGGAAACTTGGGACAATCTCCCCTGTACTCTAGGAGTAGATCTTAACCTTTAAAATGAACAAAAAAGCAAAAAGAGCTCTGATCATAGATCACACCACAGGGAAGAATAGAATTCAAACCCTGGGGACACTAAAGGCAAAATTCCTCCAGATGAAGCCTCAAAGAAGAATGTGAACTGGTCTCCAACTCAAAGGGCTCTCTTGAAAAAAATTCAAAAAGGATCTTGAGGAGGCGGAGCCAAGATGGCAGAGAAGGCATACATGATTTTCTAAGCTTCTCTCATACCCTCATTACTAATTTTTAAAATCAGCTTCAAATATAGCGCTTGACTAGTAAAATTCACAAAGATTGGAAGTACAAGAACTTATCAGCCTAAGATAATCTGCAAGATCGCCAGAAAAGGTTTGTCCTGAGCAGCAGGAACAGACCAGCACAAGCAGGGAAATAGGAGTGACTAGCAAACAGAGCAGACCGGGACAAGGGTAGTCTCTGGGGCTCGAAAAATTACAGAGTGGACTCTACCACAGATTGGCTGTTCTGCTTTGGTTGCAAAGCAATAGACCAGCAGAGAAATTAAAGCCAAAGGTAGAGGGTACTCTAAAAAAAATGCCAGAACCTAACAGGATCTGGCTATACCCACCCAAAACTGGAAGTGAGTGACTCAACACAGACCACAACACAGCTGTGCAGCAGCATTCTGCAGCAGGGGTTTTCACAGGGGCAGTCACAAATCTGCATGGCAGGGAGACCCAGCCCAGGGCAGCCTCGACTCTGCACAGTGAGGGGCTCGGCCTGGAGCAATAGAATTTCCGTAGCTTGATTGTGGGCTCCAGGATAGAGACATTTTCGGTGACATGAGAGGTAGGGCAATTACTAATACCCACAGTGGGCTTTTGCAGGGTGGGGGTGGGGGAGCAGTGACATTTTCTCTGCTCAGCCTCTAGCCCCAAGGCAGTCACTAATCCTCACAGCAGGGCTCCTTGCAGGGCACTTCCACAGCAATCTGTGAGACCCAGGCTTGAGTCAGAGTCACTTCCAATATGGAGCACTCCCACATCTCGGCTACTCTTTGCAGCCACTTTGCAGGACAACTACTGTCCTTTCTCTGCAAGGAAGCTGGTAACCTCCTGGCCCTGAAGGCAGATCCTAAAGTCTTTTTAAAAATTGAGTAAAAAAAAAAAAAAAATCAAAAGGATCATTGATAGCTTCTATACAGAAAGAGAACAGGTTTTCAACCCCGAGGAGACTAATAGCAGACAGTTTCTAGACAATACCCCAAAGGTCCCTATCACATAAGGCTATCATAGAAGAAACTATAAAAAAAAAAAAAAAATCTTAAAAGAGAACTAGAAGAAAAATGGGGAAAGGAAAGAGAAGCTATGCAAGAGAGTAACAACTTTCTGAAATGTGAATTGGAAAAGGTAAAGAACTCCCAGGAAAGTAGGATTTGTTAATTGGAAAAGATAAAAAATCCCAGGAAAGTAGGATTTGTGAATTGTAAAAAGAAAATAACTCAGTAAAAAAATAAAAATAAAAAAAAATTAGTGAAATGAAAAAAAAAAAAATCCATAGAGCAAAACAACTCATTTAAAAACTCAATTGGAAAATAGATCTAGGAGAGATAATCTGAGGATTATTGGACTTCCTGAAAACTATGATAAAAAAAAAAAAAGAGCTTAGATCCTATTTTACAGGAAATCATCAAAGAGAACTGCCCAAATGTAATAGAATCAGAAGGTAAAATAGGCCTTGGAAGAATTCATCAAACACCTTCTGAAAAAGACCTAAAATAAAAACCAAATAAAAATCAGACAAGATTAATTGAAGCATATCACAAAGGGAAATCACTAATATTCAGAGAAATTTTGAAAGGCTTCTTATAGACAGGAGGATTTATAGCAGAGACCTGAAGGAGTCTATGGAAAACACATATTAGAGAAGAGAAAGGAGAGAGTTCTAAGCATGGGACAAAATCAGGGAAAACGGCTAGAATTAGGAGTATCAGATTTTAAAATGATCCAGGAATATGACAAAAGAAAAACTGGAGAATATTATGAAATACAAAATAGCCAAGCTTGATTACATTAAATTAAAAAGGTTTTGCACCAAAAAATCCCGATACAAACAAGATTAAAAGGAAATTTTTTATAGCTAGTGTTTCTGATAAAGTCATCATTTCTAAAATATATAAAGAATTATATCAAATTTATAAGACTACAAGTCATTCCCCAAATGGAAATGAACAGACAATTTTCAAATGATGAAATTAAAGAAAAGATACTCTAAATCACTATTGATTAGAGAAATGAAAAATAAAACAGTCTTGAAATACCATCTCACACTTCTCAGATTGACTAAGATGACTGGAAAAGAGAATAATAAATGTTGCAGGTTATTTAGGAAAACTGGGAGACTAATACATCATTGGAAGAGTTGTGAAATGATCCAGCCATTCTGAAGAGCAGTTTTGAACTATGCCCTGTACATAACCTTTGATCTAGCAATATCTCTACTGGTATGTATCTCAAGGAAATCATAAAGGAGAGAAAAGGACCTACATGTGCAAAAAATGTTTATCATGGCTCTTTTTGTGGTGGCAAAAGTGAATAGATGCCCACCAATTGAGGAATGACTGAATAAATTATGGTGTATAAAAGTAATAGAATATTATTTTTCCATAAAAATGATGAGCAAGCTGATTTTAGAAAGACCTGGATAGATTTGCATGAACTGATGCTGATTGAAATAAGCAGAACCAGAAATACATAGCAGCATAATTTTGCTGCACAATCTTGTACAACAATCAACAGTGAAAGATTTGGTTCTTCTCAATAATTCGGTGATCTAGAGCACTCCCACTAAACTTTGAATAGAAAATGCCATCTATACCCAGAGACAGAACTATGGAGAATGAATGGAAACTAATAGATGTGTGCTCACTCTTTATTTTCCAGCTGAAAGCAACTTAGAAGCTCAGTAGAAAAGGTCTGTGGCACCAAGGTGAGAGCCCAGTGTGCAGTCCTGACACAGGCCATAGCAGTTTAGTCTTGACTCACCCCCAGTCCTAGATTGGGATCCAGCCTCAAGCCAGACTTCTAAATCAATAGCAGGACAAATGGCTTCCAGGCCTCTCAGCTCAGAAACACAAAAGAGGACTTGGAAGGTCAGGAGAAAAGGTTTATGGAACCAGGGTGGAAGTCTAGTGAGCAATCCCAGCACCCACCATACCAACACAGCCCCAGTTCAATCCTGTGGCCCAGCATCACTACAGCAGAACTCTGTTGATTTAGCACACTAGATCTTTTTTTTTAACTTTATTTTTCTTTAGGGTATTTTTTTATTAAAGCTTTTTATTTTCAAAACATATGCATGGACATTCTTGAGAGCAATTTGGAACTATGCTCAAAAAGTTGTCAAACTGTGCATACCCTTTGACCCAGCAGTGTTACTACTGGGCTTATATCCCAAAGAGATTTTAAAGAAGGAAAAGGGACCTGTATGTGCAAAAATGTTTGTGGCAGCCCTCTCTGTAGTGGCCAGAAACTGGAAACTGAGTGAATGCTCATCAATTGGAGAATGACTGAATAAATTGTGGTATATGAATATTATGGAATATTATTGTTCTGTAAGAAATGACCAGCAGGAGGATTTCAGAGAGGCCTGGAGAGACTTACATGATCTGATGCTGAGTGAAATGAGCAGGATCAGGAGATCATTATATACTTCAACAACAATACTATATGATGATCACTTCTGATGGATGTGGCCATCTTCAACAATGAGATGAACCAAATCAGTTCCAATAGAGCAGTAATGAACTTGATAAGGTTGAAAAAAGAGATTATACTTGATTCTATAACTAATAGTCAAGGACCAGAGCTTACTAAATGAAGTACAACATGTTCAAGCTTGTGCTTTAGGAAGCTATCTGGAGCTGTGAATTGAAATAGAGAAAGACTTGAGACAAGGGAAACCAGTCAAAAGGTTATTTCACTAATCCAGACATGAGATGACAAGTTGAACCAAAATGGTAGCAGTGTCAGAAGAGAAAAGGGGACATATATAAAAGTTAATACAAAAATAACTGACAGGATTTGGCAACAGATTGCATGGAATTTGGGGTGAAAATGAGAATAGAGAATGACACCTAGGCTGGTGAGCCTGGATGAGTAGG
This sequence comes from Sminthopsis crassicaudata, assembly GCF_048593235.1. NCBI lineage: Eukaryota > Metazoa > Chordata > Mammalia > Dasyuromorphia > Dasyuridae > Sminthopsis > Sminthopsis crassicaudata. Next base: position 521,167,286 of record NC_133619.1, read on the forward strand.
AAGATGATGATGTCCTCAGGCATGTTAATGATAACTTAGAAAAAGGGGAAGCGATAATGAGCTGTTTTAGACATGTTGTATTTAACGTGTCTAAAAGACAACCAATATGAAGTGTTCAATAGTTCATTGGAGATGCAAGTCTCAAGATCAGAAAAGAAGTTATGACTAGACATACAAATCTGAGAATCATTTGTGAGATGATAATATAATCTACATTATTTGGAGAACTTAATTAAATCCATGAGAGCTAATGAGATCCAACAAAATCATATATAGAGAGAAGAGAAACTGGCTAAAAACAGAGCCTTGAATAACACCCATAGTGGGTGGTCATGACTAGGAAGATTTAGCAAAGAACACTAAGGATTGGCCAGAGAGGTAGAAGAAGAGCCAGGAGACAGCAGTGTCATAAAAATCTAGAGAACAAAAGAGTATCAAGAAAAGATACCTACAGTATCAAAAACTGCAAAGAAGTCAAGAAGGATCTGTAATAAGGAAAAACCAATAGATTTGGTTATTAAGACATTATTGGTAACTTTGAAGATAGAAGTTTCTGTTGAATAATGATATCATCATTAAGCCAGATTGCAAAGCAGTTAGAAAAAAATTAGAATGATGAAGGCAATAATTGTGGCTTTCTCAAGGAATTGTTTCACAAAAGGGAGGAAAGAGAAGATCATAGCTAGAGGAGAAGGATGGACCAAGAGAATGTTTGAGTATGGGGGAGACATAGATATGTTTTTAGGAAACAGAGAGGAAGCAGTAAACAGGAAGAGGGATTTTTCCTTGATGAGGAAAAAAGTTAACTCATGATGGAGTTAAAAAGTTAACTTCATAGATGAAGGAGAAAATATTGGGAGTAGGAATTCAAGTGATATGAAATGGGGACAAGTGAAGAGGAGAGTGCTTTCACAACAATTCATGGAGATAAATACTAATTTTATTTCCATTTTATAGTTGAGGAAACCAAGGTAAACAGATAAAATGACTTGTCCAGAGTCACACTGCTAGTAAATGTTTGAAGTTGGATTTTAATCCAGATCTTCCTGATTTCAGGCCCAGTGACATATCTATCTATTGCTTTACCTAGCTGCCTCTATAGAAAAAGAGGAGAGTATAGTCAGTGCAGAAATAATAGGCTCAGAAAGAACTGATGGGCAGAAGGACTGAAAGTCAAGGTATTCCCATCCTCTTAATCAACCAGACTCAAATCTCTCACATACCTCCTGTTCACTCCTTTCACATTGCACCATTTGGTGCATGCTGTGATATTTCAGAGCTCACTGGTTGGTCTGCCTGGCAAAAAGTCTCTTTCCACTCCAGTACATACCCCACTCAGCTGTCACAATGATCTTCCTAAAGTAGAGGTCTGACCATGTCCTGACCATGTTCAATCCCCAAAATTCCTATTCAATAAATAGATAGATTTTCTATCACCTCTAGTATCAAACATTAAAACCTCTGTTTGGTATTCAAAACACTTTATAATCTGTCTGCTTCCATCTTTCCAGTCCTCTTATAGCATCATTACAGCACCAGTGACACTGGCCTCTTTACTATTCCTGGAACAGGGCCCCATTTCCAACTCTGCATTTCACTTTGGTTTCCTTTACCTAGCTCTCCCATCTCTACCTCCTAGCTTTCCTAGCTTTTTTTTTTTAATTTTTATTTTATTTTATAATTATAACTTTTTTTTGACAGTACATAAGCATGGGTAATTTTTTACAACATTATCCCTTGCACTTACTTCTATTCAGATTTTTTTCCTTCCTCCCCCAACCCCCTCCCCCAGATGGCAGGCAGAATTATACATGTTAAATATATTACAGTATATTCTAGATACAATATATGTGTGTAGTAGATACAATATATGTGTGTAGCCTAGCTTTCTTCAAATGCCAGCTAAAATTTAACATCTACAGGAAGCTTTTCCCCAATCTCTTAAATTTAGTGTATCTCCTCCATTGATTATTTTAATTTTTCCCTTGTTTTTATAAAGTTGTTTGATATTATCTCCCTCACATAAAATTATGATCTCTTTAGGAGTAGAAATTATCCTTTTCTGTTTTTGTTGTTTATCCAGTGCTCAGGACAGTGCCTGGCACATATTAAGCGATTAAACATTTATTTACTGATGAAGAGAAGGGTGAGAGATTGTAAGCAGATGGAGAGGTGAAATGATGATCAGATAAAAGAATTTCAGAGTTTATACACATGGAAGTAAAACACTTATTGATGATGACAAGTTCAAGGCCATAAATAGCTGAGACCAAGTGAACACATGAATCATAGTAAATGAATAGGTTGAGAAAATGGGAAGATGGCATATTTATGAGAGTATTGATATCTATTTTGAAGTCTCCTGTTAAGAGAGCAGGACTTGAGAAGGAAAGAAAGATGGTGAGTCAAAAACTTGTTAAAGAGAGTATCTTAGAGTTCAATAGAGGACAGCTATAAGAATTTTGATTAGGTAATAAATATGAATTAAAGTTGAGAAGAGAGCAGATTGCTGAATGGTGTGATAAAGGGAGAGCTTAAGAGTGGTAATGGAGAGCAAGGGCTATTTCATTTTTTCATTGTAGTATATTTATTTATTTTTGATACACATTGCTTTATGAATCATGTTGGGAAAGGAAAAATCAGAGCAAAAGGGAAAAACCATGGGAGAGATTTTTCAAAAACAAAAAACAAATAAACATGGTATATGTTGACTTATATTCAGTCTCCTTAGATTTTTTTCTGGACACAGATGGCATTTCTGTCCAAAGTCTTTTGAAATTGTTTCAGACCACTGAAGCACTGAGAAGAACCAAGCCTTTCATAGTTGATCATCACACTTTCTTGCTGTTACTGTGTACAATGTATTTCTGGTTCTGTTTGTTTCACTCAACATCAGTTCATGTAAATCTTTCCAGATCTTTCTATAATCAACTTGTTCATTACTTTTTATAGAACAATAGTATTCCATTACCTCCATGTACCACAGCTTGTTCAGCCATTCCTCAATTGGTGGGCATCCACTCCTTTTCCAATTCCTTGCTACCATAAAAAGATTGAGCAAGAGCTATTTCAACTCCTACATCATAACCAATGAGTTTGATGGTGGGAATGATAGTTCATGAGAGGCCTCAGTCTTAAATCACAACTAATAGGAACAGTGGAAGTTCATAGCTTTCACAAGCTTAGGAAAGAAAAAGAATTTAGTGAGTTATGGTTGCTATAAAGGTTTTATTTAAATTATTTAATCTAATGACATTTTTATTTAATAGCTTTCAGCAAAAAAAAAAAATATTCAGTCCTTGAAGCAGCTAGATGGCTCAGTAGTAGAGCACTAGCCTTGAATTCAAGAGGACCAGAGTTCAAATCTGGTCTCAGACACTTAACACTTCCTAGCTGTGTGACCCTGGGCAAGTCACTTAACCCCAGCCTCAGCAAAAAAATAAAAAAAATAAAACATATATATATATATATGTACACATATATATATATGTACACACACACACATACACACACACATATACATATACATTCTAAAATACAGAACTTGAAATCAGGAGAACTGGAATTCTGTCCTGACTTTGATTGGGTATATGACTTTGTACAAATCACTCAACCTCCTTCAAAATGACTTTTATTATTTGTAAAATATGGAATTGTAAGAGATGGTATCCAGTGTCTTTTCCAAAATAATCTAAAATCCATTAAAAAATTAAGTTTTCAAGATGAGTTGAAAACATCAGAATGAATTAGTCCTAGTCTGCAGTCAGAGTGGTGAAATCCAAAGAAACTTTTGCATGTTTTGAAACTACCAATAACTTTTCTATTTTCAGGAGAATGTGATAATTTTCTTGAAATATATGCATACAATGTGTGGCACAAACTATCACAACTGAGCTAATTTGATTATTTCATTTTATAAATGTTCACTGATAGATCCACCCAATATGCTGGAGAAGTATCTTTAGATTTTTTATCATTCCATTGCTAACCTTAGGTTACTCAGTTCTTGATTGTACTATATAACTGGTCCAATTTATTTTTCAATTATATATTCTAGATTATATCTTTTGTCCCATGGCTGTAATGGGTTTCAGATTACTTAGTTCCACAATATACATCTCTTTGTTACATAGCGAGAACATGAAATAGTTCAATAATTATGCAATTATTATTGTTCTTAAAAATCATAAAATTACAAAGGTTCAGATGGCCATCTAGTCCAATTATTATCCAGATATATATCCATCAGTCCACTATACAATATTTTGATGAGTGGTCATCCGGGCTCCACAAAAAGACATCTACTGATGAGAAACTCATTAACTATGAAAATAGACATTTCCACCAAAAGGCTATACTTAAAGATAACATTCACATTTGTAATTCTTTGAGAATAACTTCCTAATAGAATTTTATGGTTTCTTCTCTTTACTTAAAATGAAGTTATGTAAAAAGATATTAGAAAGAACTAGGATTTGAAATAAAAAAACCTCTTTGCCACCTACTAGTTATGTAATAAAGGACAAATTATTAATAAATCTTAGGTTCAATTTCCTCATATTTAAAAAAAAGGCTAGTAGTATTTGTTCTTTACTTCAGAGGGTAATTATGAGAAAATAACTTTGTAAATGTTAAAGCATTATGAAAAATTAAATAATTTTTGTTTTTCCCCTTTAAAAACCTAGATCCAATTTTTTTTAGTATGGGATAATCTATAATGGTTTCCTTCATTGTGGTTCAGTTTCCAAGTTTATCATCTTTGTATAAAGTCTTTATGACACACACACACACACACACACACACACACATATATATACATATATATATATATCTATATATATTTTATATATATAGATATATATATATTCTCATATTTTCACAAATCTTACCATCTACACACACACACACACACACACACACACACACACACACACACACTGTAACATTTGTGAAAATATGAGAAGAGAACAGATAAATATTAGTAGATCATTTTCCACAGTGGATCACATGTTCATAGTCTAACAATTATTAGAGGATTGCTAAACTTACATTTTCTGTTCATTAATTACACAATGAATTAGATTCAGTAGAGTAAAATCCAGTTAGCTTTAAAGAATCTCAAACCAACCAAAATTCTGTTGAAAACTAGTTAGACTTGGCCCCTTTTATTAGAAAAAGGAAGTCACAGGTGGTTAGAGATAAGTTAAAACATCCATCATCTGTACTCAAACTCTGACTCAAACAGAATTCCTCTATCCCATGTGCTTATCTCAATTTACTCAAACTATAATAAATGCTTTGGGAAATAACAAGTGTCTACTTAATCTGTCCTTATGTCGCACATTTTTTTAAGATACAAAAGTATCAAATCCACGAGATTCTTACTGATGAGGCAATCAAAATCAGTCTGTATGTTCTTGCTAGGATTGAGAATACACATGTGTTTCATAAACCCTCAGAATAGAACCTATTTCCAGTTTGTGAGTATTAATTGCCCCCAAAATATTACCAATGAAGACTTATATACAAAGGTGTCCCTAAGTCTTATCATTTAGCAAATTTCTGAGAAAGGTGGTCTAGCCATTAGGAAGAACAAAGAACAAATAAATAGCTTGGGGGCTGTTCATGTAGGTAGCAACAAAATCTCAGGACTGACCTTTTGTACCCGTTTGCTCAATATGTCCCTATTTTGTTCTCTGATAGGAGAATGAAACTGAAAGGACAGTTGTTTGTAACTGAGAGGATGAAAGGGGAAAGGATTCAAAGATAAAAAATTTTTTTTGAATAGTTTGGTCTGGTTCTTTGAGCATCAGGACCTTTTTTAATTTCCTATTTCCTTTCTCTAAAAAATAGGCTAATGATGTGAAACTAGGACTAAAGAGCCAGGCACTGAAAAGAAATGGAGTCCAGTATTTCACAGAACATCTGAAAATGAGGGCAAATGAGCATAAAAGGATGATCTTTAACCTAAGTGTCCTTTATTCTCTACTGGTCACCTCTCAAAGGACATACCATGACTTCTTCTATGACTACTTGTCAAATATTGCTGCTTTTGATGTCAGTATTAACTGTCTTTATCATTTTGATGGCTTCAGAAAACTTCTTAAAGGTAAGAATTGTTTTCTCTTTTAGTATTGACAATTACTCCAAGACAAGTCAAGTAAATGCCATAGCTTACACAAAGGAATGACAGTTAACTAAACAAATATCTCAATCTTCCTCCTTACCCCCATATTGGCCAGAGATGTTGTCCTTGAAATTTACCCACAGCTCTGCAAACAACCCAGGGATTTGAGCAGTTTCTTGATTTACCTCAGGTTCAACTCAAACTTCTAGAATAATTTTAAGAAGGATTAATAGTGTTTGAGAATCCAGGATAAATCGAATTCTAAACTGATTTCCAGATTGGAAAAAAAGTAGGACATTTGACTGACTTGTTTCTGACCATGGAGAGTCCTGGAATTATCCATAAGCCCAAAGATATAGTTTCTTGGCATTACTACTCCAGAGACCGTCTGAGCTGGGTTCTAGACCACTCCTGAAGTGACCTATCCTGACATTTGCACTATGTTTTTCTTCTTCCCAAATCAAAATTATTGATTTTGTTTATTTATTTTTTATTGATTGATAATTTATTTTTCCCCAAGTAAGGCAGTTTATTACTCTAGTTCCATGGATAAACACAGGTGATAGCTTGAGTATACAATAGGATGTAAACTCCAGAACTTTGGCTCTCTGTTCTTATATCTAATTGCTGTTAATAATTTTATCTGTATTTCCAAGTATCACTTATTCTTCTCTCTTAAAAATGTATCCATGGGAGCATAATAATCACAAATAAAAATTTCAATATACAAAAAAAGAAAAATGTTGGAAAAGCTGAATTTCTGTTACATTCAGTCTTTAAAAGAAATATATATATAATCATAAATACATATATATGTATAGATACTTAGATACAAGTATAGAAAAATATATCCAATATACATACATTAAAATCATGTGTACATATATGTGTATTCATTTATAAAGGAGATGCAAGGTGGTTTAGTGGATAGAGAGCCATCTTCAAAGCCAAGAAGACCTTGATTCAAATACCATATGTGACATATATTTACTGTGTAACCCTGGGCTAGTCACTTTAACCTTTCAATACTTTAGACAACTCTAATATTATAAGTTGCAGAGAAAATCTCGATCTACATGGTAAAAGGAGTTCCCTCACCTTAAATTATCCTTTGAAAATGAGGTCACAAGTCTAGTCCTTATCCCTCTTATATATTAATTAAATATATAATAATAATAATATTATGTGTCCATGAGCATATGCTGGAAATGCTTTGGGTAATAAATAATACATATTTCCTATAGCTCTGAAATTCTAATTTCATGTTTTAGTTATTATTCATAAACTGGAAAGAAATAGTGATAACTACAAATATGTTTTGTGCAACATCCACATAATATGTCATTTTCTTATTGCTTCAGTTTCCTTCTGTTCTCATTCCTTCTACTACTGGTCATTGTTTGGACACTTGCAAAAAATCTTCATGTCCTGAAACACCACTCAGAATACCCACAGAATCCACAGAGACTGATTTAAAAATAAAAAAAATCATAGAGCACCTGGATCATCAGATCCCACACAGACCATTCTCTCATGTCAATACCACCACAAGTGCAGCCCATAGTGTGGCCAGAATCATCAGTCCTAGGACCACTTACTGCAAAGGGGATCAGCTAGACATCTACCTGGAGGCGAGAGACTATTTGGGACGCAGAAAAGAATATGGAGGAGACTTCTTAAGGGCCAGGATTTCTTCCCCAGACCTGAAGGCAGGAGCTTCAGGAAAGTTGACAGATTTCAACAATGGCACTTATCTTGTCAGCTTCACGTTATTCTGGGCAGGCAAGGTCTCTGTGTCTCTTCTGCTCATCTATCCCAGTGAAGGGGTGTCTGCCCTCTGGAGAGCAAGGAATAAGGGATATGGTAAGGTGACTTTCATGGGTCAATTTGCCAATGGCAGATACCAAGTCTTAAGCGAATGTGGCTTGGTTCTAAATACGAGTGCTGAACTGTGCCAGTATCTGGACCACCGAGACCAGGAAGCCTTCTACTGTGTGAAACCTAAATATGTATCTTGTGATGCACTGACTCATATGAAGACCAATAATAATGGAGTTTCTTATCTTAGTATAAAGGAGAAAAATCTTTTACATAAGTAAGTTTAGTGGGGTTTAGGGGTCAAACCATACTTACACATGAAAGATTATTTTACCTTGATGAAACAAATTAGCCATATTATATTTGTTTGAATTTGATCCATGAAAGAGGAAGTCCAAGGTAAAGCAATCCGTATCTATAAACTTATGGATTCAGTAAAGATATCTAACATTTATATAGTGCATTCCCAATATTTCATTGCATCTAAGATGCTATTTTTATTCACTTTCTACAAATGAAAAAACTGAGGTAGAACTTAAATGGCTTACCCAAGGTCACACAGCAAGCAAGAATTTAAGGTCAGATTTGAACTCAAATCTTTCTTATTTTATAACTAGTACTTTATTCACTGTACCACCTAAATGTAATTAATGACTGATAGGACTAGTTTTAATCATTTTCATTCTTATTAATATCTTTTTCCCCACCTTTGTTCACTGTAATATATAGATTATGTTGGAAAATCTGATTCATACAAGAAAATATGGAACCTGGATCTAGGAGCAGAAAAACATTCACAAATGTCAACCTAGAAGAGTTGACAGAAATTGTCATGTGGGTTAATCTAAACATTCTTTTTATTTATTTAAAAAAATTTCCTTTCCAGTCCTATACATTTCACTCTCTACCTATGCATATCTATATATCAGCAAATCCTTTATAGTCAGAGATTTTCCAGAGACACTGAGAAACTGTGCCTTTTCCATGGTATATGTCAAGGTAAAATCTGAATTCTTTTTTCCTCAGTACCATCTTACTCTCTAACCTAAAGACAGGCAAAGGATGGGAAGGAAGAAAATTAAATAGTTAATAAGCTTCTAATATATCACAGACACAGAGCTAAGTATTTTTTTACCAATATTATATCATGTAAGCCTCATATAACCTAGAAGGTAGGTGCTATTATTATCCCCATTTACCAGTTGAGGAAACTAATACAGTAAGTGTCTGAAAGTGGATTTTGATCAAGTCTTCTTGATTCCAGGTCCAGTACTACATTTATTGAATCACTTTGCTGTTGAGGGAAAAAAAGTGCAAAAGTTTAGGGACATATTTAGAGTTTTTGCTTTTATTATTGTAGTTCTGCATATTGCATCTAAGTTGAACATAGGTTAACTTGTATTCTTGTTTCTTTAAGGTATGATGTAGACATTGAAATTATGAGAAAATTTGAACCTATCATGGTCTCCCAGTGTAACAGTAAGTCTATCCTGCTCTGTTCTATTATGGATCATGCTCAATAATTCTTTAAAAGTCATTCATTCTCATCCACCTGCAATTCTGCCTGTATTATGACCAGGGAACACCCTGGGGGATGTCAAAGGAAATATGAGGAGTGTCAGATTCCTTGAACATGAGAAAATAAGAAACCCTATACCAAGAAATTAAACAAGTTTTTCTTCTTAATTAGCCACATCTGTCATCAAAGCATTTGGTGTGTACATTTTCATTTGCTCCCTTTCAATCTGTACAAGAATTATTTCCTTCTGGCCAATCATTCTGCTCTGGTACCATTTGAAGGTATCTATGATGAAGTCAGTGGGAGAAATAGATTCCCTTTTAAACTTCTGCTGGAACCATCTCAATTCATGAGTCAATGAACCTGGAATTTTTCTGGAAATGCAGTTTTACACATGGGCTTCAATGACAAATAGAAATCTCACTCAATTTATATAACAGAAATGCATTTCTGTTGTTGTTGTTGTTCAATCAACCAACTGACCAATGTGGAAAACTTTGTAAAGCCAATTCTATTTAAAAAATGACATATATTATAAAAATACAAACATATTTCCATGAACAAAATATTCCTGAAATTGGATTGTAACTTTTGGATAGAGAAGTAATTAAAATGGTGTCCAGTCTTTAGGAAATCCTGTGCATTATATTATACCTGATGCTTCTGAGTATGTGAGTATTGAGCTGCAACTTTTCTTTCTTTTTTGATCCTCTTCTTCTTTTTTAAACAATTTTGCATTCATTTTCAATTTGATGCAATAGAAAGAATATTGGATTTTAAATCAGAGAATATGGATTCATATCCCTATTCTGCCTCCTATAAACTCATAAAATCAATCTTAGAACTGAAGGTGATCTTGGAGACCACTGAATCCAACAATTCTGTTTTAAATATAAAGAAACTGAAGAACAGAGAAATTACGTGAGTTGTCCAAAGTTTCATGCCTAGACCACTAGACTCAGAAAGTCAGTAAATCACTATAAACAATAGCTTCCTTATCTGTGAAATGAGGGGCTTGACCTCTGAAAATACTTCAAGTTTAAAATCTATGATTTATTGATTTTTACTCTGATGAAAAATCAGAGCCACTACCCAATTTGGACTATAAGGATTTCTTCCACATTTGAGGACTCTTCCTTTAGCTTCCTTATTTTCCTACTGCTTATATATTTAAAATCTCTAACAAAGTTGTGTGGTTATGTGCCATTTCCCCATTCAGATCCCAAGCATCATTTTGTTTTATGGATTTGGCCTTAGCCAGAGTCTAAGTATCAATTCACAAGTTGCAAAATATTACATAAAAATGATCTATTTATTTCCCTCCATAGTCTCTCATCTGAAGCATATAATACAAATAATGAAAAGAAAGATTTCTATAAATTATGAAATTATATTTTTATTGCTGAATATTTGGTAATTCTGGGATTTGGGTACCAATAATAGTATTTTCAAGTTTTATTTTGATGAAATTGAGCTTTTCTAGATAGAACAAATCACTTTACTTCATTTCTTCCAAAATCAGGATACCAAGCAGCTAATTTTTTTGGAAAATCCTAGCATCCCTAAATGTTCAAAGAATGAGCAGATCAGATGATCAGTGCCCTAGAAGCCTAGAGGTCTGGAGTCCTGTGACAAACTGTAATGTCCATAATAGTTCTAAATGCAAGGTAGATAGTAAGTCTAATTGGTACTCCATCTCACTGTAGAATTGCAGTTGGAGACTTCCACATCATCCAAAGAGTCATTTTACTCTTCCATCTTACTGTTTCCAAAGGGATCTTGAACAGAAAAAAGAAAGACAAGGGTGAAGATTCACCCTGCTGGTGGTTTTTTGAACCACAGTACAACAACAGATGAGATTTTTATTTCATTTTCTCCATGTAGTTAGTTCTCTTCATTGAAATACCATTCTAATGATGCTAATATCAGCAATTTCTTATTCAGGAAGCCAAGGAGTTTTGCTTTGTTTCATAGTCAGATTGTTCTTCAAACCAAAAGCCATCGGATACATGAATGGCCTGGGTCACAAGGGAGATCAGGTGAAGGAGTACAGATGGAGTAGAGTAAACCACTACTAGAAGACCAATTCAAAATAAATATTTTGAAGTAGCATTAGTGGCATTATCTTCATATAAAAAGAACTCTTATAAAAGTCTTAAGATTCCTGAAATGAGTCTTCAAGAGACTGTTAAGGCCATTCCTCAGGTAGCATTTGCATATGGGTATTCTCAGGGCATTGCTTGAACCACCATTTCTCTGATTAGTGAGAGACAGCATCAATCTAGTTGAATATTTTGGTAATTGTAATAGAGGGGAAGATTACTCTGATAGACTAATTCTGAATGCATTGAATTTATCAGATGTTGAAACAGTAAAAGAGAAATGCCAGATTGGAATGAAGTCCCCTATTCCCAGTGGTTATTCTTTGCAAGAGAAGTGGAATCCAGCATTTTGCAAACTAACTCAGCTAAGCAATGTGACTGAAATAAATAATTGTTTGAAAGGAAAACTCATTTACCTCATGGGAGATTCTACCCTACGCCAGTGGATAATATATTTATCCAAATTTGTGAAAAGTAAGATTTCTGAATTTATTTTTTTTAATAATAGTATTTCTATGGGGATTTTTTGTTTGATTTTCTTGGTTTTTACAAGATTGATGGGAAATCTTCAAAGTAATTATCACATTTTTCATAAGAAAATGTTAGTTTTCTTTTCTTTCATGTATAGTAAAGGAAAATTTAATTGGGGAAGGTTGACAATGTATCATGGTAGATAACAATTATTCTCTAATTACTAATTAAGAGTGAGATAATTTGGCCTGCACTGAAAAGCAATAAGATTATTTTCTTCACTTAAAAGATGTAATGATATTTTTCCCAATCAGCACTGAAGTACTTTGATCATCATGGAAGTGGACCATTTAAGAAGTATGTACTTCTGGATGCACAAAGACACATTTATATTCAGTGGAAAAAACATGGACTTCCATTTGTGACTAAACAATTATACACATTAAAAGATCATGAATATATTACCCGTGAAATTGACAGAGTAGCAGGAGACAGAAGCACAGTCATTGTCATTACCTTAGGACAACACTTCAGGTTATTTCCCATTGACATCTTTGTCCGAAGAGTTATCAATATCCAGAGGGCAATTAGGCGGTTATTTCTAAGAAGTCCAGATACTAGAGTTATCCTGAAATCAGAAAACTTACGGGAGATGCACATGGACCCTGGTCAAGCTCTCAACTTTCATGGCTATATTCAGTACCTCATTATGAGAGACATTTTTCAGGATCTCAATGTGGGCATCATTGATGCCTGGGACATGAGCATTGCATATGATTCTAACATCATCCATCCCCCTGATAATGTTATTGGAAATCAGATTAATATGTTCTTAAACTACATCTGCTAAGGAATGGGCAAAAACCACCAGGAAGGACTCTCTAAAGGTTTATCTTCTAAGTGTTGTAGAGGGACAAAATATGCCTAATGAGGGATTCCAGTAGATATGTCCCTAGAAGAAAGTGTGAATACAAGTTGATAAGATGATGTATGACAGTGGGGGACAAGAGGAAATCATGAGACTGTACATGCCTTTTTGTAATAAGTGGGCCATGAGTGTATAGTGTTATTACTTCTCTGATTGACTAGATCACATGGGACAATAAAGCTTCATTGATAATCTTGATTTCTATAATATTCAGTGATCCTACCTCTCCAGAATGTATGTGTTCTCAATAGGATAGGGAGAAATTCTCAGAATATAGGTTTGAGGAATAATATCTTGGCACAGTCAGCAAGAGCATAAGATCAACCCTACATAACAAGTGATTTGATTGAAGACTGAAAGATTTTGTCATACCACAAAGGGAACATTTGTGTTCAGTGTTAGTTTTGTTGAAATTCAGTGTTGGTCACATGGGGGGATGTCTTATAAATATACAGTGTTTATTGTGATTTTAGGAAAGAAAAAGTTGTCTATTACTAAGAAAGGATACCAAAGGACAAAGGAAAGATCTTTCACATATCCTCAGGGATGAATGAAGCAGTTAGTCAAAAAAGAAGATGTAAGAGAAGACTATGTAACCCATGGTCTTTGTTTAAGCTAAGTAGAAAAGTTGGGGTAGTGTTTCAGATTCTGGGGAAGATTTTGAATGGTAAATTATAATTTTAAGGGATCAATTCTTAATAATGACAGTATCATCTGTGCCATAAAATATTTGAAGATTAAGAACAGTAGGACAAATGTTTTGCAGTGGGACACAAACCTGATTCATATTTGTCTAAATCCTATCCTATCATTAAATACAGCTTCCTATTTCCCTAAAGCATTAAAAAAAAACCCAAACTTAGGTGTGAACAGTGGATACTCCTTAGATTTGAAAGATTTTCCACTGCTCTGTAAGCCAGTATAACTTTCTGACTGGGGTGCACCATTATGGGAAGAGATGAGGTAAACTGTTCACTACTGATTCCCTTCTGCTGAATATTCTTTTTAGCCTATTGATATTTTTTAACTAAAAATCACATAGTTTAAGAGGTTCTCACTTAATTTCAACCTTGAGCCTCAACCCACTGAAAAGACATAAGTCAGTTTAGAACTGACCTAAAATATGATAAAAAGCTTATCTTTATTATGACTATAAAAATGTTCATAATACCAAATGCTAGCACTGTTTGGCACTAGAAGCTTTTCTATTAAAAGCAGAAGTAATGGCCATGGGGAAAAATTGTTCTTTTTTTCTTCTTTTTAATTTTTTATTAAAGCTTTTTTATTTACAAAACATATGCATGGATAATTTTTCAACATTGACCCTTGCAAAACTTTTTGTTCAAAACTTTCCCTTTCTCCCCCTACTCCCTTCCCTAGCTGTCAGGTAGTCCAATACATGCTAAATATGTTAAAATATATATTAAATCAAACATATATATGTATATATATATATATGTGTGTGTGTGTGTGTGTGTGTGTGTAGTCATACAATTATCCTACTGCACAAGAAAAATCGGATCAAGAAGGAATAAAAAAGCTGAGAAAGAAAACAATATGCAAGCAAACAAGAACAGAGAGAGTGAGAATGCTATGTTGTGCTCCACACTCAGTTCCCACGGTCCTCTCTCTAGGTGTAGATGACTCTCTTCATCACTAAACAAGTGGTATTGGTTTGAATCATCTCCTTGTTGAAGAGAGCCATATCCCTGAGAATTGATTGCTGTATAGTCTTGTTGCCATGTTTAATGAGTTCCTGATTCTACTTATTTCACTTAGCATCAGTTCATGTAAGTCACTCCAGGCCTCTCTGAAATCACTTGTATAATAAAATACACACTGAATTTATAAGAGAGTCTAGGGAAGGGAATAAAAAATTTATAAAGAGGCTACTATGCACCAGTAATTTAACAAATATTATCCTATTTAATCCTCTCAGCATCTCCATGAGGTAGGTCTTGTTATGATCCTCATTTTACAATAAGAAAACTGAGGCAACAGGATTAAGTGACTTGCCCAGGATCACACAGCTAATGATTAAATTTGAACTCAGGTCTTCCTGACTCCAGCCTTAATGCTCTATTCCTGGTTCTGGAATTTAGACAGAGTTGAAGAGCTCAATTTGAGTTCTACTACTATTGTATACTAGCTACATCATTTGCTACATCATTTAACTCAGGACTTCAGTTTCATTTTCTATAAAATGAAGATAATAATGTATTCCACCTACCTCATAGAACTGTTGTCAGGATCCATTAAATTCTGTTTGAAAGCCATTTGTTGTACACATCTGCTATGTCTCTGTACTGTTTACTGAAGCAGCTGAAATGAACACAGAATAGTCCATGAATTGTTCTGGAAAGCCCTTCAGGGAGCTTCCATTCCACCCCAGGAAACAGAAAATACATAGATAAATAAATACAAACTATATTCAAAATATAAACAATGTAATTTCTAGGAAGAGGGGGATCATTAACAACAGGAGTTCTATAACAAAGTAACCAAGTAATTTCTTTCCTGTTAATATATAGTCTCTCTTTCATTTTTTCTCTGGAAGATGTTTGATAAATGTTTATCATGTCTAGTTTCTTGCAATTCTCCTTATGAAGCAACTATTCAAGAAATATAAATCTGAGGTTTTGGAATGGCCTCCAAGCCTTTGGCTCTTTCTCAAAGTCTGTATTCCTACATAATTTTTATCCTTTTCTGTCACTGAGATTTATATATATATATATATATATATATATATATATATATCTTTTTCAGATACTTTAGAGAATTTATCTGCTTCTTTATCATCTGCATTCAATATTTGTATATAAATTGCCATAACCTTCATTATAATCTTTTAGGGATTTTGTTTTGTCATCATGAGTACTGTGGGTCACTAGGTATTATAGAAAATGTTTGAGTACACCATAAAACCTTGTCTTTGAGGCATCATCCCATTTTATTGCAATTTCTCTATATTTTGCTTTCATTTACAGCAAAAAATTAATATTTGTATGATTACATTAAAGATTGTCCCAAATTTATCCAATTCTGAATAATGATTATCCTCCTCCTTTTTTTCTGCTATTGCACTGCCATCATTATAAAAGCAAAAGATGCCTATACAGGATTGATGGCCATTCTTGTATTTTGTTTCACAAGTTGTCATGGTCAAAGAAGTCATTACTAATTTATTGGTGATGAGTGACTCCATGAGTATGTAAAATATGTTCCTTTAATATGTGAACAGTTTGATTACTAAAGAGGCAGAAAAAGAAAATTTTGAAAGAAAACTTATAAAATCCACATTTGAATTAAAGAGCCTCTCAGATAAAATGTAGAAGAGAAACAGAGCTTGAAAACCAGTCAACTGGTCCTTAGATAAGCATTTTTAGAGAACCTATTTGAAGGTAGAACAGTAACTAACTGAGATAACATGATTTCAGGGCATTGTCCTTGATAAACTCATTTTCATGTTTTCTATTGAGTAATGATAATATTTAATTATCCGTGGTTTTTTTCCTACCCATTGAGTAAATATTATGATAATTGTTGCTTTTGCCTAATGAGCTAGTACATGGCTTTGGGAAAAAACAAAACAAACAAAAAAAAAAAACACAAAAAACAAAAACAAAAACTTTGAACTCAGGTCTTCCTGACTCTAAGTACAGAAGTAAGACTGTTGCAAGAATTGGCTTTTATGATTAAGGGGTTGAATTGGGTAGAAGCTGGGCTAAAGAAAGTCTTAGACGTTCAGGTCCAGTGATCTGAAATGGAAAACTAGTCAAGGACAATAAGCTTTAAGAATACATTGATGGTGGTGGATTGAGGACAGAAAAGAAGAGGCAGTAACCCAGATGAATTCTCCCAACATTATCCTTTAAACAACTTCAAAGGAAATTAAAAACTTGCAAATAAAAACAATTAAAAATATTATTGTAATAAATATTTGTTTATAATGTAATTAAAATTTAGTGTAATAAAAAGTATTTCTTTTGTTGTGTGTTTGTTGTTGTTTCAGTTGTGTATGACTTTTCATGATCCTATTTGGAGTTTTCTTGGCAAAGGTACTGAAGTGGTTCACCATTTTGACCTCCAGATTATTTAAGATTGAGGCAAACATGGGTTAAAGGCATTTCCAGGGTCACGCAGCTATGAAGTATCTGAGGCTGGATTTAAACTCAGGACTTCCCAACTCCAGGCCTGGAGCTCTTTCCACTGTACCATCTAGTGGTCCCAAATGTTTTTACTATGTAATAACATTTTATTCTAAAAAGCATCATACAATAAAGAATTAAGTATTAATTAAAGACTAAATTATTTAATACTAAAATTATGGTGGGTCAAAGAACCAATCATAAAATCTATATATGATTACAAGAAGAAGTTAGCAATTATCAAAATGTGTAAAATAAATTCAAGACAGTCCTGCAAAAGAAAAATGGATATTTCTAAACACTTGGGAGAGACAGCGAGAGCAAGAGACAAAGACACACAGAGAGAAACAGAGACAGGGGAACTAGAGAAAGAGAGAGAGACAGAGAGAACAATTTGAAAAATTGAGTAGGCAAAATAACTAGTAAAATCAAAAAACTTGAAAATCCCAATAAAATATCAAAATAGAAAATTTGAAAACCAAATGATTAGTTGTTATCCTTTGTTTTCAAAGACCTAAAATGACATTCATGAGGTTTTAAGTAACTGTGTTTGGCAAAGAAAGATCAAAATAGTGATGGAATTAGTTGCTGAGACAAGCAGGAAGGGGCACTAATGGGGATCAGTGTAGCCTTATGGTCTCATCTCCTATGGAAATTATGTGTAGCCCCATCTTGATATGGCTGTTCACAAATCCAAATTATGTCAAACGCCTGAGGTTAAATTTCCCCTGTCAATCTGTCCTTGGCTCATACTATCTTTACAGAACCCTTTTGGTTATATTTTCCCCTCATCCTTCCTCTATCCTATGTTGTGTCTCTCCTCTCATCCCCACCATGCCTCTCTTTTTTCTTCTAACTAATGTTCCCTTTCTCCTGGTTAATTGTAAGTTCCGATAGGGAATTTGTCTTTTCCATCATTAGTTGTTAAAAACCCTTTCCCTGATAACTATATTCTCTCCCAAATCTATTTCATATTTACCATTCCTGGTATCTATTGTATCTCTTCATTTTTTCTATTACCTCTTCTCCTAAATAAACCTACTTTTGCCAAAGAGAATGGCCATTGTGAATTCTTTACATGACCAAACCCCAACATTTGGTACCTACATCAAATTCATCATTTGGTGCTGGAGCTCAAACACATCATTTAAAACTAAGAATTGTTCTCCTAGATCACATCATTCAGTGCCTGAACCTTAATCATATCAATATCACTAAGGTACAGTGTGTCCGATTATGGCTTCCAGACCAGCATGAGTTCAGAA
The DNA here is from genome assembly GCF_048593235.1 of Sminthopsis crassicaudata. Taxonomy (NCBI): domain Eukaryota; kingdom Metazoa; phylum Chordata; class Mammalia; order Dasyuromorphia; family Dasyuridae; genus Sminthopsis; species Sminthopsis crassicaudata. The sequence goes on from NC_133619.1 coordinate 521,185,664, forward strand.
GTCTATACAACAGGTCAGACATAGATCATCCTTGTGAACATTTGGGGAGAATTCTCTAGCATTTTGCATCTTGCATTTCTTCTAAACTGTTTCAATTCTTCTTTGCTCATAGAGCACAGCACCTTCTTTGATGTGGGCATACTATACTGGGTCGTCCTGTGCCAGTGTCTCCAACATCACACAAACAATTCCCAAGTTTTTGAGAGTGTCCTTGTATCACTTCTTCTAACCTCCATCTGAGTGCTTGCTTTATGTGAGTTCCCTATCAAACATAAATTTGCTGAAAAGACTATTTTACAGGGATGTTTATGCGGCCGCTGGGTTATGGCAAATGGGCTGAGGAGCAGAGACAGAGTATGAGTTTTTGTTTTTACTATAATCTAGCCCTCCAACAGTCTGAGGGACAGTGAACTGGCCCCCTATTTAAAAAGTTTGAGGACCACTCCTATATACCTTCAGCTTAAGAGGCAATCAATACTCTCCCATACTTTTCCTTTAGAGCCTCCCAAACCCTGAGCTAGCTCTCTGTCAATACATGCATCGACTTCATCACCTATGTATATGTCCCCAGAAAATATACTGACAAGGTAAGTGAACTTATCTGACTTATCTGCAGTATTCAAAATTTCTCCATTTGCTGTAACCAGTGATCCATATATAGATGGTATGGTGCTGGCTGATAGAAAACCTATGTATTTGTTTTTTCATGTTAATTCTTAGGCCAAAAGTAATAGAAGTATCAGAGAAGCTGCAAACTTTGTTGCATCTCAGCCTCAGGAGTTGTTTTGAGTGCATAATCATCTTGGAATAAAAAAGCATGAACCAACTATTATTTCACTTTAATCTTGATTTGTAGCCAAATGAAGTTTCAATTTTAACAATTCCTAGAATAAGAAAGATTTACAAGTGGATTTTACAAACCTTCAAATAACAATTAATTCCAACTTTACATTAACCATAAAAACAGGAAAAGAGGTCCTACCAAAATCCTTCTAGGATACAAGGTCTTGATAACCAAACCAAAGAGAGCAAAAAAATAAAAAAATTAAAATTAAAATTAATATCACTTATGAACATAAACACAAAATTTTAAAACAATAGAAAAGGTAATATAACTACTTGTCAAAAACATGCATGATGCAAGATTAGTTTAATATTGGGGAAATTATCATCATAAAATCATGATAAAAGCAACACAAACCATGTGACTATCAATAGCTGTAGAAAAGACTTTTAACAAAATGTAACACCTATTTCTGTTTTAAAAAAACACAAGAAAATATAAGGACTTTTTCTTTATATTTATAATTCTTCTATACATATTTCCACAATTATCATGCTGCACAAGAAAACTCAGATCAAAAAGGAAAAAAATGAGAAAGAAAACAAAATGCAAGAAAACAGCAACAACAACAAAATATTATATTGTGATGCACATTCAGTCTCCACAGTTCTTTCTCTGGGTGCAGATGGCTTTCTTCATCAAAAGATCATTGGAACTGGTCTGAATTGCCTTGCTGTTGAAAAAAGCCACATGCATCAGAATTGATCCTCATAAGATTCTGTTGTGGCTGTGTACAATGATTCTGATCACTTCACTTAGCATTAGTTTATTCCAGGCCTTTCTGAAGGCCTGATTATTTCTTATAGAACAATAATATTCCATAACATTCAACAAACATCCATAACATTCAGCCATTCTATAACTGATGGGAATCCACTCAGTTTCCAGTTTCTTGACACTACAAAAAGGGCTGTTACAAACATTTTTGTACATGTGGGTCCCTTTTCCTCCTTTATGATCTTTTTGGGATATAATCCCAATAGAAACTGCTGCAACAAAGGATATGCAATTTGACAGCCATTTGGGCATAGTTACAAATTGTTCTCTAGAATGGTTGAATCAGTTCATAATTCCACCAACAATGTATTAGTGTCCCAATTTTCCCATATCCTCTCCAACATTTATCATTATCTTTTTCTGTCATCTTAACCAATCTGAGAGGTATGTAAATGGTATCTCAGAGATGTCTTAATTTGCATTTCTTTGATAAATAATGATTTAGAGAACATTTTCATATGACTAGAAATGGTTTCAATTTCTTCATTCAAAAATTGTCTATTCGTATCCTTCGACCATTAATCAGTTAGAGAATGGTTGCATCCTCATACATTTGAGTCAATTTTCTATATATTTTAGAAATTAGGTCTTTATCAGAACCCTTGAATGTAAAAAATTTTTCCCTTTTAATCTTGTCTGCATTAGTTTTGTTTGTACAAAACCTTTTTAATTTAATATAATCAAAATTATCCATTTTGCATTATATAATGTACTCTAGTTCTTCTTTGGTCCCAGATTGCTTCCTTCTCCACAAATCTGAGAGGTACACTATCCTTTAGAACTAAAAAAAAAAAAAAACTCTTAAAAACAAATGTAAAAAATTGTTTTGAATGTAACTGGGGGAAAAATATTAAATAAATTAAATTTTAAAACAACAAATTTGCACTTAGTGTTGATTAGTTCTTCCTCTAGAGGCAGAAGATATTTTTTATCAGGAGTCTTTCAGAATTGTCTTAAATCATTATATTGATCAGAGTAGCTTAGTCTTTCACATCATTTCAGTACTGCTTTTCCTGTGTACAGTGATTTCTTGGTTTGATCAGGCAATTTTCAAAGGAAGAAATTCAGGTTATCAACAACCATTTTTTTTAAAAAGCTTCATATCATTAATAATTAAAGAAATTCAAATTAAAGCAACTCTGAGGTTCTATTTCACTTATATTGGCAAACTTAACAAAGGAAGAATATGACATATTAGATGGAAAATAGGAATAGCAATTCACTATTGGTCAGCTTGCAAATTGGTCTGGCCATTCTAGAAAGCAATTTGGCATCATGTCTTAAAAATCATTAAACTATGAAATGTAGTTATGCTCCTTCTAAGATTATACACCAAAGAAATTAGAGAAAGAAGAAAGAGAATGAAACATACAAACATATTTATGGCATCTCTTTATAGTAGCAAAAAAGTAGAAACTAAGAATATCTAACAACTGAGGAATGGTTGAAGAAAGATGGCATATTAATGTAATGGAATACTGTTTTACCCAAAGAAGTGATAAAAGGAATGGTTTCAAAGAAACCATTTTTGTGAAGTGATGAATAGTAAAGCAAGCAAAGAAGAACAATTTATAAAATAATAACCACAATGTAAAGCCAAAATCTTTTAAAGAAAAGAACTCTGATAATGTAATTATAATTCCAGGGAAATGTAAAGCATGATACCCCCATCTTCTGGCATAGAGGCGATAGATACAAAATGTGAAATAAACCTCACACTTAGGACATGATCAAAGTAAGAATTTGTTTTGTTTGACTACGCATATTTGTTCAAAGTGTTTTTTATTAATATTGAATGGTTATGGAACTAATTTGGGAGGCTCTGCATCATTCTGGAGCATGAAACAATCGTGCAGTAGCATCTGTCAATAGGAGAATACTAATGAAAGGACATCTTCATAGGGAATCTAAGTAGGTCAGATGATAGTACCCAAGAATCTGGTAGATGGAGAGATAAGGCAGTTTGGCCTAAAATATCTCAAGAAGTAGTGTCAAGGGAGGTGATAAGGTATGGTGATTTTCCATCTGGTGAAGAAATAGAAATGATATCTTCCAACTTCCTCCAATCAATGTGAGGAATTATATAGTTCTTCCCAAATGGCTGTCTACAAGAAGACTGAACTAAAAAAGGGTGGATCTAAATGTGATTTGGGGGCCCAATCTAGAAGAGAGGTCCAAGGAGGGAGACATGTCTAATGGTTTCTCATTTTCTTTATCCTCCTATTATTATTGTTATTATTTATTGGTTATATTGTTTTAATTGTTGTGGGGATTTGGGGGAAGAGGCAAATTCTGTACCATAAGCCCTTTTCAGATTCTTCTTAAAGACCTCTCATAAAGAAGAACCTATTCTCTCATAAGGCAGTTTATTGTACTTTTGTTTATATAACTCTAATTCTGGGAATTTTTTCTTTACATCATATCAAGATTTGCTTTCATGCAAATTCCAACCATTGTTCTTAGCACTTTCCTTTGGAGTACAGAAAAATAAGTCTTCAAGTTTTTTCTCACAATCCTCTTTTCCCCACCTGAAAATGGTTATCATGTCTCCACCTAAAATGTTCCTTTTCTAGATAAACTTCTCTAGTTATTTCCTCTAATTCATACGGCATTGTCTTATATTCCCTTATCATTTTAGTAATGAAAGATATCAATTTGGGGGGGCGGAGCCAAGATGGCGGAGAAGAAACACACGACTCAGTGAACGTCCTCACTCCCTCACAACCAATTAGATAAATTAAGTCTCAAAATTAGCTCAGGACTGATAGATACCACAAGGACTGGAAGCACGACTTACCAGCTGAAGAGAATCTGGAGTTTCAACAGGAAAGGTCAGTTCTCAGGGGAGGAATAAGAAAGACCAGCACAGACGGTGGGGTAGGGGCACACTGCGCCCATTGCGCTGGGAAGGGCTCTGGGATCAGAGAAGCCACTGAGGTAAAGGAATCTGGCACAGGCTGTTAGCTCTTCTCTGCTAATTATTTAGCAGTTCAGAAGAGAAAGCCAAAATATTTTAAAACTCAGATTAGATTTTCCCCGATCCTGGGGGGTGACTCAGCAAATCTCTTGGCACCAGGGGGTGTGGCCACAGCTACCTCCTGAGAATAGTTAAGAGACTGACAAGTGGGTGGATACGGCCCAAGGCAACACACACTGCCTAGCTTAGCTGGAGGGAGTGGAACTCAGCTCCAGGAAGTCCCAAAGAAGCGGAACCTTTGAACTAGGGACCGCGGTTTCTGGCAGACACTTCCAGTTTGAGCGCAGGGGCTTCTCACCTCACCTGCTGCAGACATTCACTCCCCACCCGGACACATAGGCTGGGCTTCCTGCAGTCTTCACTATTCTACGCCCTCGAAGCACAGTAGTGCTAATCACCTCTGAGGCACCTCCAGGGAGGGGGTGGGGAACTCTCTCCCAGAGCTCTATCTTAGCTAAGGCGCAGGAGCCGCTGCATCCATCCGGTCTGGGAGGAAGCTGGTAAAGAAGTAAATAATTTCCTACCCCAGGGACAGACCCCAAAACATTTTTTAAGTATGAGCAAAAAAGCTAGAAAAACTATAGATTCCTTCTATACAGAGAAAGAGCGGGTATCCAACCCCGAGGAAGTTAACAGCAAAGATTCAGAAGTTAACAACCTAAAGGGGAACGATTCCTGCCCCCCATCACATAACTCTCTCCTAGAAGAAGCTCTTAAAAAATTGAGGGAGATCGAAGAAAAATGGGGAAAAGAAAGGGAAGTTATGATAGAGAATAACAACGTCCTGAAATTGGAGTTGGAAAAAATAAAGAATTCACAGGAGATGCAGGGAAACAAAATTAGTGAATTAGAAAAGGTTAAAAAAACACAGGAAAGTAGGATTTCTGAATTGGAAAAGATAAAAAAGTCTCAAGAAAATAGAATTTCTGAATTGGAAAAAGAAAATAATTCTCAAAAAAAAAAATTAGGGAAATGGAAAAAAATTCAATAGAGCAAAATAACTCATTTAAAAACGAAATTGGGCATTTACAAAAAGAACTAAAAACTGTGAAAGAAGAAAATAACTCCTTAAAAGTCAGGATGGAACAAATAGAAATGAATGATTCACAGAGAACCCAAGAATCAGTCAAACAAAACAAAAAAAAATGAGAAGCTGGAGAACAACGTCAAATACTTACTGGGAAAATCTATAGACCTGGAAAATAGATCTAGGAGAGATAATCTGAGGATTATTGGACTTCCAGAAAACTATGACCAAAAAAAGAGCCTAGATTCTATTTTACAGGAAATTATCAAAGAGAACTGTCCAGAGATAATAGAAACAGAAGGGAAAGTAGATGTGGAAAGAATTCATCGAACTCCTTCTGAAATAGACCCTAAAAAAAGAACACCACGGAATATTGTGGCTAAGCTGCAGAATTACCACACAAAGGAGAAAATCCTGCAAGCAGCTAGAAAAAAACAATTTAAATACCAAGGTGCCACAATAAGGGTCACCCAAGATCTGGCTGCCTCCACATTAAAAGATAGAAGGGCCTGGAACCTGATATTCCGTAAGGCAAAAGATCAAGGACTGCAACCAAGAATGAACTACCCAGCTAAGTTTAGCATCTTTTTCCATGGAAGAAGATGGTCATTCAATGAAACAGAGGAATTCTATATGTTTCTAAGAAAAAAACCAGACTTAAACAAAAAATTTGATCTACATCCACAAGACTGAAGAGAAACAGAAAAAGGTACACAGAACCCTTGAGAACTGTAACTCTGTTGTGGGTATATAAAAAATACTCAAGGATAATTTGATTTTACTGATATAAAAGAAAAAAAGGGGGGTGTAGTAAAGGGAAGGAGTGATAAAAAGAGGGAAACTACATCCCAGGAAGAGACATAGAAAATACACCATATCTGAGGGAACTTAGTGAGGGGGAGAATCATTGTGTGAATCTTACTCTCATCAGAAGAGGCTCAAAGAGTAAATAATTAACATATTTGTTTTTCAGAGAATTTTCTCTCGCCTCATTAAAAGGGGGAAGAGGAAAAGGGAAAAGGAAAAGGAGAATAAGTGAAGGGACTTGGAGGGAGGGGGGAGGGATCCTAAAAAAAAAAAAAAAAAAAAAAGAGGGAGGGTTGCGCGTCACAAGGGGGGTCAGTAAATTAAATATCGGGGAGGGGGATCAGGGGGGTCAAGGGAAAAAAGCATAATCTGGGGATAATACGATGGCAGGAAATACAGAATTAGTAATTTTAACTGTAAATGTAAATGGGATGAACGATCCCATCAAACGGAGACGGATAGTAGATTGGATCAAAAAGCAGAACCCTACAATATGTTGCCTACAGGAAACACACTTAAAGCAGGGAGATACATACAGAGTAAAGGTAAAAGGTTGGAACAGAGCCTATTATGCTTCAGGTAAAGCCAAAAAAGCAGGGGTAGCTATCCTTATCTCAGATCAAGCAAAAGCAGAAGTAGATCTCGTTAAAAAAGATAAGGAAGGAAACTATATCCTGCTGAAAGGTAGCATAAATAATGAAGCCATATCAATACTAAACATATATGCACCAAGTGGTATAGCATCTAACTTTCTAAAGGAAAAGTTAAGAGAACTGCAAGAAGAAATAGACAGTAAAACTATAATAGTGGGAGATCTCAACCTTGCACTCTCAGATTTAGACAAATCAAACCACAAAACAAACAAGAAAGAAATTAAAAAAGTAAATAGAACATTAGAAAAACTAGGTATGATAGACCTTTGGAGAAAACTGAATGGCAATAGGAAGGAATATACTTTCTTCTCAGCAGTTCATGGATCCTATACAAAAATTGACCATATATTAGGACATAAAGATCTCAAAATTAAATGTAGGAAGGCAGAAATAATAAATGCCTTCTTCTCAGATCACAATGCAATAAAAGCTACATTCAGTAAAAAGTTAGGGGTAAATAGACCAAAAAGTAATTGGAAACTGAATAATCTCATCTTAAAGAATGACTGGGTGAAAGAGCAAATTATAGAAACAATTAACAATTTCACCCAAGATAATGATAATGATGAGACATCATATCAAAATCTTTGGGATGCAGCTAAAGCGGTAATAAGGGGAAATTTTATATCTTTAGAGGCTTATTTGAAGAAAATTGAGAAAGAGAAGATTAACGAATTGGGCTTACAACTTAAAAGGCTAGAAAAAGACCAAATTATAAACCCCCAACCAAAAATTAAACTCGAAATACAAAAATTAAAAGGAGAAATCAATAAAATTGAAAGTAAAAAAACTATTGAATTAATAAATAAAACCAAGAGTTGGTTTTATGAAAAAGCCAATAAAATAGATAAACCTTTGGTAAATTTGATCAAAAAAAAGAAAGAGGAAAATCAAATTGATAGTCTTACAAATGAAAAGGGGGATCTTTCCACCAATGAAGAGGAAATTAGAGAAATAATAAGGAGTTACTTTGCCCAGCTTTATGCCAATAAATTTGATAACTTAAGTGAAATGGATGACTTCCTCCAAAAATATAGGCTCCCTAGATTAACAGAGGAGGAGATAAATTGCTTAAATAGTCCCATTTCAGAAAAAGAAATAGAACAAGCTATTAATCAACTCCCCAGGAAAAAATCCCCAGGGCCAGATGGATTCACATGTGAATTCTACCAAACATTTAAAGAACAATTAGCCCCAATGTTATATAAATTATTTGAAAAAATAGGGGATGAAGGAGTCCTACCAAATTCCTTTTATGACACAGACATGGTACTGATACCTAAACTTGGTAGATCGAAAACTGAGAAAGAAAATTATAGACCAATCTCCTTAATGAATATTGATGCTAAAATCTTAAATAAGATATTAGCAAAAAGACTTCAGAAAATCATCTCCAAGATAATACACTATGATCAAATAGGATTTATTCCAGGAATGCAGGGCTGGTTTAATATTAGGAAAACTATTAATATAATTGACCATATTAATAATCAAATTAATAAGAACCATATGATCATCTCAATAGATGCAGAAAAAGCATTTGACAAAATCCAACATCCATTCCTACTAAAAACTCTTGAGAGTATAGGAATAAATGGATTATTCCTTAGAATAATCAGGAGTATATATTTAAGACCGTCAGTAAGCATAATATGCAATAGAAATAAACTGCAACCTTTCCCAGTAAGATCAGGAGTGAAACAAGGTTGCCCACTATCACCATTACTATTCAATATAGTACTAGAAACGCTAGCCTCGGCAATAAGAGCCGAGAAAGAGATTCAAGGAATTAGAGTAGGAAATGAGGAAATTAAACTATCACTTTTGCAGATGACATGATGGTATACTTAGAGAACCCCAAAGACTCTGCTAAAAAGCTACTAGAAATAATTCAAAATTTCAGCAAAGTGGCAGGATACAAAATAAATCCACATAAATCCTCGGCATTTTTATATATCACTAACAAAATGCAACAGCAAGAGATACAAAGAGAAATTCCATTCCAAACAAATGTTGAGAGTATAAAATATTTGGGAATCCATCTACCAAAGAAAAGTCAGGAATTATATGAAAAAAATTACAAAACACTTGCCACAAAAATAAAATCAGATTTAAATAATTGGAAAGACATTCAGTGCTCTTGGATAGGCCGAGCGAATATAATAAAGATGACAATACTCCCCAAACTAATCTATTTATTTAGTGCTATACCAATCAGACTCCCAAGAAACTATTTTAATGACCTAGAAAAAATAACAACAAAATTCATATGGAAGAATAAAAGGTCAAGAATTGCAAGGGAACTAATGAAAAAAAACTCAGAGGAAGGTGGTCTAAGTGTACCTGATCTAAAGCTATATTATATAGCAGCAGTCACCAAAACCATTTGGTATTGGCTAAGAAATAGACCGGTAGATCAGTGGAACAGATTAGATACAAAGGACAAAAAAGGGTACATCTATAGCAATCTAATCTTTGACAAACCCAAAGATTCCAACATTAGGGATAAAAATTCATTATTCGGAAAAAACTGTTGGGAAAACTGGAAATTAGTATGGCAGAAATTAGATATGGATCCACACTTAACACCATATACCAAGATAAGATCAAAATGGGTCCATGATTTAGGCATAAAGAGGGAGATAATAAATAGATTAGAAGAACAGAGGATAATCTACCTCTCAGACTTGTGGAGGAGGAAGGAATTTATGACCAGAGGAGAACTAGAGATCATTATTGATCACAAAATAGAAGATTTTGATTACATCAAACTAAAAAGTTTCTGTACAAATAATACTAATGCAAACAAGATTAGAAGGGAAGTAACAAATTGGGAAAATATTTTTAAAAACAAAGGTTCTGACAAAGGTCTCATTTCCAAAATATATAGAGAACTGACCATAATTTATAAGAAACCGAACCATTCTCCAATTGATAAATGGTCAAAGGATATGAACAGACAATCCTCAGAGGAAGAAATTGAAACTATATCCACTCACATGAAAGAGTGTTCCAAATCACTACTGATCAGAGAAATGCAAATTAAGACCACTCTGAGATACCACTACACACCTGTCAGATTGGCTAAGATGACAGGAACAAATAATGACAAATGTTGGAGGGGATGTGGGGAAATTGGGACACTAATACATTGCTGGTGGAGTTGTGAAAGAATCCAGCCATTCTGGAGAGCAATCTGGAATTATGCCCAAAAAGTTATCAAACTGTGCATACCCTTTGACCCAGCAGCGCTACTACTGGGATTATATCCCAAAGAAATACTAAAGAGCGGAAAGAGACATATATGTGCCAAAATGTTTGTGGCAGCTCTTTTTGTTGTAGCTAGAAACTGGAAGATGAATGGATGTCCATCAGTTGGAGAATGGTTGGGTAAATTGTGGTATATGAAAGTTATGGAATATTATTGCTCGGTAAGAAATGACCAGCAGGAGGAATACAGAGAGGATTGGAGAGACTTAAATCAACTGATGCTGAGTGAAATGAGCAGAACCAGAAGATCACTGTATACTTCAACAACAATACTGTATGAGGATGTATTCTGATAGAAGTGGAAATCTTCAACATAAAGAAGATCCAACTCACTTCCAGTTGATCAATGATGGACAGAGGTAGATACACCCAGAGAAGAAACACTGGGAGGGGAATGTAAATTGTTAGCACTACAATCTGTCTGCCCAGGTTGCATGTACCTTCGGATTCTAATGTTTATTGTGCAACAAGAAAATGATATTCACACACATGTATTGTACTTAGACTATATTGTAACACATGTAAAATGTATGGTATTGCCTGTCGTCGGGGGGAGGGAATAGAGGGAGGGGGGGTAATTTGGAAAAATGAATACAAGGGATAATATTATAAAATATATATATATATATATAATAAAAAAAAAGACTAAAAAAAAAAAAAAAAAAAAAAAAGAAAGATATCAATTTACCTTGTATCTTGTACATCATAGATAGTTTCTTGCATGTGGTCTTCTTCAAAGTGAGCTCCTTGAGGACTCGCATTGACTTGATACAGAATACCTGGTACATAGTATATGTTTAATGAATGTTTGCTGCCTTGAATTAAGTTTCTTGAGAGCAAAAACTGTCTAAGAATTGCCTCTATTTTATCCCCACTTCTTAGTACAATGCCTGGAATGTAGTAGGAACTTAGAAGATGTTTGTTAATAGATTGATTGGGAGAGCTAATTAATATTTTGGAGCAGTAGAGACTTTCTATTTTAACCTTTTCAGGGTTAGATGCTTTGCATTGGTGTCTCTGTCAAAAGGGATAAACATTTTAGTGACTTTTGTAGCACTATTTCAAATTATTTTCCAGAATGATTAGACAATGTAGACCTTCACCAATTCTGTATTATTCAATCAGTCAATAAGGATTTATTGTTGTTGTTTTTCTATTTCATTTTCAGAGGAGCCGTGATATCACAGGACGGTGTCTTGACTTCCATGTGAATTAGATATAATCAAGGCAGAGTTACACAAATTCCTCAATCTGACTCTCTTTCAGGGTCATCAAAGTCCATTGTCAAGACAAAAGTCAAGATAATTAGCAATGACCTGGAATGCAGTGTTTTTAGTATCTGACCAACTTCTAATCACTTCACAGAGCTGCTTTCATGGTCTTTGGAACAAATTGTTCTCATCCAACTCATTCTAATGGAAGAAGTCTTCACATACTTGGAGTAGACACCCTCTTAACTCACTGACACCAGGTTTTAGGTGTCAACCTAGCTTAGGCTGTCAAGATGGTTTTATCAGGGTATGACTGTTGTGCATACTTCAGACCCTTGGAGCCACATATGAGAATTGGGTAACAGGTGTACACCAAAGATTAATGAGCAGCTTTGAAAAAGGATCATCACGTTTTCATACCAGGAGTCCTCCTTGCAGGGAATATACAAGACCTTTGAGTGGTAGGTTCAGCCTACCATCTTAAAAGGAAATGATGGCCAAAAAAATCTGCAAAGAAAAAAAGTATTTATTAAGCACTTACTAAATGCTAGGCATTAGCAATACAAAGGGAAAAAAGGCAGTCCTTGACTTCAAGGAACTCAGAGTTTAATGGGAAGTAATAACATTCAAACAAGTATGAACAAACAAGTCATAAACTATAAACAGGATCAATTGATGTTATTGTTTGTTCTTCCTTCTCAAAGAGGACCAATGACAGTAGAAAGATGATGTCTTAACTTACAAGTGAATTGAATTTAAGAGAATCAGAGTTGTGCAAAGTCGTCAGTCTCACTCTCTCCTCCAGAGGTAACTGGGTCCAATTAGCAAGACATAAATCAGAAATGGCCCTGATGGAGTGGGATACCTTGCCCTCTTTAAGTTAAGTTAAGGTCTTTATTTGTTTGAGGGAACACTCATTCAGTGATTAAATTTAGGTAAGAAATAAGGCCCCAAAAGAGGCCTCTTTTCTCTATTCAGAAAAAAAAAAATCAATCTGGGAGAGGAAGACCCTCAGAGTTTCTGGTAAAAACAGAAACAACATTCACTCAGAGCCATCAAAACACAAATGACTAAGTGAGGTTTGGGTATAGACCTATTATTAGCCAATCAGTGAGAGTCAGAGTGAATTGGCCTTAGGGAATAGTCAAGTAGCTTGATTTGGGTCCAAATGGGCTTTATGGAAGTCTGATTTAGTAGAAATCTATTCAATAAATTTAGATTCTTTTGGGCAGAGCAGAACAAATCACAATCTGTGAATAGTAGTAATTACCCTCCTCCCCTCTCAACCAATTGACTAATTCTAGTGGGGTACTATTGCCCCTTCCTTCCTTCCTTCCTCCTTTCCTCTCTTCCTTCTTTCCTTCTTTTCTTGCTTTTGTTTTAAAGTTGCTTTTATTGCAATGGGTTGTGAGAGAAATGGTCTTGTTATATTGAAACTGACAGGAATGAATCCTGAAACTGTCCTCCTTGACTTTTGGGGTGAACTCTGAGACACTCTTCTCAGGAGAAGATTAGACAAGGAATCAAGATAAGGGGCTTCATTCTGTTACCTTGGTGGTGACTAGCTGCACCCTCTATTAAGTTGAAAATTAGTCCAGGATCACTCTTACTTAGCTCAAACTTAAGTGGTCTCATTCAACTGGAAATCTAGGTCTGGGGGCAGTAACAATATTGAAACCCCAGTCTCAGATCTCTTATAAAAAGGCAATTTTAAACTCATATTTTTGCAGAAGTTCGAAGTAGGAATTATGCCATACCAAGGGATATCTCCCCTTGGCACAACTGCCTACCAGGACTCCTGCCCGATGTGAAGAGACCTTCTTCTCAGTGAAAACCTCTTGTTATTTTTCTGCCAGGACCTTGCCACACGGAGGAAATCAGTCTTCCTAGCAAAGCTGACTTCTCAGTAAGAATAGAATAAACTTCCCTTTTACCATTCAAACTTTTCGGGTTTGTAAATTCTTTTCATGTTGGACTTGCATCAACCAGAGGAGGTTCCCACAGCTCTCTGCACTGCCACTAACTACATAAAAACCAAGTCTTAGCTCAGATGAGAAAGTTAATGTGGTTTTAGTGGAAATGTGTAGCATAAGGAATCTTACTCTTAGTTAGACATGTTAGAGAGGGCAAGTAAAAAGGGTAATCCAAGGCACCTTGAATTCAGAGAGGTTTAGAGATGAGTTATACAGAGATCAAAGGGTAATATCTCTATAGATAGAAGCAACTTCAGTAGCTATCTAGACCATCTGCCTCATTTTATAGAGGAGGAAGTTAAGACCAAGCAAGGTAAGTGAAATGGATAAAATCATACAGGTACAGGTTAGCTGGATGGATTAGTGGATAAAGCACTGACCCAGAGGTCCGTAGTTCAAATCCAGTCTCAGACTCATTCTAGTTGTGTGAATCTGGATAAGTCACCCAACCCTGATTGTCTCCAATAAAGATAGACAAATATTATACAGGTGATAAACACTGATACAGAATTAGAAGAGTGCATAACAGCCAAGAAAGGGTTATAATGAAGTTGATTATTGTAATATAAATTGAAGGAAAGAAGATACTAGGAAATGGACTAGAGATTTTCTTAGTCAGCATGCCTAAGTGAATATGTTTGTTTTGGGGAAGAGGAAGATAGCAAATGTTAAAATCAACTAATTCTCTAATTTGGAGGATTTTGTAAATCAATCAATCCTAAAGATCCCATTGATGTAATATATGTAATAATGTTTTTTCTTCCAGTTCTTCCCTTTCAAACATGCCTTCAAAGAAGACAGTGATACTTCTTCATGTGACATTGTTTCAGATCACTGTCAGATTTCTCCCCACCTCCACCCCATTATTTACCTTATTGCTCAATAGTTCTGTAGATAACAATTGGACCTCCTCTTACTATGTTTGCCTGCTTGTCGAATGAACTTTATTCCCAAGAATTTCTTTTGAAATATAAGTGAACTCTCTATTACTCTTATATTTAACTCTTAATGGATATCTGAAAGCGCTTTCAAAATAATAACATTTACTTCATGTTTCCATTAAGCTTTCTTTCAACAGGCACTATTTTTCAAAATACTAATCACTTAAATTGCCCTTCACTGAGCCCTAGCTTTTCATGAGAAATGAAAAAGAGATCCTATGACACATATTCCTTAAAATCTTCACTGGAAAGATTCTCTTAAATTTTATTTTCTGTGGCTATAGACCATATAAGGCAAGCTTATGATCATGAGGAAATCTACAAAGAGAACCCCCTCAATGATATTCTATATCTGTCCATTAGCAGATATAGTTTAAAAACATGTAAATCTTATTTTAAATTATAGTATCAGATGGATGGACACTATTAGTGTCAGAGACAATGGTAATGTTCCAGGCATCAGTGATATTGAGGTCCTGTAAATCATCCTTAAGGACAAGATGCTTAATATGGCCATATAAGTTACCAAATCTCTCAGTTTCAATGTTTAGCCCCCTGGTATTTTCAGCCTTGAAAATCACACTAGAGTTTAAATTTCTTATAAATAATAATAGGCCCTTCAGATATTGATAATACTTTAGATAAAGACATCAATGAAAAAGAATTTAAAGTGCTGACTCGGAGAAATGACATGGCCATGTTTCTGTCTACTCCTATTCTGTCAGTTTCATGAGGAACATATTCATCATCTTTTATTGAGAAGGATTGGTGAATGACAAATGGGTGTCCATGCTTTTTTTTCCTACTGAATAAGATGTCTGTTTAAACCCACAAGTACATGTTTTTTAAAACAGTTCACTTCCATGATCAAAATATTTCAATACTAATGGAAAGAGAATCAATTTATATTTGTACATACATATATATGCACACTCACACATAAGTATTTGAGATAAGGTAAAGTTCTTTATAATTTTCAATGCATGCCAAAATGATACTTCTACCCCCAAATCTCTATAAATTAAGTCTATTTATGTGGATAGATGAAAAAGGTTAACTACATCAGTAGCAGATATAATATGAAAAATAAATCATAGAATCATAGAATTTTAAAACTAGAGGATAACAGGAGATATAATATAATCCAATTCCCTTCCATGTCATGAGAAAATATATCACCTCACACCTATCAGATTGTCTAAGATGATAGAAAAATGTAATGATAAATGTTGGGGGGGGGATGGAGAATGGGAAAATTGGGACACTAATGGAGTTGTGGATTGATCCAACCATTCTGCTTGGATCCAAAGGGCAACTAAAAGCTAGAAGATAATAGTAAATATGATATAGTTTAAACTCTCATTTATATCATAAGGAAATAGTCCAAACTCCCCTCTATCATGAGGAAATACATCTGTGTTTATATACTTTCTTTTTATAACTCTAATTTTTTTTGGTAAAAAGAATATGCAATGAAGACACTCCCACTACTATTGAAGGTCAGGAACTTCTCTGCAATTTGCATTCTTAAAAAGTTACCTGAATAACTTGATGATTTTGATGATTACTGCTTTATAGTATAATATGAAATCTAGTATTTTTATTATAGCTTTTTATTTACAAAACACATGTATATATGTGTGGGTAATTTTTCAACACTGACCCTTGCAAAACCTTCTGTTCCAACTTTTTCCCTCCTTGCCTCCACCCCCTCCCTTGATGGCAGATAGTCCAATACATGTTAAATATGTTAAAGTATATGTTAAATACAATATATGTATGCATATTTACACAGTTATCTTGCTGCACAAGAAAAATCAGATTTAGAAAGAAGGTAAAAATAACATGAGAAGCAGACAATAACAGAAGGAGTGGGAATGCTATGTAGTAGTCCACATTCATTTCCTAATGTTCTTTCTCTGAGTGTAGCTGGTTCTCTTCATTACTGAACAATTGGAACTGATTTGAATCATATCATTGTTGAAGAGAGTCACGTCCATCAGAATTGATCATCATATAAAATTGTTGTTGAAGTGTATGTATAATGATCTCCTGGTTCTGTTCATTTCATTTAGCATCAATTCATGTTAAGTGTCTCCACACCTCTCTGAAATCATCCTGCTAATCATTTCTTATAGAACAATAATATTTCATAACATTCATATACCACAATTTTCTCAACCATTCTCTAATTGATGAGCATCCATTCCATTTTCAGTTTCTAGCCACTAAAAAAGTGCTGCCACAAACATTTTTGCACATACAGGACCCTTTCCCTTCTTTAGTATTTCTTTGGGATATAAGCACAGTAGTAACACTGCTGGATCAAAGGGTATGCACAGTTTGATAAATTTTTGAGCATAGTTCCAAATTTCTCTGCAGAACACTCTCATTTCTTTCCCCAATTTTTCTTCTACTTCTCTCCCATGATTTTTCAGCTTCTTTTTGAGCCCTTCCATGAGTTCTTTCTGAGCCTCAGACCACTTCTCATTTTTCTTTGGAATTTTTCTCCATAGGTATTTTTTGTTTGTTTGTTTGTTTGTTTGTTTTGGAATTTCTTTTTTATTAATTTTTATAATTATAATTTTTTGACAGTATATATGCATGAGTAACATTTTATAACATTATCCCTTGTATTCATTTTTCCAAATTTTCTCCTCCCTCCCTCTACTCCCTCCCCTAGATGACAGACAATCCCATACATTTTACATGTGTTACAGTATAACCTAGATACAATATATGTGTGTAAATCCAATTTTCTTGTTGCATGTTAAGTATTGGATTCCGAAGGTATAAGTAACCTGGGTAGATAGACAGTAGTGCTAACAATTTACATTCACTTCCCAGTGTTCCTTCTCTGGGTGTAGTTGTTTCTGTCCATCATTGATCAACTGGAAGTGGGTTGGATCTTCTCTATGTTGAAGATATCCACTTCCATCAGAATATGTCCTCATAACAGTATTGTTGTTGAAGTGTATAATAATCTCCTGGTTCTGCTCATTTCACTCAGCATCAGTTGATGTAAGTCTCTCCAAACCTCTCTGTATTCATCCTGCTGGTCATTTCTTACAGAGCAATAATATTCCATAACCTTCATATACCATAATTTACCCAACCATTCTCCAATTGATGGACATCCATTCATCTTCCAGTTTCTAGCCAGTACAAAAAGAGCTGCCACAAACATTTTGGCACATACAGGTCCCTTTCCCTTCTTTAGTATTTCTTTGGGATATAAGCCCAGTAGTAGTATAGCTGGGTCAAAGGGTATATACAGTTTGATAACTTTTGGGGCATAGTTCCAAATTGCTCTCCAGAATGGCTGTATTCTTTCACAACTCCACCAACAATGTATCAGTGTCCCAGTTTTCCCACATCCCCTCCAACATTCATCATTATTTGTTCCTGTCATCTTAGCCAATCTAAGGGGTGTGTAATGGTATCTCAGAGTTGTCTTAATTTGCATTTCTCTGATCAGTAGTGATTTGGAATACTCTTTCATATGAGTGGATATAGTTTCAATTTCATCATCTGAGAATTGTCTATTCATATCCTTTGACCATTTATCAATTGGAGAATGGTTTGATTTCTTATAAATTAGGGTCAGTTCTCTATATACTTTGGAAATGAGACCTTTATCAGAACCTTTAACTGTAAAAATATTTTCCCAATTCTCCATAGGTATTTTTAACATTGTTGCCTCATCTGAGTTTGTGACTTGATCTTTTCTGTCACCATAATAACTTTCTATGATCAGATTTTTTTCCTATTTTCCCTATTTTTTAAAATAGGAAGTAGCTTTCAGGGTAGAAATGACACTGTCTCAGGCTGCAGGCCCTGGCTGTTTACTGGTACTGCAGTGTTGTTGCCATAAGACCCACTCTGGGGCTGCATGTCTGGTGCTGTGCTGGGGGCAGGGGTGAGGTGAGGGTAGATGGTATTTCTAAAGGCTATAGGGGAATGGCAGGTTACCTGGTGCTGAGCCAAGGTGTTGTGCTGATATCCAGCATGTCCTGAGGCTGGTGGGGGTATTTCTGTCTTTCTCCAAGGGTACACTGGAGTATACAGAGGTCTGGTCACTAGAAATTTCCTGTATGTCTAGACCTACCCTGAAGTACATGGGGAGTCCAGGTGTATGTGTTTCCCTAGAGCTAAGGATTTACCATTGATTTGTTGAGGTGGAGTTTGCTGCTGGCTTGCTGGGATGCTTCCTGTCCAGAACTGTGTTCTCCTTTTATCTAAGACAGACAGATTTTCCTGCTAAATTTCCAGATTTCTTGGGTTCAAAGATTGTTTCACACCTTTTTTTGCTAGTTTTATTCTTCCATGATTTGTTTCAGGACATTATTTTATGGTTAGAAGTGAATATGGGAGAGTTCTGGCAAATTACTACTTTCTCCACCATCTTGGCTCCTAGAAGTCTGACAGCATATGCTTTTAGCTGTTTATTAAGTAAAGGAGATGTGTTTGCTCTGCCCTATCTTAATCTTCACCAGGTATTCTTTGTGACCCAAATTATAAATCTATCAAACAGGTGGACTGTGGAAGATATATTGATTGCAGCTCTAGAACAAAGCAAAAGGATGGAATTCCTGACTGTGACCTCAGTACAATTGTATTCCAATCAACTGAATTAATCCCATTTACAAACTGAAGGTTAGTATAACAGGGGCTCTTTTGCAAGAAACAAATGGAGACCCCTACTCAAAACAGAATATCAAATGAAAAAGCACCTGCTATAAGAGCTTCCATTTATACTAGGCTCAAGTACATTCCCTAAGTCACAAGGAAGAGTGATGGCCAAGATCTGAAGCCCTGAATCTTCCTCTAAAGATTAATCTTATTGGATAGTATGAGTCAAATATTATTTAGGAATTGTATTCTATTTTCTAAAAACTACTTTGCTGCTCAGAGAATTTTTGAGGCCAAAAGAGATCATTAAAAGGAACCAGAATTTGCTTTGAAAGAAACAGAATCTCCAAATTAAAAAGGATCTCAGAATTTCCTATTTGACCAAGAATGACATTTTTGGATACTCCTTTAATTCATCTGTTATTTCAATGAATCTGTGGTCATACCATTGTTGGGAATTATTTTTCAAATTGTTCTTTGAACTTGAATCCAAAGAGAAGGCACAATACCTTTAGTAAGCATTTTTCCCTGTTTTTTGCATTTTCCCTGTTTTTTGCATTTTTCAATACCAACAATCAGAAAATTAGCAAACAGATTTATCTTTAATATATGTTAAAGAGTCAGCATAGTAAATGGGGTATCAGACAACTTGTATTCAACTCTGCAATGTTGGGCGAGTCTGCTAAGTGGTGCAGTGAATACAGTGCTAGAATCAGATTGTGGCAAGTTTAATTATGGGGAGATAGGACCAACAAGGAAGACAACTCTTAGAATGGAATTTGACATGGCCCCCAGATTCTTCCATGTGTCTCTTGCCAACCAGACAGAATCAGCTTCTAACCTGTGGGTAGCCAAAGCCAAACAGAACAAGTTAGAGACAGGAGAGTAAAGAAAAAACAGAAATTTAATTTCAAAGTGAGGAAAACAGGTTGGAAGCAAAAATTGGAGATCTAGACACATGTGCTGAGGTCCCTCTCATAGTGCTGGGGTGGGAGGAGTAAAGTATAGTGGAAATATGTCTGTATTTATACCAATAGCTGCACAGGTAGCTGTAGTCCTGACAAGGAGGGTTAACAGCTACAATATGACAAGTTTGATTCATTGAAGGGCTTCATAATCATTATATAGATACAGCAGGTGGTTATCCAAGCTCAGAGAACACTTGATCCTACTCAGAGCAATACAATAATTATGTGACTTTGCCAGAGGGTGAGATCACCCAGAGGGTGAACACAATGGATTTTTGTTGTGCCAAGTTCAGGGCACAGCTTGCTTGCTGGGCCTTAGCCCTAGAAAACAGGTTGCCTCCTAGTATCTTGACATTACCTGTGAAAAAGCATTTTTTCCTTGCAATTGAGATAAGAAACGCTACTATTCCTGGTCTTTATTTATCAGTGCATCATGGGACACTTGTGGATGTTTCTCCCAACAGAAGTCCTCTTGATCTTGAGAATATAGCTACTGGCATATTTCAGCATTTGTATTTAGAACCAGGCGACATATAGCAAAGATCTGGAATGTGTCATTGGAAAACTGGCCTATGATAATTATCTTCTCATAATCTCTGTTTCTTGCTCTCCAGAGAACAAACACCTCTTCACTGAGATGAATGAGCAGGAGACACACGGAGACTTTACCTATTCAAAATAAAGTGAAGCTGACAAAGTAGATCTATTGTTGAAGGCTTTCAAGCACCTGATTTCAATTCCGGTGGAAAAGTCCTGGTCCTTAAGGAATTCCTTCCATAGTTCTTCCCATTGCCTAAATGATCTTTTACATTCAGGGGGATGTCTAGCTAATCCCTTCTGCAATATGTTTTTTGAAGGTTAAGAATGGTGGCCACACTGTGGAGCACACTGGTGATAGTGCCAAAGAATGGTCTGTATAACTCCACATGGATATAGAAATCTATTTCATTCTATAGGAAAGTAAGAGGGTTAGAGGTTACAAGAAGAAGAGAGGTTGGGAGAAGAGAGGGCATATTGAGGGAGGTGATGGTCAGAAACAAACCACTTTTGAGGAGGGATAAGGTAAAAGGAGAAAAGGGGGGAAGGGAGAGGGAAGAAGAGAGAGAAGTGGGGTGAGAAAGAGAATAGAATAAGCAGTTGAGAAATACTAGAGTGAAGTGTACTATGTACAAAGTAATAGTAATGTTGTGGGATGATCAGCTGTGAATGACTTCCTCAGCAATACAATGATCCAAAACTATTCTGAAAGACATAATGAAAAACACTATCCATATCCAGAAAAAGAATTGATTGTATTTGAATATAGACTGAAGTATACTTTTTTAACGTTATTTTCCTAGAGAGTTTTTTTTGAGGGGGAGGGATAGATCTATGTTTTTTTTTTTCCACATGATGTTTTTGAAAATGTTTTGTATAACTTTTTATGTGCCTTCTTAAAATGGGGGGGGTAGTTGAGAGGAAGAGAGAGAATCTGGAACTTGAAGTTTTAAAAACAAATATAAATTGTTTTACATGTAACTAAAGAAAATTAAAATATTAAATAAAGCACACACACACAAAAGTAATAGTCTCTGTGCGCTCCCCTGCTCTAGCTGCTTTCTGATTTTGTTTATTTTCAGATCAGTCTCTGTGGGTGACTTACCTGTGATGACTGGCTTCTTGGAACATTCTAGTGAAGCTGGGAGATGGGAAGCATCAATACACGCTCAAATTAAAACAACACATTTCTCTAACCATATAAATTATGGCTTTACCACATAATTTATTAATTTTGTATTATATGTAAATTTCTTTAATGTGCCTAATTCTCTGTTGTCTCTCTCATTTTGGATAACAATGTTGCCTCAGCCCCTCATCCTGTTGTCATTCAACACATAAGAAGTGATAAAGGTTATGAGAATTTTTATACAAGTAGTTTCCACCTAGCCAACCTCATAATGTATTTCCCATAATGTATTTCCTTTTTAACTCACTCTCTTAAAATCCCTAATTTCCCCCAAAGAAATCACCTAAGTGCTACCTCAGTTACAAGACCTTTTCAGATCTATCCCCAAAATTACCATACTTTTTATTCATTTTTATGCATTTTTAACTTTCTAACCTCTGTCTATTTTGTATCTCCTCAATAGAATGCAAAGAACTCTTTGTGACTTCTAGCACTTTTCAGAGTGCCCATCAAGTAGCTGGCACTTAATATTTGTCAAACCGTATGAATTGAAGTTACAATATACATAATGCATAAAGATTACAAAACCTGTTCTTAATTTGGTATTATTTTTATTGAGCTTCTTTTATAACTTTTTTTTATATGTAATCTGTAATATGCCTACAAAAGATGATTAATAAATGCAGGTTGAGTTGTTGAAATGATCACTGCTTTTAGAATTTCTAGGTGTATTCTAATCATCCTTGACTTACATTTGTTTTTCCTATTAGACAAGCCCATACAAGGTCAACAGATAGAGCACTGGGTCTATAATCAGAAAGACTTGACTTCAAATCTGTCCTTAGACAACTTATTATGTAAGCCTGAACAAGCCATTGTCTGCTTTGATTTCCCCAAATATAAAATGGAGATGACAATAATTGCAACTACTTCACAGAATTGTTGTGAGGATTGAATCAAGTAAGATAATATTTATAAAATGCTTAGCACAGTGACTAATTACTTAATATATGCTTATTCCACCTTCCAGAGTAGTAATTTGAGAATAGTAATCCAAAGCAGATGAGATGGATACAAATGGAGGTAGCAAGCCTAAACTAGAAGGTGAGAAAAGAGTATAAAAAAGCAGTAAAAGGCCCAGTGATGTGCAACTATGACATCAGGCATTCTCAAGCAAATAAGTAAATAAATTCAAATAACTGATGTTTGCAAAAGAGAATGGGAAGGAGTAGAAGAATTGAAAATAGGAACTGGAACTAGGTACCTATAAACTCTATCAGTCAAATCAACTAATTGGTAGCAAAGACTGTGATTCCCTTATGATAGATTGTTCTACACTTTCATCTATGATTCTGTTCTTCTAATTTCTTCCCCCACCCTTAGTTTCTAAGTAAAATGACTTTTGATAATAACAGCTAACATTTATATAATGCTTTAAGTTTTGCAAAGTGCTACATTTGTGCATATAGTTACATACATTTATATATGTAAATATATACAAATATGTGTGCATTATAGATGTGTGTGTTTATACATAAATATAGTATTTCATTTGATCCACAAACAATGCTATGAGGTAGATGCAAATGAAGAAATTAAAACTGAGAAATATTCATTGACACACCCAGGGTTGCACAACCAATCACTGAGGCAGAAGTTCAGTGCTTTAACCATTAGGCCACTTCATTATCTCATTTGGGCTCAAATATTAGAAAAACAACAACAAAATTGAAATCAAGGAAGCTTAGAACATGCCTAAAGGCCAAGTGTGATGATTACATAGTCTAAAATTTTTCTAAGAAAGGTAGAAAGAACTTTTGTGATTGTGGATTCCTGTCTTCCTGGGCTTTTCCTTATGGAGAATTAGTGGTAAACCAGGAAGGAGGTACGGTGCCTTCAGATGAGAGAGAAGCTTGTTATCTAGCTGTGGCATTAGGCATACCTAGGCAATGTATGTCCCCTAAGCTAAATACCACCCAGAAAGCAAGTACAATATAAGAATAACAGAAGCTTAGAAGACAAAATTGAAGAAGGGATAAGTGATAAAATCCACTGCCTCGGAAGACAAGATGAATGAGATATCCTAAAGCAGAGAATCAGACTATGTAAGCATCACTGAGGTTTGGTGTTATAGGATCTACGGCTAGAATATGGTATTAGAAGGATATATATTACTCAAAAGAAACAATATCAGTAATGGGAACAAGGGTGAGGAGTAGAAGAGTATTTTATATTAAGAAATATGTTCATTAGAGAAAATTGGGGAACTAGAGAAGAAAAGCATACTGTTATGGTAAACATGTAGAGTGATTTTTCCCCCAAAGAGAAGACAGGTGTGAAAATTAAATAATTTTTAGACTACAACTTCACCTCAATTGTTGATACTCTAAATCTTTCCTATAATGAAAAAAATTGATATAATATTGGAGATGTTGAATTGTATGTTTTCTCTGTAAATAAAAACATAACAAATGATGAACTTAATAACTTTGTGAGCATAATTCTATATTGAATCCCCGAATGTCTAGAACAATTCATAGTTCCACTAATAATGCATGTGTATGTCTATTTTCCCACAGCTCCTTCAAACTATTACTTTACATTTTTGTCAACTTTGTCAAACTGATGAGTAAAAAATGGAACATCAAAGTTGCTTTAATTTGTATTTCTCTGATTATTAATGATTTAGAGCATTTTTATATGATTGTTGATAACAGCTCTCTTTCTTTGAAAACTACATGTTCATATTCCTCAACCATTTGTCATTGAGGAAATAGCTCTTATGTTTATAGTTTTGATTAAGCCATACTCTTGGTAGGCATATATGTGTATGTATATATGTGTGTATCAGCTCTTTCTGAAGTGTTAAAGGTACCCTTTGAGGTATCAATGAGGTATCCTTCAACTGGAGGAATGACTGAACAAATTATGGTATATGAAAACAATGGAATATTATTGTACTATAAGAAATGGTGCAAGTGATAACCTGAGAGAAATATGAGAAAACTTTTAAGAACTAATATACATGGGGCAGCTATATGATGCAGTGGATAGAGGGCCGACCATGAAGTCAGGAGGGCCTGAGTTCAAATCTGATCTCAGATACTTCCTAGCTTGTGTGACCCTGGGCAACTCACTTAACCCCAATTATCTCAGGGAAAAAAAAAAAAAAAAACTAAACTAATATACAGTGAAGTAAGCAGAACTAGGAGAACAATTTACACAATAACAATAATGGAAAGACAGATGTGAAACCCAGTGAGGACAGACTGATTCCAAGAGACTAATTATGATACATGCTAACCATATCCCAACAAAGAGGAAATTGACTCAAGATATAGAATTATACATTGATTTTTGGATATGATCAGTGTAGGCTTTTTTCTTAATTACGCATATTTGTCATAAACATTCTGGTTTTTGTGATGTTGTTTTCCTTTTTGTTTTCTTTCCAAAGAAGGGATAAATAGGAAAAAGAAGAAATAAATGTTTAATTTAAAATATTTAAAGGAATCATAAAATTATAATTAAATGAAAAGATGATTAATAAGTTCTCTTTAGCAAGGGAAATAAAGAAACTAGAGGATTTAGCATTATCGTGCACCAAAGGCAAAAAGAAACATATTTTGAGGGATATTTGGCTATTTTATATTGTGATACATATGGTGGGAGTTGTTAAACTATAATTTATGACAAAAAGAAACTTTGAAGAAGAACTAGAAGAAAGGATGTCATTAGACATCATTATTAGGATATAAGTTCTTTGAGAGCAGGGATTATCTTGCTTTTTTTTCCCTATCCCCAGTATTTAGCACAGTGCTTTAACCAAAGTAAGAACTTGATAAATGATTTTTCATTCATTCATTAGGGATACGTATGAGCAAAGAAACAGAAGAAAGATGTTCTTCTTTTCACCAAGATGCATTATCAAAACAAAAAAGATGCATTATCTTAGTATGTCTGCATCCATCTCTAGAACTGCTAAACTTCTCATAGATACTCCTACTTTTGGTTTTGATAACTTTTAGATTATTGCAATAGATGCTTGAGGGTCTGCCTGCCTCAAGGCTTTTCCAGTCCTATCTATCCTCCACTAAAGTAATTTTCCAAAACCTCAGCTCTGATTATGTCACTTCTCTATTCAGTAAACTCTAGTGGCTTTCTATTGCTCTCAGGAACAAATATAAAATCTTTCATCAGGTGTTTAACACCCTGCATAACATAGCTCCATTTTACTTTCCAGTCTTCTTATTCCTCCCTCTCCTTTGACAATAAATTCCCTGGAATAAGACCCTCCATCTCTTGGTTCTCGGGATTTTCTTTAACTATCCCCCATGCTTAGCATACTCTCTCTCCCTATTTTAGCCTACTGACTCCCCTGGCTTTCACTAAAATCCCATCTTCTTTAGGAAGACTTTTCCAATCCTTCTTAATTCTAATTCTCCCCTTTCCTAATTATATCTTATTTAAAATGTATACAGCTTCTCTGTACATAGTTCTCTGTATATCATAGTAAATTATGAGCTCCTTATTGTCACAGAGAGTCTTTTGCCTCCATTTGTATCCCCAGAACTCAGCACAGTACTACTTGGCACATAGTAGGCACTAATTAAATGTTTGTTGACTGCCTATTGAACAATAAATCTCTCCATTTATTTGCCTTCCCTTATTTCAGTAAATAATGAAAATAATAATAACTGGGGCCGCTAGGTGGCATAGTGGATAAAGCACCAGCCCTGAAGTCAGGACAACCTGAGTTCAAATCTGATCTCAGACACTTAACACTTCCTAGTTGTGTGACCCTGGGCAAGTCACTTAACCCCAATTGCCTCAGAGGAAAAATAATAATAACTAACATTTATAAAGTGCTTACTGTGTCAGAGAACTTAAGACCATTTTTTGATTATGTCTGCCTGACTCTAGATAGGTTAACTCCCAGATACTTTCTAAATTTTGTAGTTATTTTTAAATGTAATTTCTCTATTAAATTGTTGGCTTTTCTTTTCTTATCTATCATAGGCAATGACTTGTTGCATATAAGGCACATAAAAATAAAAACATACGGAATTAAAATGAGAAGCTGGTATAAAAGTTATTAGAAACAAGATAAACCTTTTATTGGATTGTTTAATTTATTCATACTTAAACCTTCACTTAATAGGCTTGTGTGTTTTTTTTTCTTTTGTTTCTTACAAATTAGTTTTTCCACTTCCCTCTTTAAGGTAACTCTGAGAAGACTCAGAGATTCATTTTCTAATACTGTTGAAGGCAATCTATTCCCACAGGGCCCTTCCTTTTTGCTAATAGCATTTGCCTACACCTTACCAAGGTAAAATATTTTTACCAAGACTTTATATGTTTTTGACAGTAACTTCTTTATTTTATTTAATTAGTGGTAGAAATATGCTGCAGAGATAAAAAGGACTCAGTAATAATGTATGAAGTAAGTTGGTTTATTTATGGTTCTTGCAAAAAACAGGTAATCCACCTAGGGGCAGTCTTTGGACAAATCAGTGTTTATAGAGAGAGAATAAGATTATTTTTTTCTACCCTGAAGCACTTATTCCTCACTCATCCCCAGCTGCCTGTAGGAATGCCTGTAGACAGACTTCTTGGTCTTCCCATTGTTTGTTTGTCCTAGACATATTCTCCGTCCCTCATCATACAAGCCATGTTCAAAAAGGACAGAAAACTCCTTTTGAAGAGAAGTTATTAACTCATGAAGCATACATAACTCAGGACTTGCAGTTGTCTTTCACCCACTTCTTGTTTGGGGATGACTTTTATCAGTTTATCAGTTCAGTGGCTTAGTATCTTGTTTTGTACAACTAACTTGGTCAACCAAGATGACCTGTTCTCTAAGTCCTTGTCCCTATATGGAATGACAACTCTATAAATTGCTCATAATTAATTATCTATTTTTCTTCCTCCTTTGTTTCTTTTCTTTTCCCACAAATTTAATAAAAGGTTTCCCTCTCTTCTGTCTTCCAATCTAACTTTTAGGGCTTCTTTGCTTTATTCTTCTTGTTGTTTTTCTTCCTTTCAAGGCTATTTTTCTTTTTTTTTTCTTGTCAAAAGGTATACTCTTGTTTGTCTTTTTTTTATTGCTTCATTTTCCTTCTTGGGATTAAAGCTTCTGAAATAAAAGATTTGGGCTTTCCTCTTTTATTCAATTTCCATAATATTGCCTTTGCCATCTTGCCAGATCTCTTTTTTATTTCCTTCTTCTTTGCCTCACTCTTAGAAATTACCAATTCATGGGAGAAGTAACTCCATGTGATAGATGTTGTCCTAAGCTCTGGTTGTGCAAATTGGTCTCTTTCCCAGTCACCTAATCTTTATCCCTAAATTATGCCCTTTTTTTCAGATTCTGTTTCTTTTGCAACTTTGGAGGCCAGTCACTCCTAGGAACTTAAATGTTCAATACATTCTCTTGAAAAAGGTCTCCCAACATATTTCCCAGACTAAAACCATTAAGAAGTCTCTATCCCACCCCTACTCCACAAGCTCACACTTCTTCCATAACAAGCATGCTATTCAGCAGCACTATTTTCCCTGCAATCTATGGAGTTAATGTTCTTGATCCCCTGGTGCAAAATCCTCTCTTCCACAATCTTCATTCCTTTCTCCCCAAGTCACCCACTTTTGCCAATAGACAGTGGGATCACTATCCCTTCATTATTCAACCAGGGATACAATATACATTTCCATATATTCCCCTATACCACCTTTCTCTACTTTTTTACAGAATTTCCTGATTTTCCTGCCTCCGGGAAAACAATAATCTTCTAATTGTTGGGAAAAGGTCATAGGACTTAAACCATGTTAATTTATGGCCTATACCTCTTCCTTCCTTTACTCCTCCTGAGTCTTCCTCCTGAGTCTTTAAGCTTCTTACAAATCTTTAGACTCTAGTCTTTGTTAATTCTTTTTTTTTTCCTTTCAGAGGCTGGGGTTAAGTGACTTGCCCAGGGTCACACAGCTAGGAAGTATTAAGTGTCTGAGATCAGATTTGAATTCAGGTCCTCCTGAATTCAAGGCTGTTGCCCTATCCACTGCACCACCTAGCTGCCCCCTGTTAATTCTTAATGATGCTTCTTTGTGTTTTATTTTAACCTAAGGATCATCTTTTTCTTGTTTTTTAAAAAAATCAATATCTCATGAACTTGAATTAATTCTTTTCATTGCTTACTTTTTTCTTGATAATTGAATTTATATAAGTATTTACCTTTCTGCTTAGAATTTTTATAAGTCAAATTATATGTTTACTATTTAGTTTTTCCTCAGTAATGCTTTAAATGTTTTTACTTTGTTGGATTTCTATATTTTTCATTAATAATTGGGTTCAGGATTTTGAGATTATGCCATTTGGAATTGCAGCTTGTGCTACATTGCTTAATTCAATATATTATTCCAATCACTTCTTCAATTTCTCATGAATAAAGAATATTCCTGTTATTTGAATGTTCTTTCTTTGACATTTGAAAGTTTTTTTCATGGAAACTTGCAAAATTTATTTATTGTTATTGAAAATGATCATTTTAGGAGGCAGCTAGGTGATGCTGTGGACAGAGCATCAACCTTGATTTGACTTCAAATCTTCAGACATTTGATACTTAATAACTGTGTAACACTGGACAAGTCATTTGACCCTTATTGCCTTGCCAAAAAAAAAGAAAAAGAAAGAAAGAAAGAAAGAAAGAAAGAAAGAAAGAAAGAAAGAAAGAAAGAAAGAAAGAAAGAAAGAAAGAAAGAAAGAAAGAAAGAAAGAAAGAAAGAAAGAAAGAAAGAAAGAAAGAAAGAAAGAAAGAAAGAAAGAAAGAAAGGAAGGAAGGAAGGAAGGAAGGAAGGAAGGAAGGAAGGAAGGAAGGAAGGAAGGAAGGAAGGAAGGAAGGAAGGAAGGAAGGAAGGAAGGAAGGAAGGAAGGAAGGAAGGAAGGAAGGAAGGAAGGAAGGAAGGAAGGAAGGAAGGAAGGAAGGAAGGAAGGAAGGAAGGAAGAAAGAAAAAATTAATCACTATGTGTTTTTACATTTTAAGGTTTTTCCCAATGGAAACTTATAGATTCTTTCAATTAATGAATTAGAAGTTCTAGGGAGTTTTTCTTGTATTCCTTCTTGTTTTATGATATTCAGATTGTTTTAGTTTCTTATGTTATCTTAGGAAAGCTATAGTCTTTAAATTATCTCTGTACATCCCATCTTCAAGAACAGAATATATTTTTGCCTTTTGTTTCTCACAAAATTGGTTTCTTTCACATCTTTAAAGAGATTCTCCAATATGTATTTAAATTGTTCTGTTCTAATAAATGCATTGTTAAATCTTACATTGTGCATTCTATTTTCTGCTTTGAACACATTACTAATTTCTTCGCTTATGAGTTTAGTTTCTCTTTTGGGAAATATTGAGGTTTTCTATTGCTGTTCTATAATATTTTAGGAGTCTACAACATTCTATCTTTTATCAAAAACTTGATTCACTGTCTTTCTTATAATATTTTCCATTCATACTTTCATTTTTCATTATGGTTTATTTGTTTTAATTTCAGGTTTTTCAGATTCTCTGTGTTGGTTGATGAGGCAACTATGTAGTACAAAAGATAGAGTTCCAAGTCTGGAGTCATGAAACTTGAGTTCAAATCCAGCCTTGGACATTTAAATGACTGTGTGATCCTGAGCAAATCTCTTAACCTTGTTTACCTCTGTTTTTCATATGTAAAAATGCATTAGAGAATGAAATGTCAAACCACTCTAGTATGTTTGCTGAGAAAACTTCAACTAGAATCATATAAAATCAAATCTAATTAACATAACTGAACAATAACAAGTGTTGGTTTATCTGTTTATGTATAATTAAGGCTACCTATCTTGATGTCTCTATATTCCAAAGCCCCTGCTCACTATGCCCTCCTTTTTTGATGGTGCTACAAATCCTCCAATGTCATACTACAAATTTATGTAATATTCCTTAATCTGGGTCTTTATCCCTAATAAGCTTCAGAGGGCCAGACTAGTTTCAGCTTGTTTTCCAATTATCTTTGGGGGGAGGCTAATCAACTACTTGTGCAAGCCCATTTCTAGTTGCCTATTTTTTTCCCTTTGCTCTCCTACTTTCTTCCAGTACTGGAAAGAGTCAACATCACCCAATTTTCATCAGATGAAAATATGGGAATGTTTGGGCAGTCAAGCTTCCCTACCATAGAGTTAGAGCTCCACTTACATAGTAGCATGGTTTTAGTCTTCTCAATCTCACCTCCTTTCCTTCATATGGCTGGACAAAAATATTACCAGCTCTTCTTAAAAATATTTCAGGGGAGAAAGAATGAAAGAGAAAGATAGAAACTTCTTATAATAGGACAATATGGCTATAGGATGTCTCTAGATGTTGCTGGAGTTTTTTCGCATGTTCTTATAATGTTTCTTTGATGGGTCAGGTGGATCAGACAAAGCTAAAGAACTTTCAGTAAACTTTCAATTAGAAAACACCAAAGAACTTTGCTTATACAGACTCAGTGTCACAAAGTCAGTAAAGACTGGGTCCTGACAGCAGATTTTGGATTATTCTACGGTTGGCCCTATTCAAGGGTTAAAGGACACTGAAAAAGTCCTTGACCTAGAATTGACTCAATTAGAATTTATTACATACCTAATATATTTCAGATATACTATTTATTTAATCTCATCTATAGCATGCTTCTGTTAAGTAGTTTACTATTATGTTTCCCTGGTGAGTAATTTAAGTAGAGTATCTGAGCAGGATTTGAATTTAGGTCTTCCTGATTCCAAATCCAATCTTTTGTCCAATACACAGACTAAAAGAATTGAATGAGCTAAGAACAATTAAGTGGACACCTAACTTGGCTGCAAAGATAGTTCAGTTGTCTTAATTAACCTCACTTATGGGGGTGAGATTGAATACCATAGCCTATCATAACTGACAACCAGAACCATCTTCCAGAGATGACATTTGGTCCCTTTGTCCTTAAAGGGGCAAAAAAGTGGCTTCTAATCATTGGGGCTTACTTAGCAAATGAATGATCTTGAAAAGCTTTAATAACACTGAATCTTGATTTCCTCATCTTTAAGGGAAGGAGTTGAATGGCTATTACTTTTCATTGAGCTAAAATCCTATCATTTTAGAATGTTACAAAAGTTGAGTTATAAGGAATTTCAGAGGCTACATTTTCCAAGATGAAACAAAAAATACCTCCTAGACAACCCCAACAAATGTTTTTCTATCACTCCACTTAATAAATAGAATTGAAATAATTAGCCCATGTTTTCCAATCTCACTATCACCTCTTTTGCCCACATTCCTATTTATCTATGTCTATACCTATATCATTCCCAAAATGTGTCAAGAACTGAATACAGTACTCCAGATGTGGATTGATAAGTCTGGAAGTTATGACTTCCTTCAGGTCACTCAAGATAACAATCACTTTTGGGCTACTATTTTTTGCTAAAACTCTCACATATTTTTTATAGGATAGACAAGCCTTGTACATCTTTTTGTCTATAAAGTTTATTTTTGCAAGTAAAGTATAGAACTTAAAACTTCATCCTATTAAGCTTGACATATTGTTCTACCTGGTAGACCTAGATGGTGCAGTAGATAGAATGCCAGATCTGGAGTTAGAAAAACTCATCTTCTTGAGCCTCAGACACTTATTAGTTGTGTGATCTTCGGTAAGTCGCATAACTCTGTCTCAGTTTCCTCATCTATCAAATCATTTGGAGAAGGGAATGGCAAACCATTCTAACATCTTTGCCAAGAAAACCTCAAATGGAATCAACAAAGAGTTGGACATGACTGAAAAACATCTGAACAACAACAAAATTGCTTCACCCATCAAAGTTTTTCCAGGACTCAGTCTCCATATCTTTAAATTGAAGGATTTGTTTCCATATGATCTCTTATGTTTTTTCTTCACTTACTACTATTGTTGCTTTAATTTGCATTTCTCTAATCAATGAGTTACTTAAAATATTTTTATATGATTATAGATGGCTTTAATTTCTACATAAATTGTTTATATCCTTAGACAATTTATCAAATGGAGAATGGTTTTTTCTTATAAAAATTTCTCTATATATTTTAGAAATGAAGTCTTTATCAGAAACGTTAGCTATAAAAATTGTTTCCACCTTTCTGTTTCCCTTTAATCTTGACTGCATTGATTTTGTTTATGCAAAAAAAAATTAATGTAATGTAATCAAAGTTATCCATTTTGCATTTCATAATGCTCTCTAGTTCTTCTTTTGCCATAAATTTTCCCTCACCATCTGATAGGTGAACTATTCCTTGCTCTCCTAATTTGCTTATAGTATCACTCTTTACACATAACTCATGTACTCATTTTGACCTTATTTTGATATGGGGTATGAGACATAGGTTTGTACTGAGTTTCTGACATTATTTTTCAGTTTTCCAGGACTTTTTGTCAATCAGTGATGCCCTAAATATTTTAGAAATAAGGCCATTATTAAAAATACTAGCTTTAAAAATTATTTCCCATCTCTTTGCTTCCCTTCTAATCTTGGGTGCATTGACTTGGGTGCAAAACTTTTTTTAGTTAGCAAAGGGGTCTTATTTTTAATTAAAGATTTTCATTTTCAAAACATATGCATAGATAATTTTCAACATTCACCCTTGCAAAACTTATGTTCTAAAATTTTTCCCTACTTCTTCCTACTCCCTCCCCTAGATGGCAAGTAATTTAATATATATTAAACATGTGCCATTATTCTATACATGTTTCCACAATTATCATGCTGCACAAGAAAAATCAGATCAAAAGGGGGAAAAAATAAGAAATAAAACAAAATGCAAACAACAACAAAGTTGTGATCCACACTTAGTCCCCACAGTCCTCTTGGCTCTCTCCATCACAAGTCTATTGGAAATGATTGAATCACTTCATTGTTGAAAAGAGCCACATCCATCAGAATTGATCATCACCTAATCTTGTTGCTGTGTACAATGTTCTCTTGGTTTTATTCATTTCACTCAGCATCAGTTCATGTAAGTCTCTCTAAAATCATACTGTTGGTCATTTCTTATAGAACAATAATATTCCATAACATTCATATACCACAGTTTATTCAGTCATTCTCCAACTAATGGACATCCACTCAGTTTCCAGCTCCTTGCCATTACAAAAGGGCTGTCACAACATTTTTGTATATGTGCATTCCTTTCCCTCCTTTATGATCTCTTTGGGAGACAGGACCAGTAGTAACACTGTTGGATCAAAGAGTATGCACAGTTTGATAGCCCTTTGGGCATAGTTCCAAATTGCTCTCCAGAATGATTGAATCAGTTCAGAAGTCCATCATCAATGTATTAGTGTCTTTTCCCACAATTTCTCAAACTTTCACATTATTTTTTCCTGTAATTTTAACCAATCTGAGAGGTGTGTGGTGGTACCTCAGTGCTGTCTTAATTTTGTGCAAAACTTTTTAATTTAATGCAATTAAAATTACCCATTTTGCCTTCATTCCCTTATGTTTCTAAAATGCTACTTTTCTAGGATGTTTGTACATTAACTCTTTGATTGTCTTCTCATTGTAAAGTTTTCTTGTGTGGATGATGTCTATACACTTCCTAAATTCTCTGAACAATTGCTTATTTTCCTCACCCCAAATCCCTTCAGTTTTCAAGGTAACTGAGAGTCAACTATAGGAAAAGTACCACTAGCCTCAGGCTGCTATATTCCAGTATCACATTCTCCCACTGTCAGAAACAAGACAAACAGTTTTACTTTGTTTTTCTCCCCAAAAAATCAGTTGAAAGTTTTAATATTCTGAATTCTGGAGCAATGTTTCAGCCTAGAATTGTTTTTGGAGTTCAGGTTGTGTAGCGAGCTGTCGTCTCTAGAAGCTGCTGGATCACTCTCTGGGAAGAGATCTGCTGTGTCTTCTACTCAAATCTCTCCGACAGATTCTTCTTCCTGTAACGAACCGTTGTCTCCAAGCAGTTGCTGTTAACTCTTGTCCAGAGAAGTGACTTCCCTTCCTGCAGAGAGCCCCGTCAAGCCTGATGCAATGCAGAGTCTTCTCCTTGAATCTCCTCCAGCTCTTATCCTTCTCCATGTAGATCTGCTCTCTGGGCCCAATGCTGTCTCTTTTATCCTCCCAGAGAATGGGCATGGGATAATGCAAGGGCTTCTGGGAAGAACCACCCCAGCCAATGAGCTTGCCCCCTCTATCAAGTCAACCTGAGTTCTCACCTTGTAATTATCCAGACAACCTGAATTCTCACCTTGTCACTGTCCAGACAACCCGAGTTCTCACCTAGTAATCCTAACAAGGTTGGACTTGGGATATGAAATGACACTTGCCTCCCTTCCCTATACCCCAACTCCCAAAATTGTTTTCATCAAGCTTAGGGATAGTAACCTTGCCCAAAATGGGAGAAACAACAACAATAATCCATAAATATTGACAAACATGCCATGTGCTTTCTCTTTCCCTGAAAGCTATGGTTTATTTTGGTTAGCCTCAGGCTGGCAGCTGTAATGGGGAAGAAAACCATTCCTACCTGCAGTATATTGGTAGAAACCAACAAGGTGTCCCAGACAATGAGCAAGGACAATAGCAGTAGCTATTTGGGGGAAGCAGGGGTAATGATGTTGGTCAGCATGGCAAGAGTCTTAGAAGAGACAAACCTGAGAGGGAAGCCCAAGCAGTATCATACATGGAAAAGAATCACATTACCAGAGAGAAAAAAAGGATATGTCATTTTCTGTCAAGATTCTACCACGCATTCCAAAATCAGAGAGTGGTGTTCCAAATTTAGAGTAATCTATGGCTAAATTAGCAAGAGAAGAAGGCAAAATCCACCTATCCCCACTTCTCAAAAAACTTATAAGTGAATACCAGGGGCAGCAAGGTGGAGTAGTAGATAGAGTGCCAGATTTGAGTCAGAATAACATTTTCCTGAATTCAAATCTGGCCTCAGGAACTTACTAGTTGTGATTCTGGGAAAGTCACTTAAACCTGTGTGCCTCAGTTTATTCATCTGTAAAATGATATGGAGAAGAAAATAACAACCCTCTCCAATATCTCTGTCAAGAAAACCCAAATGTGGTCACAAAGACACAAATGAAAAGTCACTAAATAACAGCAAAACCTTCTTTGCAAAGGTGCAGGACTATTATTGTGAGATTTCTATTAATAAAGTTTTTGATGCAGTTTTACTAAATTGGGTTTTTCCCCTTCTTTTTTTCTTTCTCCTCAAAAACCACAAGAGTAACAACACTAACCATAATAATAGCTAGGAAAAGAGAAAATTAGAAACGTAGCTATCACTTACTATGCGCCAGGTACTGTGCTGACTTTACAAATATTTCATTTGATCCTCACAACCCCAAGCTACAGATGCTATTATTATTTCCATTTTACAGTTGAGGAAACTGAAGTGGATAGAGGTTAAGTGATTTGCTCAGATTCAGGGGCACACAGGTATAAGTGTTGAAAATTGGATTTAAACAGAGTTTTGTAACTATAAGCCCAGTGCTCTTATCTACTATATGACCTAGCATGATGGCTCTCTGAGAGGGATACATTGGGAAATTAAAGATGATATAAAAAAAAAATAATAAGACTTCAAAAACCACATCATTTCATTCTCATTTTTTATCATTTGCAATTCCTACTAACCTAAGAAACTTTGCTATTTGTAGATAGATAGAGGCCAAGTACTGTGTTATGGTATGGATATTCAAATGTTGAGTAGACAAAAAAATAATCATCATCTAAGAATTTACATTCTGACAGAGGAAAAAATGTTAGAAGGGAAATATATGTATTTAGGTAATAATGCACTTGGGATGGATCCAGTGGCATAGTACAGTTTTCTAATGAAAGAAGATGGAGATGATAGCCTATGTGGAAATACTCGAAGTCCTTTGTAGATCCCTTTTCTTCTGCCCTACTAATGTCATTTGTTCAGCTAGAGTGTCAGGCCTGGATTTAGAAGATCCATCTTCCTGAGTTCAAATCTGACCTCAAGACACTTACAAGCTGTGTAATTCTGGGCATTCACTTCACCCTATTTGCCTCAGTTTCCTCATTTGACAAATAAGTTGGAAAAGGAAATGGCAAACATCTCCCAATATTTGTTAAGGAAACCCCAAATGAGGTCAGGACACACTTGAAAACCAACTGGGATAACATTAATACATGCCATAAGTACATTCTATAGAAGAGAAAAATCAGATAGAAGTTGTTTAAGGTTCCACAAGGATTCAATGAAAAAACTACCTAGCAAACTCAACTCCCCCCCTAGTTAACAAGTAGTTGCACCCACAAATTTATCATTTTAAATAACTAAAAATCTAACAAAATAAGGTTAAGGGGACCTTAACATTGAGAATTCTAGTTGCTAATGTCCTTTATAACCTAACTGGTCCTTCCTTTTTTTAAAAAATAGATTTGCACATCTTTTTCTTTTGTCCAGATTTTCCCAACTGGAGCAACTGTTTTCATACTCAAATTCCTTCTTTTCATTCACAATGTCTTAATTTTAGACTCTAAGATTTTATTTGGAGGTTAGAAATTTTGAGATCTTCTACAACGCATTCTCAACATTTTATTTTGGGCTGTCTTCCAGATTTAATATAGGAACCATGTGTTACTGTTCCAATTAGCAGAATCACTTTCTGCTACATCTCATTCTCCCTTAGCTGTTGTGTTCTCTGTCCATGAGAACTGCATTAGTCTATGAAGATGTTGAGATAATCAGTGACTTTTTGCTCAATATTTTCTTTCAGTGGGTTATTCTTCTGAAGCTTTCCACACTATTAAGTGTCAATCAAGATGTGAATCTACAAGTTTGAATGCAAAGTCCTCTTTGTCTCATACAGCTGTGCTCCCGTCATAGCCACAGGGTAGAATTTAGCTTGTGTGATAGCTTTATTGCTTGTCTTAGGTGACAGCCAAAGTTCAGTGACTGTACTTTGGGTAGAACTGGTGTCATAAAGGTCAATGCATTTATACAAAGTTCTATTTTATTGTTATAAGACCAGCATTCATCTAGAGGCAGGAAGGAGCTATAAATTGAAAAGAAAGGAAGCCAAAAGTCTTAGGTATAGACAAAGAAGATATTCTCTCCCTAAATATAATAGTTTATCTCTCCAGCTTCCTCATGTATATTCTGAGCCCCACCTTCTTCAAAGAAATAGAACCTTATAAACAATAAGAACTTTTTAAAGTAATTTTTATTAGCCACTGAACTCACAAAATAAAGCCTTATGTGCAAGTCTCAGCGAAATTATGAATGCAAGGGCTGAAGAGACTCAAAGAACAAACCTGGAAACTAGCCCTATCAGGTGTGACAAGCATTGGTGCATAAGCTTCACACCAGGCTCCTGCTTTTCTATTTTAATGCTCACTATTTGCCTTCTACCCCTGATAAAACCCACATTGATAAAAAGCACCATGTGTGTATTCTCTGAATCTTTTCTTTTTTGCCTTATTATTGCATATTCAGTTTTCACTGCTCTGGAATAAGTCATCTTTTTAACACTCATTAGCATACCCATTCAACAATTCCATTGAGCATGGATAAACCTCTTAGTATAAGGACTATCTATTCCTCTGAAGAAGATGAAGATACAGATCAAAAACATTCAATCAATGTTGGTCTTATAACAACCAAACAATCATAGATTCACAAAGCTGCAAGAGAACTCAAAAAATCAATTACTACACTAATTCCTGAAGTATAAATACCCTGTATAACATCTTTAAGACGTTCTTCCTCTTCCCTTAGTTTTAGATCTATATTATCAATCACAGATTGGACATTTCAAACCAAATGCCCAGGAGACTTTGCAAATTTAACATATCCAAAGCAGATCTCATTAATTCCCTCTCCATGATGCACCATTCCTCAAATATTCCTATTTTTGTCAAAAGCACACCATTCTTCCAGTCTACTAGTGTTATGGGCCAGAACTTGAAACAAGGTGCTAAGTCACTGATAGAGACAATGCTTATGTACTTACTTCACACCTTTAAAGGAGTTCATACATTATTTCACACATTCACATCTTTAGAGAGCATATATAAGGAGGAGATTCACAAGTCAAGGAGATTCACAAGTGTAAGAGCCCTTTAAATGGGCGGACACAGTGCATCGGGAGATTGAGGCCCAGAAGTAATTTCTGTGGATATTAGGACTGCCCTTGGGTGGGATCCTGGCCATATTGAGATAGCTTCGTAATGGGTGACTCTCTCACTGATTGGCTGTGTGTGCGACCTCACAGGCCCTTTATAAGCCCACTGCAGGCAGCAATCGCTCTCTTTAACCTGGCGCTCTTCACCCTGGCTTCCCAGCCTGGGTGGCCAAGCTAAGATGGATAGCCAAAAGAGGTAAGGATTTTGGTAGTGAACACGTGGGTCTTCTGACCAGGTGTTCACTCGGGAACCAACAAGTCAGGGCATCAGTCAGGGCATTATGTGAGTAGGTATAATAAAGGCTTTTAAGATTACAGGTGGCTGTTCTTGAGTGTGCTACCGGTTATTAAGCTATAGATTCAAGAGATTGTGGGCCAGAGGCCTTTGAAGGCTTCAGAGGCGGCAAGCCGGGTAGAGTTCACACTGCAAAGGACAGGGGTCAAAGGTACTCTGGTGGGTCTAGGGCAGAGTAATAATTGTAACTGCCAGGAGAGCACGTTACACACAAGTCCGGCAGAACTATAAAAAAGAAGCTCTCAGGGCCAGACCCACAAGCCTACTACTCTCTGGGAGGAGGAGTCAAGATTCATTCCAACTTCCACCTTTGTGCTGGATGGAGACATTCAAAGAGAGCTCTGGGAACCAAGGAGAGAGATAGGCCTTTAAGAAAGCTAACCAGGCCCAGGCAAAGAAACAAGACTGAAGGAAGGAGAAATAAAGGATCTGAACTTTAACTCCTGGCTGCATTTGGGATTATTGAAACTGAACTGAAACTAAGGCTGTTTCCAGAAGCGCTCCAAGAAACCTGCTCCCAGATAATGATTATAATTTAGAAAAGGAGAACAATACATACTAGATTCCTAACTTCAGCATTATCCTCTGCTCTCACTTTCCTTACTCCATATATCCAATCAGCTAAATCTTATAGCTCCTACCACCAAACATTTGTAGAATTACATTGATCTTTGCTCACATAACTACTACAGCTGGGGAGAGAGAGAGAGAGAGAGAGAGAGAGAGAGAGAGAGAGAGAGAGAGAGAGAGAGAGAGAGAGAGAGAGAGAGAGAAAGACAGAGAGAGACAGAGAGAGACAGAGAGAAGGGCAGGGAGAGAGGTAGAGTGATAAGAGAGATAAGGAGAGGGACACAAGAGGAGGGCAGGAGGAGAAAGGGAGAGAAAGAGGGGAAGAGAGAAAGAGAGAGACAGAGACACAGAGAGACACAGAGAAAGAGAAGGAAGGAAGGAAGGAAGGAAGGAAGGAAGGAAGGAAGGAAGGAAGGAAGGAAGGAAGGAAGGAAGGAAGGAAGGAAGGAAGGAAGGAAGAAAGGAGGGAGGGAGGGAGGGAGGGAGGGAGGGAGGGAAGGAAGGGAGGGAGGGAGGGAGGAAAGGAGGGAGGGAGGGAGGGAGGGAGGGAAGGAAGGAAGGAAGGAAGGAAGGAAGGAAGGAAGGAAGGAAGGAAGGAAGGAAGGAAGGAAGGAAGGAAGGAAGGAAGGAAGGAAGGAAGGAAGGAAGGAAGGGAGAGAGAGAAGGAGGGAGGGAGGAAGAGAGGAAGGAAGGAAGGAAATAAAAGAGGGGACGACAAAAAAGACTCATGATACAAACAAGTAGCTTCTATGTTATGTACAAATCTTTAACCTCTCTCATATCTGTTTTCTAAATTATGCTTTTTCATGAATCTCACTATACTCGCTTATTTCCCACTTTCTAGTAAGGTTACAAAATATCAAAATGTTTGATAATTCACTTTCGAGGATTCTATTGAGTTATCAAAATTTTTCTGCCTATTCATTCTCTATAGCCACTGTTAGTACATTTGCTGCAATTATTTTCACAGTTTTTGTGTTTGTTTTTAGGGTTATTTGGGGTTTCTTATCTCAATTAGTTTGATATAAGATGATCAAGCGCCCTAAGAACTGAGTTCTCCTGTTATTCCTATATATTTCCTCTGACTTTTGAT
Source organism: Sminthopsis crassicaudata (assembly GCF_048593235.1). Classification (NCBI taxonomy): domain Eukaryota; kingdom Metazoa; phylum Chordata; class Mammalia; order Dasyuromorphia; family Dasyuridae; genus Sminthopsis; species Sminthopsis crassicaudata. The sequence goes on from NC_133619.1 coordinate 521,226,547, forward strand.
CACTGTCATGGTCTTTGCTGGTAAGTTGTTCAGCTGTTTTCAGAGTCTCAGTTGAATTCATCTCTCTACTAGTTTCCACATGTTCTGGTAGCTGTTCCACTTTGTTGGGCATCGCTTCATGCTACCGGCATTCTGAGTGTTATCTTTCTAGGGTCATTGAGGTGATCTCAGATTCTGTTGGCTGTGGTGTACTGGTGAATATTTAATAACTGATTCTCAGGAGGAAGGAAGAGGGTGATTATGATACATTTTTAAGTTGAATCTGCATTTTTAACAATTTCTTCATCACCTTCTTAAGTCTAGATTTGTTGTGTCAAAATCAAATAAAAAGGGCTAACTAAACCCTATATAAAGGTCCCTGTGAATTGCATATTGATTTGGAATATTTTTTCATTTATTTTGTCAAATATATTAATTACATTTTAATCTAGTTCCTGAGTAAGCAAAAGCCAGCAGTGTACTCCACCCCAGCTAAGATTATATTTTTCTTTTCCAAGCCTTAATTCTGTGGGGAGATCAAAGCCTTTTATTACAGATAACTATACTTTTAGTTACACCCAAATCCTGTGAGCTGAATTGAAAATGAATTTGCCAGAATACCTACGGCAAGCAATTTGAAGATGAATTTTATTCAGAGTTGAAATTCATAGCTAGAATTACTGCACTGACCAATATAAGACCTGCGCCCCATCCAATCAATCACTTGATAAGAAGCATGCCATTTTTAGTCATTTGTTCCAGATGGTGGGGATGATAAGCAATGTGAGAATGGAAGCTGCTGATGGATGCTCAGTACAATCCTGTTGATGATGTGAAGATTATTCAGGTTTGCCTCTGGATAAAATAAAAATCTAGCCAGATGCCCCCATGGCCATTTCCCATATTTTCAATTCCTCAAAGATAATTCATCTGGACAGTACTCAGATGACTCGTGGACTAGACTTTGTTCTATTTACTCTGGAGTCATCATCATTGGACTTATACATGTGATTTTGGTTTTGCCCTGCCAATTAAGTCTAATATTTCAAATGTACTAGAAAGGAAAGTGCATTTTACAAAACTTTTCTTTCTTTCTCAGTATATAAATATCAAAACAAAACAAATGCATGCACACATTAATGCAACTGATTATGAAGAACTATTCTTCTCATATACTTCTTTCTTCTGATCCATCTGTTAAGAAATTAAATAGAATCAGGAAATGTTGCTACATGTAAACTTAATTATTCTAAACCCACTATTTTTCTAATGACTCCTACTTTGCCTTTATCTATGAGGCAACCTCTGGCAGTTACTGACAATAGAATTTATAGTTTTATCTTACATGTATTTTTGTGTATAGAAAAATGTGTATTATATACCTGTCCATACATACCTGCATATTGATGTTCAAACTCTTTCCATAAATATATAATAATTTTGATAAATAATATTCTTTCCAAGACTCAAATGCCCCAAATAAAAGCCATGATGAAGTTTTGCCAAATGAAAAATGTATTCAGCAGGGAAGACAATCAAGTATCCAAGAGGGTGTTGAATGGAAGTGTTTATATGTAAATATTTTTGAAATGAATGTCATTAAAGGAATAAAAAGAATTCACTTAGCTCTCTATTTTCAAGCAAGAAAATGAGATTTTTGGTAGAAATAATGAAAGATTATGAATTTTCTTCTTTTGTTTTTAGTTTTTATTGATATTTTGTTTTTACATCACATTCATTTCTTAATATATGTCACAATCAGCTATTGTGACAAAAAAATAAGTGAGAAAGGGAAATAGCAAAACAAAGTAAAAAACATCTTTAGTACCTTCATTTATGAAGAAATCTCTAATAAAAGTGTTACTATATATATATATATATATATATATATATATATATATAAGATGGACACAAAGACAAACAACTAAAGATTAATTAAAAATTAAAATTAATGACACCACAGAGAAGATAATATTAAAAATTGGCAGAGATTGGAGGTGAATAATAAGGGCAAGAAAAAAGAATTTGTATTTTTAAGCTGTCTGGGACAAGAAGATGATCAAAGAAAGCACAAGAACATTGCTAACAGAAATGAGATTATAAAAAATAGTGGAAAGAACATAGAATTATTCTATTCAATTTCTTTATGCATTCTCTACTGATAGAATAGTAAGGGGGAAGATAGATGAGAATGGTTATCAGGATGGTGAAAGTGAAGATAAGAAAATCTAATGGCTCCATATATTTAGGTCACCAGGTCAGGCTATACTGTATCTCAGGTGTCTGGAAGGATTGGTTACCTGTTTTCAATAATCCTAGCAAAATTATGAGACATCCAGAGTGCAATGAAGAGAGCACCAACATTATAGTCAGGAAGACAGGAGTTCAAATCCAGCCTCAAGCACTCACTAATTGTGGGAACTCTAGGCAAGTCAATTTGCCTCAGTTTCCTCATCTATAAAAAAGAAGAAAATAGCAAACCACTCAAGAAAATGATTGCCAAGAAAACTTCAAATGGAATTATAAAGAGTAAGGCACAAATGAAAACAACTCAACAAAAAAAGCAAAATTATGGAGAATAGGAAAGGAGTCACAGTATTGGAGGGCACATATTTGTCCTGTTTTTCAAACAAGAAAATAGAATATAATCTGAAAAAGTATAGTCCAATAAACTTGATTTCAATTTCTACTCAAAAACTAGATAATAGTCATTACAAGATGAAGAAATTGAGGCCTGGAGACAGTAAAGTCATTCAATGAGTCAGGACTAGAGCTGGGACTATAACTCAAGTCTTCCAATTCCAAGTACAGGGTTTTTACTTTTACCTCAACTATGTGTTAAGTTATAGCTCTATTATTTTATCCCTTTCCCTCGAAAATGAGTTTAAACTTCCCATAAACAGATTATTTGGAATCCTACTATACACAATTTTCCTGGTTTTTCCTAGACTGAAGCTTTTTGTATTAAAATCATTGACTATGGCCCAGGAAGACTTTTCTATCTATATCTATGAAGCCATTTTTTATCTTTCAAAGAAACAGCCATCACTAGAAGGATGAATCACCTAAGTTTTTTTATTTCCCAGCTGGCAATTCAAAGTACCTAAAAGTGCTTTCCCAATTTTTTCTGTCCATATCATCAACTCCCATGTAATTCAACACTTGGATGATGGAACGTAGGGTGGAGTATGGCAATATAAGGCTCTTGGTTACTGAGGCCTCATTCATGCTTATGTTTTTCCTCTCAAAATCTAATAAAAAGAGCCAAACTTTTATTTGCTGCTGGAATATAGGACTCTCCCGCTTCTTTAATTGGATCTGCTCTCCTCAGAAGACTTATGGAAAATAAGTCTATTATTTAATATCTAAAATTAAGTCTATAGTCACTATAGCCAGTCTCTAAACTTCCCAAGTATGAACAATAAACTACAATTATTCAGGACCTCTTTATTTAACTGCAGTATGAGCTATGTTCACTTCCACAGCAGAGGCTGGAAGAGATAATTCAATTTAGAATTTACAAATTGCCTTCTCTGTGAAGGACAATCTTTCTAATTGTAGCCATAGGGAAGGGGGGGAGGAAGAGAAAAAAAGAGGGAGGGGAAATTTGCATGACATTTTTATTATATATTTAAAAGAAATAGCAAGGTGTGTGCAATAATTTTGAAGTTTCACATGCAATCACTTTTTTTAAAAAAAAAATTGTACTATGTTATGGAAATGCTTGTTTTATTCTATAAATTAGAAAGGTAATAAGTAGGAAAGATTCCAGGGATATAGAAGAAGTCTGGATAAATACCATCAAGGATGTAACTAGAAAGATCACCTTCATCTTGGACTATAAAGGAATATTTCTTAGCAAATTAAAAGGAATTAGTTGATCAGATTAATTCCTAGAAGGGTACTAAAAGAATAGAAGAGGGAATATTTGAATAAGAAAAAGGTCCTGTTAATGACAAGAAGCATTTGTTTGGTTTATTTGGAAGAAAAGAATTAAAGAGAAGAAAGCAGTTTATTGCCAAACACAGGTTAAATATTTGAGTGGATACTTGTCAGTTAAGGAATGGTTGAATAAATTATGATCTATGAATATAATGTAATATTAAGGTTCTATTAGAAATGATCAGCAGGCTGATTTCAGAAAAACCTGGAAATACTTGTATGAACTGATGGTGAGTGAAATGAGCGGAACCAAGAAAATATTGTACATAGTAGCAACACGATTATCTGATAATCAACTATGATGGAATTGGCTCTTTTCAACAATGCAGTGATTCAAGGTAATTCTAATAGACAGGATAAGAAATGCTATCTGCATTCAGAGAAAGAACTATGAAGAATGAATATTAATATTTTAGCCTTGTTTATTTGCTTTGTTTTGACCTTTTTTTTCTCATATTCCCTCCCCACTTTGATCTGATTTTTTCTTACACAACATAACAAAGATGGAAGGATATTTAAAAGGATTGTATTTGTTTGATCTATATCAGATTGTTTGCTGTCTTAAGGAGCGGGGAAATAAGAGAGAGAGAAAAAAAGTTGTAATGCAAAATCTTACCAAAATGAATATTGAAAACAGGAAAGGGAAAGGAAAAAAGGGAAAGGGAAAGGGAAAGGGAAAGGGAAAGGGAAAGGGAAAGGGAAAGGGAAAGGGAAAGGGAAAGGGAAGGAAAGGAAAGGAAAGGAACACTATTACTGCAAATTTTTAACAAAAAGCACTTTCAACTATATTAACTCAGGACAAAACATCTATTTGGAAGTATAAGGCACTAGGGATAATACAGCATTATTGAACATAGTATGCCAAAGATGAATTTAGGTGTAAATGTAAAGACTCTAATGGCTTGTTACCCAGTTATCTATCCTTATTCATTAGTAGGGATAGAAACTGATAATATCACAGGAGAGTTTGAAGGTTCTTTTAATTGTTTATAATGGAACTTTTTGGCAATCTGATGAAGCCCATGAACTTGTCAGAATAATATTCTTTTAATTGAAGAAAATGCTAAACTTCATGAAAGTTTAGTAAAAATAAAATAAATTATATATATACATATGTATATTATATATATATGTGTGTGTATATTATATATATATATAATTTTTCAGTCACCATCTACATCACAAATACCCTAAATTTTATTCAAAGATACCTTAAAAGGTCCATGGATCCCAGGTTAGAAGCCTATGCCATTAGATATAGTGAACAGAGTGGTCCAGGGAAATACCAAACTCTGATTCTCATGTAAAAATATATATTGGGTCTGGCTTACTTTCCCAACCCTAACTCCACTAACTGATCAGGACCCCCAGGTTTTAAGGGTAAGGTTTTAAGCTTCAAATCGCAGGTTCTTCTGGTACTATTGATCTGAGCCTCCATTCCAGTATGTTCCTCCAGTATCAATTGTAGCAATTAGTACTCCATTATAATTTAACTCTCTAGTTCCTAAACTGTGTACCAAGATGACTCCAAAAGCAAACTCATAGAAGACTGTGAAATATTTAAAACTTTCAACTTAAATGCTTAACAAATGAAACTATTATGCATTTCTTGTGACCTAAGAGTACTAGGTAAAAATTACTAAGACACTACGGACCATGAAATAAGAATGTTTGGGAACCTCTGATTTAATCACTTTCTTCTATCACCATTGGGAAAGAGAAAGGATGAGTTGGAATATTTTATACAATCAGTCATTTCTGTCTTATCACCAATTAAAAGGCTTTTCTTCACCACACAGTACGAAGATAAGAATTAGAGAATAGCTGCACATGCTCTGAAGTAATAAGCTAAGGACTTTATTAGCACCATCAAGCATTTCTGGAAGCACATTCCTTACACCTTTGAATAAATTGGCATTTGGCAGAGCAGAGGGCACATGTGTGAAGGACTGGATCCTTTTGGTCCCTCTTGTGTTACACTAAAAAATTGTTTACCATTTTAACTCAAAACCATTCTTTTTTTGTGAGTAGAAGCTTTATTTTCTTTTGTATAGGTTTGCATTATGTATAAATTTGTCTAGTAAAGTTCATGTCTCCAACCAACAGGAGAATCCAACCCCAATCTTCTTTTTACCACTGAGCTTAAAGAACTCTAATCATACCCAAAGATGTCAAGCACAATAATATGGAATAAATACATTTAGTTCTTTTTACACATAATCATTAAAAAAGAAAAAGAAAATTTCAAACTAAATATATTAAAAAAAAAATACCAGAGAAGTTAAGTGCCTGTGACTATGTCCCAAAATGCCCAAAATGTTTGTATTCAGTCCCAAAAGAGTAATTGTAATTAATTACCATGAGCAAGTAATTATTTTGATTAACATTTAAAGTACTTGGATTAAAACTTCACCCTCTTTGCTGCAAAGAGGCAACAATGGTAGCCTCTGCTCTCCTCCCATCTATTTAGAAACCTTAGGATCTAATTATCTTTCATTGCTGCTCTTTTTTTCTGCTCACTATTCTTTACATCAAAAACTTCAGGAAATCCAGGTCTCTGTAGGAGATGGTCAGCTAAGGTTTCTTAATTCTAAGAAGGATTCAGGAAGGGACCAAACACATATTGACAATCTGATTTCACTGTCCCTTTTGCCTTCTTTATCCTTATCCTTTATTTTCCTTTCTATTAAACATTCTAGCTGTCTAATTCATTGTCATAGACTTACACTCTCAGTTACAGCAGGGCAAAAAGGAACAAGGCAAGGAATATTAGTTTCATTTTTTTTTTAAATGGCTCCAGACAGGAAGAAGGAAAGCACATCTTAACATCCTAAATACAACCTACTTAAAGTTTTCTTATTCTTTTATTAATGAATCTTGCTCCCAACATCTTGAAGTGCAAACTCCATAAACATCAAATAAAGAAAAGACCCTAGGTCTGAAGGGACTGAAGTAGTGGGAGAGAGGAAATAGGGCTACTTCTCCAACATCCTTGAGCTGTGACCTATTAGTGAAAGTGTAAAAATATCAGATAGGACTAGCTCTGGCTGGTTGGCTACAAAATTAAGATAGTAAGTATGAGGAGGAATAAAAGATCGAACTTTAAAGGATTGAGTTTTGAATACTGACACAAGGGATTATTCATTTGTAACCTTTAAGCAGACCATCTAATCTTTTTGGGCACAGATAAAATAAATTAAATTAATTAATTAAATAGAGTGGAGAAGATGACTCTGTGGTCCCTTGGAGCTCTAAGTCTGTGCTGTCACCTTTTCTGTATGGGATGGGTTGAATTTTTGTTTTGGGGTTTTTTTGTTTCATTTTGGTTTGTTTTTAGTACATGGCTCAGTACCCATGCTAGTAGAAGAACTTAAAATTCACTCTGGGAACAATACAGGATGTTAAGTTTCTTTGATGGAATAAGTAAAAAAGAAGAATCTCAATTTAGTCTATTTTGCTAACAAATATGTGAGTAAATTGTGCAGAATTGGTTGGTGAGAAGGGAATATAAAAGAGTTGACTAATAAGGGTTTTAGATTGTCTGTGGAACTCTAAAACCTCTGTATTTCTGTATGAATTACCATCATTGGTTAAGCCATCAAAATGAGCCAAGGAATATGAAATATTTGTCCATATGGTCATTAAATTCCTATATTTACTCAAGCTCCAGACCTGCCTGGAACAATTGGATCAGTAAAAGGTGTTAAAAACACAAACAAAAAAACCCTCCATTCCCACAACAGTTTATTTTCATAGGATCATCTGCAATGCTTTTGCTATATTTATAAAAGCTTCCTTTTTCAATCTTTTTCTCCACCTACCCACTTTCTACATTCTTTGATTCCCCTCAAGAGTCCCACTTTTTATTTCTTTATGAGATGTTAAATTAATTACACTCATTCCTTATGTCTCATCTTTTTTTTAAGCTATTTATCTCCTTCTTTTTTTGAACCACCTTTCTCCCCTAACATCAATCTTCCAGTTCCTCTCTTAATTTAGGTATTTAAATTCAACTCAGTCCAAGGTATTTCCTGAGAGATATTAGCATGACTAAATTGAATTTTTAGTGTGATTTCTAGTTAGTTTTGAAGTTCCAAGAAGTTTTCGATCACAGTTGGAAGAGGATGAATTTTATTTAACAAGATAAACCTATATTTAGTCATCCAAGAAAATCTGTTCCTCATATTTATCACAGATTAATTATAATTACAAGTATTAATTAAATACATGAAAGTGCCGAGAGATCTTAAAATGGGCAATACTCCCTGCTATCAAGAAGCTTATAATCTACTATGATTATTCATCACATAATAGTCACAAAAAACTTTTTTTTTAATTGTGAAAAAAGAATATGACTGTATTTAGGTGAGCTTAGGTCCTAATTCTGAATATTTTAACTTTCTTCTTTTCAACTGGATATGACTAATTTTAAGTATCGTCTAAAAAGACAGATCTTGGTAGATATGACATTTTATTGGTGCTCCACAGTAATTACAATCTGATCTTGGATAGCTGGCATTTGGCATGATCCTTATTTCCTAACAAACATAGTTTAAGAACATGTTAATCTGATTCCCAATCACATATTCAGGTGGATTGATATCATTACTGCCATAGGCAATGGTCATGTCCCAGGTATCAATGACATCCACTTTGAGATCCCAGAATATGTCTTTCAAAATGAGAGACTGACTGTAGCCATGAAAGTCCCTATGTCGCTCAGGATCATTATTAATTCCCCTGGTACTTTCACCTCTGATCATTACTTTGGTGTCTGGGCTTCCCAGGAACAAGCATTCAATGGCCTTATGAATATTAATGGCTCTTTGGATAAAGATGTCAGTGGGGAATAATCTAAAGAGCTGGCTCAGAAACAAAGGTAATGGTGGTGTTTTTGTCCCCTGCAATTCTGTCAATGACATAGGCAATGTACTCATTTTCTTTTGCTGAATAGCTATGTGAGACAGCCAAAAGGTAGCCATGTCTTTGCCATTGAATGCAGATGTTGCTTTCTGAGTCGACAACAAACTGATGATGGAGTTTCCCAAATCCATGGAGGTCAATGGACTTCAATGCTGATGTCACAAAGAAAAAGTAGTTACATATTAAATAAAATAAAATTAATGGCAAATTAATTATGATACAACCACATGTAGCCAACAGCATGATCCTATGAAGAAAAGAAGTAAAAATGAATTGAGTGAGTTAAAATCATATATAGTTAGGTTATGGAATATTATTGTTCTATAAGAAATGACCAGCAGTCTGGAGAGACTTATATGAACTGATGCTGAATGAAATGAGCAGAACCAGGAGATCATTGAACACAGCAACAACAAGATCAATTCTGATCTTGAACAATTGATCAACAATGATCAATTCTGATGGACGTAGCTCTCTTCAACAATGAGATGATTCAGAGGAGTTCAGTGATGAAGAAAGCCATATATCCCAGAGACAGGCCTGTGGGAACAGAGTATGGACCATAATATAGTATTTTCACTTTTTTCGTTGTTGTTCACTTGCATTTTGTTTCCTTGCTTATTTACTTTCTTTTTTTTTTAATCTGATTTCTCTTGTGCAGCAAGAGAAATGTATAAATATATTGGATTTAACATATATTTTAACATGTTTTACATATATTGAATTGCTTGCCATTTAGGGGAGGAGGTGGGGGGGGGAGGAGAAAATCTGAAACACAAGGCTATGCAAGGGTCAGTGTTGTCACATTATCCGTGCTTATATTTTGAAAATAAAAAGCTTTTTTAAATAAATAAACGAAGTCATATACAAATATAATTCTTTGTGTTTGTATAACTTATTTTGGTACCTATTTACACACTGACTCTTAACTTTATCCAACTACTTCCTGGAGCAGATACATTCTTCTAAGTAGCTTGCAAGTTCCCAAAGGACAAGAATTATGGCTTATACTTCTTTTAGTCACAATCTCACTGGCCATAGGATTTAGCTGTAATGTTCTCTGGTTAGATTTTCCTGGGGTCTCTGGGGCAGCCTTCTTTTCAGTTCAGTAATCGCCACAAGAACAGCCAGGTTTTAAAGTCCAGATCCTTTATTATCTCCTTCCGGGGCTGGGCAGCTTTCTGGAGAGCCTTAGCCTCAGTGGAGAAATGCAGGAGAGCCTGCTACCAGGAGCCTGACCAAAGATGGAAATGAATCTGAGTCCAAGGGCTTGTGCTTCAACCTCCAGTCCGCTTGTCTTCTCTAGCTCTTTTTTTGAACCTAGCTTATATGCTCTACACTGAGTGTAAACCAATCATTATATCACTAGGAAACTATTATTTGTTGTAATATTAAATCAATCATACTAAATTTAGAGAACTATTAAGCACCATGTTAAACTCATCAATTCCACTTAGTACTGTTGTAAGAATCCTTGTTTCAAGTTCAGAGTTCTGGCCTATAACACTTAGCCTCAATAAATTCTTATTGTTTCAAAATGAATGAAACTCCATTGAGGAAATAGGAAATTTGGCACTCAAAACTATGAACTGAAACAATGTGGTGTAATAAATAATCCTACCTCTTTACTCTATACCCCCCAAAATAGCATTCTATGTAACAAGGAAATAATTCAAAAAACTTTTTGTTAATTACAAATAAACAGCTCTCTAGTGCATTTCTAATGCAGGGATAGCACTCGCAAGTATTTGGCTCTATAGAGACCCAAAAAGAAAGTTTAGTTCAGTGCTTTTCTCCTGTTCCCTGATTCTGGTTGCTCTGTCTCCTCCTTCAGCCTATAATTCAGCCAAATTTTCTCTATTCCTCACACATGCCACTTTATCTCTGAATTTGATAGCTTTGCTCTGGACATCCCCCTTACCTCTTGTCATCTCCACCTTCAAGCACCACCTTCTACATGATACTTCACCTGAACCACTGGATTGTGAGTGCCTTCCTTCCCAACATATCTTGCAGGTAATTTTTAACATTCATTTTTATTTATTCTATTAAAATTTTTGCATACTTATCTCTATTAGAATATAAACTTGCAAGATATGTTTATTTAATTGTGTTGTATCCCTAGAGCCTAGCTGAGAATCTAGCACATAGTAAACATTTCATAAAGGCTTATTGATTGTTTGAAATAGTAGCATAGCAAAGCATTCTGATTTATTGAATCAGAGAAATTATGCAACACTGTCATAGTGAAGTCAAGTGAACTAAAATTTATTCATCAACTATTGCCAAGCACTATGCTGAACACTAGCGGTACAAAGAGAAGTTTTTTTTTTAAAAGTCAGTAATTTAATGTATAAATATTTATTAAGCACTTATGTGCCAGTAAGAAGGTAGGTAGGCATTGGATAGAGTGCCAAGGATAGAGATACAAGGTTATCTTCCTAAATTAAATCTTGCCTCCAATGCTTACTCACTATGTGACCCTGGGAAAGTCCCTTAACCTTGTTTGCCTCAGTTTTCTCATTTGTTAAAAAAAAAAAAAAAAGGGGGGGGGAGGAGGGGAAAAAGGAAGAAAACATACATTGGTAAATATGGCAAATATAAATGTAGAAACAAATTAGTGAATATAGCAAACAATCAAAAGGGACTAAAAAAGATGGAAACATTGACATTTTATGGGGGAAAATGAGAATAGTTTTGCTGGCTTAATGATCTTAAAAGAAGAAAAAAAGAAAAGAAAAAAGTTATATTACTTTGAAGAAAGGGACAATGAGGGGAATGCAGTATTGCACATAATTGGGGTAGAAGGAAGGAAGGAAAGAAGAATTAGAATGGAATGAAATGGAATGAAATTTTAGGAAAAGTTTAATATAATTGATCTCTGACGATTGTAGAATTATAATATAAAATAATATGCCTTAGCTACAAATGGAATTGACAAAAATTAACCAGGTATTAGGACATAAAATCTCACATGCAAATACAGTAAAGCAAAAAATATTAAAGGCATCCTTTACTGACCACAATGAAATTAAAATTATATTCAAAATGGTGATATTAAAGAAAGAATTGAAAACTAATTGGAGATAAAATAACTTAATATGAAATAATTAGTGGGTCAACAAATGAGTCATAGAAAGAATACATTCTTAATTACATTAAGAAAAATTACAACAATGATTTTAAAAGATTAATATTTTGGGGATGCAGCCAAAGCAATCCTTAGGGGAAAATCTGTATTTCTAAACACTTAACATCCATCAACAAAGAGAAAAAAAAATCAACTTATTGGGCATAAAATTAAAAGTAAAAACAAACTGAAAAACAAAACAAAAAAAACCATTATACACCAAAATAGAAATAATGATAATCAAAGAAAAGATTAATGAAATTTAAAGGAAAAAGATCATTGATGTAATAAATAAAATTAAGAATTGGTTTTTAAATAAAATAAATTTTGAAAAGCAAGAAGAAAACCAAATAACCAAAATAAAACTCAGTTTCATAAAATGACAATGAACAAGCAAAAAAGTGAACTCCCAAATTAAAAGAAAATTAGGAATCAAAGGATTTACAAGAAAATTTTATATTATAGTAACCTCCAAAGCTCTCCTACATTCTCTTCTCTTTTTTTCAGTTGTCAACTCCTCAGCTCTATGGGTTCAATTAATGCCTCTGCAGTTAAGATGCATATGATTCCCTGATCAATTCATGTAGTTCTAGTCCCTCAATAAGATGGATCAGAAGAGAGAAAGGATATTGAAGCTCTTCAAAAGTCCAGAGTTGTGAGTTGCTTAGATCCTATGTGGGTGCATTTGTGGGAAAATGTGATTCTGATGTTGAGGAACATTATTTGTAAATATTATTCTTATAATGCCAATGGAGTAAATTCATTTGCAAAAAGATTAAGAGAAAGTACACTTGTGGGACATATGAACTGGTATATGAGGAGAGTCATCTACAAGGTTATTCTAGATTCCTGGGAGTACTAACAATGAGTAACACCCAATCAGCCAGTGGTTGTAAGATTAGACAACTAAAGTTCAAGATAGCATTATACATATAGGTTTATCCAAGGTTAGTTACTAGATGTCCCCATGTACTCCACAGTCTTTCCAAGGAACTTCCTTTATATGTCATCGTGACTTTCCCAGAAGCAAGCTTCCCAGGTTCTTCATGTGAGAAAGTTGCAGCTAATAGGATCTGCATATGTACCAGATTCAAGTTACCCATGCTACAAAAACTACTCTCAATATTTAAGAAAGAAATCTTTTTCTCATCCTCATTCTATGAGACAAATATGATCCTAATAGTTAATCCAGGCAAGGATAGAGCAGAGAAAGAGAGCTGTAAATAAATATAAGCAATGGAAATTTGTACAAAATATATAAATAAAATCCTAGAGAAAAGATTATAATAATATGTCCAAATAGCAATTCAATATAACCAAGTTAGATTAATAATAAGAATGCAAGGATGGTTCAACATATAGAAAACATTTTTAACATAACTAATCATATTGAAAACCAAAATAATAAAAAAAAACTTTTATCCATTAATTCAGTAAAGTCTTTAACAAAAAGTAGTACTCTTTTATGAGAAAGGAAAGAGACAGAGAGAAAGAGAGGGAGGGAGGATATAGGGAGGGAGAGAAATGAGGGGGAGAGAGAGACACACATAGAGAGAGACAAAGACTGAGACAGAGAGACAGAGAAAGAGGAAGAGAAGGAGAGAAGAAGGGAGGAAGAATGGGGTGTGGAGAGAGGCAGAGAGAGAGCCAGACAGAGACAGAGAGAGACAGAGGGAAGGGGGGAGGGAGAATGAAAGCGAAAGAGAGAAAGAGAAATCTAAATAACCTAGGCATATAGGCATATCAAGGCTATTTCTAGTGATTAAAATGCATATCTAAAAACAAAAATGAATATTAGTTGCAATAGGGAAACACTAAATGTATTCTTTACAAATAGAATTAATAAAAAGAGTACTCAGGCTAGGTGATGCAATGGATAGAGCACCAACCCTTAAGTCAGGAGGATCTGAGTTCAAATCTGGTCTCAGACACTTAACACTTCCTGGCTGTGTGACCCTGGGCAAGTCACTTAGCCCCAACTGCGTCGGGAAAAAAAAAAAAAAAAAATATATATATATATATATATATATATATATATATATATACCTACACATATGTATATATATACATACTCATACGAAATATTAAAACTTTTGACTTGTATTGAAACTGTGATTTCAATTGTTATAGGGAACTCTCAAGGAAGAAGCTCCCTCTACCAATGCAAACAGGCATCTGCTCTGCAAAATGCAACGAGGTAACACAATGGACAGAGATCTGGACTTAATTCAATTCAGTCTGGCCTCAGACAATTACAGGCTATAGGACCTTAAGCAAGGTACTTAACATTTGTTTGCCCCAATTTTTTCAGCCATAAAATGGGATGGAGATGATAATAGCACCAACTTTACAAGTTAATAAGGATCAAATTAGACAATATTTGTAAAGTGCTTAATACAGTGCCTGACTTACAATAGTTGCTATATAAGTCATAGCTAATATTATTATTAGAGAGTTGCTTAGTACATCAAGAAATTAAGATATTTGCCCATAATCACACAATCAATATATGTCAAAGGAAGGATATGAGTCCAGGTTTCATGGCACTGATATCTTTTATTTCTCTATCACTCATATCATGTGGCTTCACCATCTATTTACAAGCAACTTTTTGTTTTACTTAGAATATCCCCAGAGGACTAATAAATAAAATGAGATGAAAATAGCTTTAGAAAAATGGCAGGACACAAAATAACTATGCAAAATTCATGAAAGTGGAATTGATATTTTAAAAAAGAAAGAAATTCCTTCAAAGTAGCTGCAAAATGCATAAAATATATGGAAGTCAAACTACTAAGACATAACCTACAGAAATGAAGAGGTAAAACGGAAGAACACTCAATTACTATGACCAAAAAAAAAAAACCAACAACAACAACAAAATGAAAAACTGGAGAACCATTCATTCTCCTGGAATAATAATAATAATAATAATAATAATAATAATAATAATAATAATAATAACTTCAGAGCTAGATGAGGCAAAGCATTCAAGCCCCTTCATCTTTAAGAGAGGAAACCTCACAGATTAATTGATTCTTCCAAGATCATACATTAATAGTAACATGCAACTCTGTCTTATCTAACACTTTCACCATTATATTGGCACTCTGGAAACCAGAAATAGGAGTCAAGACCCAGAGAGACTAAGGATATACTCTGCCACTAAGTAATTGTGTATCCTAGTCAAGTCACTTAACTCATTCATCTTCATTTTCTCTCTCCAATGGCTCTTTCCCACCTGTCTACAAACATGTTCAGGTCTCTCCAATTCTTAAAAATAATGTTTTAGCTTCCTTTAGTCCTACAATTTTATTAGCAGAATCACAGAACATCAGAGTTAGAAGCTCTTACAGAAGCCAATTCCTCTAACACATATTTAAATATTCAAATAGATCTTTTATTCCATCAGTTTGAACATTTTCTCTAGCAATACAAATTAAGCCCATCCAGTCAGCGTCTCTGGTGCAATTCTTATATATGTTTTCCCACAAGTTCTCAATACCCTAAAGGCCTTCTTTGTTTTCTTCTGACATCACAAGAATTGAATTGAATATTCATACTGTCCATCTCTCATTCCTCATTTTTACCATTTTGGTTCATCTCCTCTTCTTATGATAGATATTTCTGATGACTTCTTTTACATGTATTTTTCTTTTAAGTTCCTTGTAACTATATGCTATAGCCTAATCAAACCTACCATGTACCTCACTATTTCATTTGGTGTGATACTTATTTTAAAACGTGATTGTCCATGTCTCACAGTCATATAACACCCTCAGTAGAATACTGATGTAAAAAAAAATGGGCTTTTCTTACTAGGGGAAATTTGAATCATTGATAGAGCTCTGTAATTTTCCAAAGGCAATCCAGCCCTTTCTCCACCTACTGCTTAATTATGGGCCCAACTCATTGTGCATGTGTATTGTTTGTTCTGCAAATACATACTGATGAATAAGATTTACAGGAATACAGTTGTATATTGCAATCTGAACAATAAATGTTGTTATGCCTTGCCTAATGTTTATGATAGACTGATTACTTAAATTGTTCTATTTTTGTTGTTACATTTCTCAAATATTCATGAATGATTTATGTATGTATGAAGACTTCTTGATAGAAGAAAGCCTTTAATTGAAAGTTAGTGGATCAACTATTTTTCATAATTTTCTATCAATAAGGACATTGAAACCTTGTATTCGCTGCATCTTTTAGTCAATTCTAAGATGATAAGGAGAAAGAAATGGAAAATCACTCCAGTTCCTTTAACCAAGAAAAGTCCCAAAGGGGTCACAAAGAGTCAGACACAACTCGAAATGGACAGACAAAAAACAAATTTATTTAGTTCTGTTTTCCCTTTTTTCTTTTTGTTAGACTTAGCCAAAATTAAGAGAATTATGTTGAAGTTTCCTATAACTATTGTGTTACTATGTCATCTTGTAGCTCAAATAACGTTTTCTTTATGATAATGCAACTATAAATGCACTTAAGTTATTACTGAATCTATGGTTCCTTTCAGTATAATGTAGTTTATTTATCTCTTCATTTTTTTCAATGTTTGTTTTTACTTTGTTGGGTAGCATGATTATAACTACTGCTTTTGGGGGGATTCACTTGATTTATAGCAAAGTTTATTTTTCTATCCCCAAAGTTTTATTTTGTGCATGTCTTTATTTTTAAATGTATTTTTATAAGTGAAAATTGTTAGGTATTGTTTTCTTATCCCTTCTGTCATTTTTTCTCATTTTAATGACTTGTTTAATTCCTTCACATTTGAAGTTATGAAAATTGGATTTATATTTTCCTCCATTTTCTTTATTATTGGACTTTTTTCAAGTTATGCTTTTATGTTCCTTAGTTACTTTAATCTTTTTTAAGGTGTCTCTATTTCCACAGGCTCTCTTCCTCTCATACCATATTCCTTCCTCTCATTTGTTATCTCCTTCTCCTTTGGGGTCTTGCTTATTATTTTCATTTTCTCTCCTACTTTTATCTGGTTATATAATTTTCCCCTCCACCCTTTTTTATTCTCTCAGTCAAGTAGATTTCATGCTACCTATTCCTCATCTCCCCTTCAACTAGTCTTGTTCATTATGTTTTTCTTATATATTTCACTTTTGATATTTCTTTTTAGAGATGTTCTCTCACTCTTTTCATTTTTCATCTTCTTTCTGACTACTCTACATTCTCATTCTCTGTTTCATGTCTTTTATGATTATGTAAATTCTCTCTATTCCTCATGCAATCAGAACTTTCAAGGTATTCATTCTGGGCTCTTCCCTCTAGGCATTTTCTGCCACTACTTTGTAGAAATTGCTCCATGGATTCCCCTTTCCCACTGTACCTCACTTTCAGAATAATGAACTTCTTACATGTCAGAAAGAAAACTCCTACATGGTAGGCCCTATCAATACCAACACCATGTCCCTGATTATGCAGCCCATCACTAATCTATAACCTCTTTTTCTGATTAGCCTTTTTCTTATTTACTTCAAAATCTCCCTGGAATCAGGCCTTCATATTCCCCAGGTAACAGTTGCCCCCGGAAATTTCAATTCCCCTTTTCCAAGGTAGGACTAGTCATCTTTTAAAATGCCAAACTCCCTAGACAAAACAATGTAACCTATCCAATTTAACTTAACTAAATCTAATGTAATCCATTTCCCTCAGTTTTGTCATCTATAAAATGAGCTGGGAAGACAGAAATCATAAACCATTCCAATATCTTTGCCAAGAAAACCCTAAATAGGATAACAAAGACTAGATATGACAAAATTACTAAATAACAATAACAAAATGTATGTTTTTAAAATTTGTGTCATAACTGATTAAGATAGATAGGCATTAATTATTGGTTACAAAATTAGCAATAATAACCTAAGAAAAAATATTGGAAAGACAAAGCTTATTAACTTTTCCCAACACTTATTTTTTTTCTTTCTCTCACAAAGCTCTGAGCAAAAGAAGTTAGATATGGAGTTTTCATTTCCTCTGACAGGATTTTTGTTATATTTCTTGGGAAAGGCATTATATAGGAAGCAATTGAAGACAATCATTTCTTGGACATAGAGGAAAATTGGCAAAGTTACCACCTCAAGACACAATAACAAATGACTTTCTAGTGAGAGTAAAATAAGCTAGGAATTAAGCACTAAGCTAAAAAGATCAAACTAATCATAGACATGTAAAGGATCAATAATCAATAGGTATGCATTAAATACCTACCATTTATCAGACACTGAGCTAAGTGCTAAAGATGAAACAATTTCTAGAAGTCTCAGGAGAATGTTTAAGAATTAATGAAGTGACACGTGATTAGAAACTTCAGGGAAAACTGGAAAGAAGCAGGGAGAAACTATGTATAGATCAACATTGCGCACCAAATACCAAGAGAAGGTCAAAATGAGCATGATTTAGATTAAAATATAATTAGACTTATTAGGAAAATATGTAATCGTTTACCTTCTAGATCTTTGGATAAAGGAAGAATTTAGAACCAAACAAAATACTGAGAGCATTATGAAAGGTAAAAGAGATAATTTTAATTATATTTTTTAAGTTTTGTATTAACAAAACCAATGCAACCAAAATTAGAATAAAAGCAGAAACCTGGAGCAGAATGGGGAGAATTTTAAAACAAGTATCTCAGATAAAAGGCTCATTTCTCATTTCTCAAACATATAGAAAACTGAGTAAAATTTATAAGAATACAAGTCATTCCCCAATTGGTAAGTGGTTAAATTATACAAACAGGCAATTTTCAGACAAAGAATCCAAAGATATCAATAATCACATGAAAAAAATTCTCTAAATCATCATTGATTGAAATGAAAAGTAAAACAATTTCAGAGGTAGCACCTTACACTTATCAGATTGGCTAATGTAATCCCCCCCCCAAAAAAAAGGAAAATGATAAAAGTTGAAAGTGATGTGAGAAAACTAGAACACTAAGGCACTATTAGTGAGGTTGTGAACTGTTCCAACCCTTCTAGAGAATAACTTGGAACTATGCCCAAAGGGTTATAAAATTATATATATATATACATATATATATATGTATATATATTTATGTATATATATATATGTATGTATGTATAATATGTATATATTATATATATATATATGTGTGTGTGTGTGCTTTGGTTCATCAATAGCACTGCTCAGTTTGATCTCAAAGAGATTAAAAAAGTAAAAAAAAAGAAAGAAAGAAAAAAAGATGGGTGAGAGTGAGTAGATGTAGCAGGGAGGGAAGGACCAATTTATACAAATAATATTTATAACCAGCTCTTTTGGTGGTGGCTAAGAATTGGAAACTGAGGGGATACCCATCAATTGAAGAATGGCTGAAGCTGTGGTAGATGATAGTAATGAGATATTATGTGCTATAAGAAATAACAAACAGGTTGATTTCAGGAAAAACCTGGAAGTCATTACATAAGCTGATGCAAAACAAAGTGATCAGACCATGAGAACACTGTACATAACAACAGAAATATTTTATGATGAAGAACTAGGAATGACTTAGCTATTCTCAGCAATACCATGATCAAGACAATCTCAAAAAATTCATGATGAAAAAATGCTATCTGCCTCCAGACAAAGAACTGATGTTGTCTGAATAAAGATTAAAACATATTGTTTTTCATCTTCTTTCTTTTTTAATTTAAAATCTTTACAAAGTGGTAATATGGACATGATTACACAGGTATAACCTATATGGGATTGCTTACTATCTCAGGGAGGATGGAGAAAAGGGAGGCATGAATAGAATTTAGAACTCAAAACTTTAAAAAAAATTTTTAAATTGTTTTAACATGAAAGTGTGGGTGAAAATATTTTTTAAAAAAATAAAGTGCTAGCACAGTGCTTGGCACATAAAAAGAAGAATTAATGGAGTAAGATATTTTTATCATATATCTATTTTGGTTTTAGAACATTTTAAATATTCTAAAGTATCAGACTTGGTATTTAAGTGAAAATTACTTAAGAAAATCATGGATCATAGATTTGGATCCATAGGGACCATTAGAAATCATTAGCAACCTGAAATCAAGAATGACTAAATAAATTGCCTGTGGTCACAGAGGAAATAAATATATACAAAGTTTAATTTGGACTTGAGGCTTCTGATGCTAAAACTCATACCTTTCCACTAAACTAAAGTTTAAATTGTTTCTTAAAAATGAGAAAGTGAACAGAGAAAGTTCTGCATCTAATAAGACTAAAATAATGATGAATAAGTCAGTTTTTAATTTGATATAAAATTGTGGCTTTAAAAAGAGGCAAAGTGGATCTGAGAACCTTCATCCTGAATACAATTTAGACCAGAAGTATCAGCATCAGTCTGTTAGATCCTTTTTCTCTTAAGACTTTGCCAAAAACAAAAAAAAAAAGTGCTTTTTCTTAAAAAAAATAAAAAGCTAACAAAAAAAGCTAAAGGTGTAATTTCACTTCAGCATGCTCATTAATGGTTCTGGCTCTTGGAGTATTTGTAAATTATCACGAGGTAGAAAGCTTCTTAATCTCGAGGATCCAGGTACTGGCACAGTTCAGCACTTGTGTTTAGAACAAGGTCACATTCAGTGAAGACCTGGGATGTGCCATTGACAAACTGGCCTGTGAATATCAGCTTATCTTAGCCCCCTTTCCTTGCTCTCCAGAGGGCAGACACCCCTTCACTAAAGGAGATGAGCAGAAGAGACACAAAGATTTTGCCTGCCTAGAATGAAGTTGACAAGGTAGATGCCACTGTTGAAGTCAATCATTCTTTCAAAAGCCCAGGCCTTTAGGTCTGGGGAAGAGATCTTGACCCTTAAGAAGTCTCCTCCATATTTCTTCTTTTGCCCCAAGAAATCTCTCACTTCCAGAAGGATGTCGAGCTGGTCTCCTCTGCAGTAGATGGTTCTAGCATTAAAGACAGTGGCCATACTGTGGGCTGCACTGGTGATAGCTGCATGGGAAAATGTTCTATGTGGGATGAGCTGGTCTAGCTGCAATTTGATTTTTTTAATTCTCAGGTTAATTTCTATAGGTGCTATGGCTGTAGTAAGTGGTACATCAGGGTACAATGGTTTTCCCAGTGATACAGGGAAATGGGAGAGTCTAATGCATACCAAAATTGAAACAAGAAACAAACCACAAAACCTGGCTTAACTTTGAAGTGAATATCTTTAAGCATGAATTTTTGTGGATCAAAAGGGGTGAATATTGTGGGTCAGGACCAAAACTTAATTACAGATTTAATAACTTCATAGGGAGTCTTCATCACAGAGACAATCCCCTTTCCAATCAACATGTGCTGGTCAAAAAAGTTAAGGATACAGAGGAGATCAAAGATCACTTCTTTTGTTGTCCTGGCTTATGCCTCAGTTTACCTATTTTCACTTCTTCAGATACATACACACAACCTTCTTTCCCCAAGAGACAGGAATTTGGGGCTATTAAAAAGACAGACTTAGATGACTTAGATAAACAACAAAGATGACTTTGTTTTCTCTTTGTGGAAGGCTGGATTCCAGAACTCTTTGGCAACACTGTCAGGCAATTCCCCTTTCTTCTCTTTAAGACTCTGCATCTATTCTCTAATTTGTGTTTGCCTAAGAAGCACCTTTAAAGCTAGTCCAGAAACTTCCCTATCCCTTCTAGTTGGGTCTCAGGAACACCTGATTCAAGACCAAATGGCTCCCTTCTCCAGGAATATGTTAGGAAGAGCATACTCATCACATACTAATGACAATGTCAGTCTCAGGAATTGAGTGAATTCCTCTCCTTAGGAGAAAATGGCAGAGTATGGATCCAGAATCAAGGGAGTTTAAGCAAAGAATTGCTCTAGAATGTCACCATCCAGAAAGCTGAAGTACAAATAGGAAGTCAGGTAAGAGAAAAGAAATTCAAGCTGAAGTGGGAAGTATTAAATTAGAAGTAAGATCAATGGAATGTGGCTAAGTTGACTATTGATTGGATTCCATTTTTCCTTTTTATCCTAACAGTGTATATAATCTCACTTTATACCAGCATGCAAAAATAAGGTCCCTTCTTGGACTGTGGTAAAGGAAGAGCCTTGGGAATGGTCCACATACTTTCTCTATTTTAAAAGTCTAGCAAATGCTAGAATGAATAAAGTTGCCTAGGGATTTTTCAATTCTATTTTAAATCCTTGTGATAGATACCCCTTATTGCCTATTTAACTAGCAAGGTTTTAGCTTGCAGCTCTGATTTCATCATTGCTTTCTAGATGTTGCTGTTTGAATTAGAGTATAGTATATGGAAATACACTTTTGTCTCTGGCTCATTTGAACTTGTTTTGATCTATTGGGTTGCTTTGCTTTGCTTTGCCTTGAACAAGAATCTTGATCCAGTGTCCCAAACCATCAGGACTTGGGACACCAAGAAACCTTATCCATCTTTTCTCACCTAACCAAGCCACGACTCATGACCACCCTTAGCAATTCCAGCTGTCCTGTACAACAGAGGAAACCTACTAACCACAAATAGAAAGAGGCTCACAATATATTCTGAGAGGTCTTCTTTACTCTAGTATTACAGGAAAAATAGGGAAGGGAGAAACTATGGTAGATCATCACTTTACTGGAGGCACCTTGACACAAAGAATTCAGACTGATCAAGCTATGTGTAATCATCAATTCAAGGACTAAGAGAATCTTCAAAAGGTCTACTCTTTCCCCAATTTCCCTTTCCCATGCCTCTGAAAAAAGACATGGTGAGATCATTTTTCTTGTTTTTTTTTTCAGTTATTTTTCTGATTTTTGCTTCATATGAAAAGTCATGGTTAGTCTTATAAGTTAGGCTTATACTGCTGCATTGAAGGAATGGAGCAAGGGTTAGCTGGAAATGATTTAAATTAGTCAAGAAAAGTAAATCTCTGTTAATAGTTTTCCAAACTCAAGGTTCTGAACTGTTATTTGAAATTTCAATTCCTATATCAAAAATGTCTTTAAATCAATCAGTTAATGAAACTAATATTTATTTAGCTCATACCTGCTATGTGACAGGTCCTGTGTTAAATATAGAGATCTTCATATTGGTTTTCCATGTTTTGTCTGCTATCCTCTTTCCAGTTTCATTCTTGCCCCCAGGATACATTTTTTAATTTTTTCCCCTCCTGAGGCTGGGGTTAAGTGACTTGTCCAGGGACACACAGCTAGGAAGTGTTAAGTGTCTGAGACCAGATTTGAACTCAGGTCCTCCTGAATTCAAGACTGGTGCTCTATCCACTGCCCCACCTAGCTGCCCCCATTTTTTAAAATTAACTTCAGAAGTATAAGATGGGCAGGATAGTAACTTTATATAAAAGATTTTGGGTTTTCAGTGGTGTCCAAACTCAGTATGAGTCACTAGGGTGATTCAGCAGACAAGAAAGCTATCACAATTTCAAACTATATTAAGAGGGTCAGAAGTTCCTGAAAAAAGGAAGAGATTATCCCACTGTGCTGAGCTCTCAATCAGACCTTATCTGAAGTATCATATTCAGTTTAAGGATTCATAGTTAAAGAAGCACATTTATAAGCAGCAAGAATGGTGAAAAGCCTTAAATCCATTGCGTACAAAGCTCAGCTAAAGCATCTAAGAGAAAAAGTTTGAGAAGAAAATGATAATTATGTTCATGTATTTGAAGAGCTGTCAGTTTGATGACAGATTAGACTTGACCTGTCAGGCCCTAGGTGGCTGAACCAAGAGCAGTAGGTAGAAAAGTTAAAAGGAGGCAAATTCAGGCTTGATATAAAAAAACTTCTCAATTAGACATGAAAAGAGTTGTCTTGTGAGGTGCAATGTGATATAGATATTATATAAGTTCAATCATGTAAAACATTTCCACGTTAGTTATATTCTGAAAGAAGAAACAACATAAAAATAAACAAATAAATAACAAAGTGAAAATAGTGTGCTTTAATCTGCTTTCAGACTCCATCAGTTCTTTTTCTGGATGGAAATAGCATTTTTCTTCATGAACCCTTTGGAACTGTCTTAGATCATAGCTTTGCTGAGAATGGCCAAGTTATCCACAGTTGATCATCAAAAAATATTCATGTTACTGTGTAGAATGTTCTCCTGCTTCTACTCGTTTCACTTTGCACCCATGTAAGTCTTTCCAATAGTGTTTCAATACAATAATATGCTAATACAACTCATTGAGCATTCCCCAACTGATGGAAATTCCCTCAATTTCTAATTCTTTGCTACTACTAAAACTGCTGCTAGAAATATTTTTAATACATATAGATCCTTTCTTTGGGATACAATCCTTGTAGTGATAATGGGCCAAAGGGTATGCACAGTTTGGTTGCCCTTCAGGTTTAGTTCCAAATTGTTCTCCAAAATGATTGGCTCAGTTCACAACAGTTCTGTAGTGTTCCAATTTTCCCACATCCCTTGAAACATTTATTATTTTACTTTTCTGTCATATTAGCCAATTTGATAAGTGGTACCTCGGAATTGTTTTAATGTCCATTTCTCTATTTTGAGCATTTTTCTCACTTGACTATAAGTAGCTTTGATTTCTTCATCTGAAAACTGCCTCTTTAAATCTTTTGACTATCAAATGGGGAATGGCATGTATTCTTATAAATTTATTACAGGATCAATATATTTGAGAAAGTAGGCCTTTATCAGAGACACATATTGTAAAAATCATTTCCCAGATTTCTGCTTTCCTTTTAATCTTGATTTAATTGATCTTGCTTGTACAAAAACGTTTTAATTTAATATAACCCAAATTATCCAATTTACCTTTCATAAAGCTCTCTATCTCTTATTTGGTCCTATATTCCTCCCTTCTCTTATAGATCTGACAGGTCCTTTTAATTTGTTTGTGATAACACCCTTTATGTCTAAGCACCCATTTTGATCTTATCTTCCAATACAATGTAAGATATTGATCTACACTTAGTTTCTGCCATATTGTTTTCTCATTTTTCTAGTAGTTTTTGTCAAATAGTGAGTTCTTGTTCTAAGGTCTTTGAGTTTCCCAAACACTAGATTACTAAGGTCATTTACTACTGTGACCCAATCTGATCCACCACTCTTATTTCTTAGTCAATACCAGATAGTTTTGATGACTACTGCTTTTTACTAAAGTTTGAGATCTAATATAGGTAGGCCACCTATTTCACATTTGTTTACAATAATTCCTTGATATTCTTGACCTTACATTCTTCCAGATTTTGTTATTTTTTCTAGCTATATAAAATAATTTTTTTGGTATTTTGACTGGTATGGCACTGAATAAGTCAATTTATTTAGGAAGAATTGTCATTTTTATTATATTTGCTCAGTTTGTCCACAAACAATTGATGTTTTTCCAAATCACTTAAATCTGACTTTTTGTGGAAAGTGTTTTATAACTGAGTTCATGTAATTCCTGATGTTGGCCAATAAACTCCAAATATTTTTTATCTACAATTTTAATAGAATTTCTCTTTCGATCTGATATGATTGAACTTTATTGATTATATATAAAAATATTTGATTTATGTGGGCTTTATTTTATATCATGCAACTTTGCTAAAGTTATTATTTTAACTAATTTTAGTTGATTCCTAGGATTCCCTAAGTATACTATAGTTTCATCTGAGTTTTGTTTCCTCAATGCCTATTCTAATTTTTTCAATTCCTTTTTTTTTTCTCTTTTTGCTAATGGTAACATTTTTAGTATAACATTGAATAATAGTGGTGATATGATAATGGCCAACCTTGCTTCACCCCTTACTGGGAAGGCTTTTAGCTTATCTCCATTAGAGATAACAATTGCTGATGATTTTAGATAGAAACTATTTATCATTTTAGGGAAAGCTCCATCTATTCCCTGGTTCTCTAGTGTCTTTACTTGAAATGGATGCTGTATTTTGTCAAAAGCTTTTTCTGCATTTATTGAGATAATCATATGATTTCTGTTAGTTTTATTGTTCATATGGTCAATTATGCTAATAATTTTCCTAATATTAAACCAGTTCTGCATTCCTGTTATGAATCCCATCTGGTCATAGTGTATTATCCTTATGATATAATGCTCTAATCTCCTTGCTAGTATTTAATTTAAAAATTTTACATCAATATTAACTAGGGAAATTGGTCTGTAGTTTTCCTTTTCTATTAGCTGTTTCAGATTTAGTTATCAATACCATTTTGTGTCATAAAAGGAATTTGGTGGGACTCTTTCTTTGCCTATTTTCCAAAATAGTTAATATAGTATCAGAATTAATTGTTCTTTAAATGTCTGGCAGAATTCACTTATGAACCTTTCTGGTTCTGAAGATTTTTTTCTTAAGGAGTCCAGTAACGCCTGGTCAGATTTAATTTTCTAAGAAAGGGTTATTTAAATATTCTATTTCCTATTATATTAATCTGGGCAATTTATATTTTTGTAAACATCAATTTCACTTAGATCATCAGATTTATTGATATATAATTGGGTGAAATTGCTTTAATTTTCTCTTTATTGGTGATAACTTCTCCATTTTCATTTTTGATACTAATGATTTGGTTTTCCTCTTTCCTTTTCAAATCAAATTAACCAATGGCATATACATATATATAAATAACCATCTCCTAGCTTAAGTAGCTCCCTAATTTTCTTACTTTTAATTTTTTAAATTTTACCTTGGATTTTTATGATTTCTGAATGGGTATTTAATTGAGGTATTTAATGAATAATTGAATGAATGAATTGGGTATTTAATGAATTCATTTGTTTTATTCCAATTTTTAATTGTATGCCCAATTCATTGATCATCTCTTTTTCTATTTAATTAATTTAAGAGTTTAAAGATATAATTTTTTCCTAAGTGCCACTATAATTGCCTCCCAAATTTTGGAATATGATCTATTATTGTATTCTCTTTAATGTAATTATTTATTGATTCTATAATTTGTTTTTTGAGCTATTCATTCTTTAGGATTAAATTAGTTTTCAACTAATTTTTAGTCTATCTTTCCATTGTCCTTCATTAAATGTAATTTTATTGCATTGTTACCTGGAAAGGATACATTTAATATTTCTGCCTATCTACATTTGATTTTGAGAGTTTATTCCCTATCCATGGTCAATTTTGTGTATGTGGTATGTACAGGTGAGAAAACTGTATATTTTCTATCTACATTCAATTTTCTTCAGAGGTCTGTCATCTCTAAATTTTCTAAAATTCCATTCCTGTCTTTAATTTCTATCTTGTTTATTATGTGGTTAGAGTTACCTAGTTCTGAAAGGGGAAAGTTGAGGTTCTCCATTAATATAGTTTTATTGTCTATTTCTTCCTGTTACTCATTTAACTTCTCTTTTAAGAATTTGGATACTAGAGAAGTAGAGAGCCAAGATGGCAGGAACTCACCTGACCTCTCCCTCAAATTACTCCAAATTCCTTTAAATAATGACTTCAAACAAATTTTAGAGCATCGGAACACACAAATAAAGTGGATCATTTTCCACCTGAGGACAACTTAGAGAGACAACATGAAAGGTCTCTTGCACCAGGGTGGGAATCCATTGTTCAGTCCCTATGCAGGCCATGTCAGCAGCCTGGCCCCATGCTAGTAAAGAAGAAACTACCCCAGGGACCTCTGAATAAGTACTAGTACTGGTCACTTCCAGCCATCTCAGCCCACAGACATCAAAGAGGACTTGGAAGGTCAGCACAAAAGATCTGTGGCAACAAGGTGAGACTCCAGCATACGATCCCAATGCATGTCATGCTAGCACAGCCCTGTCCCTAGCCCCAGCAAAACAGGACCTCTGAATCAGCAATCAGTTCCTAAACCTCTCAGCCCAGAGACACCATAGACCACTTGGAAGATCAGCATAAAAGATTTGTCAGTAGGGTGAGAGGGCTTGAAAAACCAACAAACCAAAAGCAAAGGTAGGAAGTGGTGCAGTGACAGCTTCTGGAAGCCTCAGACCACAGGAAATCTCTTTAGAAGCACTGAGGAAAGACACTGTTGCTTGAACACATTATATCTTACAGCTATACTGGATTTGGAAAAGAGAATCTGCCCCCTTCTATGCTCATATAATCCTTACCTAGTACTGGTCTTAACCATCCTCTTACCTGGAAACAGCTGGTGGCACAGTGGATACAGCTCTGGACCTAGATGTAGGAAGACCTAACTTCAAATCTGACCTCAGATACTAATTAGCTATGTGAACTAGGCAAGTCATATAATCTCTGTCTGCCTCAATTTCCTCAATTGTAAAAAAGGTATAATAATAAAACCTACCTGCCAGCTTATCAAGTGAGATATTTGTAAAGCATTTAAACACAATGTCTGACCCATAATAAGTGCTTTATAAACTTTTATTCCCATCTCCAGGACTATTTCTGTAACTTCTAAATTAGTCCCTTTGCCTCATTCTCTTTTCCAAATCTTTCTCCATGTAACTGCAAAAGTGATGTTTATACTCAACAATTTCAAAGGGTTCTATTGTGTTTTTTTTAGAATCAATTATAAATGCTTCTACTTAGCTTTTTAAAAAGAAAAAATAGAGGTGAAGTAAAAGGTTAAAAAAAAATTAGTTTCAATGCTATCATATACGAATATAAAGCCTTAGTATTTTTTTTTGAGCAATTTATCCAAGGAAACAGAAAGAAACAGAGTGGAGGGATCTATCAGACATTTGAAGTTGATTCTCACATCTACCTCTCTGCCGTGTTAATTATGCTCTAGGTCAGTATAATCAGGACAAAAATAGACAAAAATATATTTTGACTAATTGGGGTTGTAAGAATCTTTTCTCCAAAACTTTAACTGGGTATCAGTGTCATTATAACTGTGTATTGTCATATAATTATGAGGTAAACAGTGATAAAGGTAGTATATCCTGGAACCACATTTATAAGTTTATTACAGATTCTGGAGATTAGACTTCTATCAGTCATATTTGCCCCCCAAAAAATAAAAGTTGTCTCAATCTACTATTTTTTCTATTAGTTACATTATTTTTATTTTTTAAACTAGTTTTACATATTAAATATGTGTAAACCTCATTATACTCCTAGATATAATGTTTAATTCTATCTTTTAATTTACTCCAAAATTCCTTTTTTTCCCAAATAATTGACATTTAATATTATAATTATCAGATTTTATCTTGATTCTCATTAGTTTTTTAATTCTAATTTTTATTTATTTGTTCAAAGGAGATACTTTTATTTTCCCTGAGGCTGAGGTTAAATGACTTGCGCAGTGTCACACAGCTAGGAAGTGTTAAGTGTCTGATTCCAGATTTGAACTCGGGTCCTCCTGAATTCAAGGCTGGTGCTCTATCCACTGTGCCACCTAGCTACCCCTGAGATACTTAAAAAAAAAATTTCACTGTAACATTTTCCAAACAATATTAAATATAATTCCTCTATTTTATATTGAAATTTTTCTAAATACTGAATACTAAATACATTTGACAAAGAGAAAAGTTTTCTTTTGGATCCGAAAATTCTCATTCTTCTTTACTTCCCTCTTTCTTTCTTTCAATTCTCTCAGTTTGAAACATGAGCATCTCCTTGGAGATTCTCCTCTGCTCTTCTCTAAATCTTTTCTCTTTTCCATTCAATTTTTATATTTTTAAATACAACCATCACATTTAATATTCTCAATCCGACACTTTATTTCTATCTCCTTTTGGTAGCTTGTACTTTTTACATTAAGATTTAAATTATGACTACCTCATTTGATGTGCACATTGTTCTCCTGAGAATTAAGAAATCATCGCTTTGGGGCCTAGATCTGATTGAAAAGCATTTTTGTAGTTAGTAAATTTATCTTCAGGAAGACTTTAGGTTGTAAATAACCATCTTTTCTTTTCAAATAGAATGCTTAAGTCATCTAAATAAGTAATTCTAGAATATGACTTCATTTTTATGTATATATATGACATATATACATACATCTCTATATATGTATATATATATCTTCATTCACACAAATTATATATGTAAATGTGTATATGTGGGTATATAGAAAGATATACTTACTATATGTGTATATATAGATATATATGTGTGTGTATATATGCTATACATTGCATTTATTTATGTTTATATCTAAATAGCACACAACTTGTGTGCATATATTATATAAATATGATGTTGTTATATACAAATGTACATGGATACATACATACACACACTTTTGAAACATCATATCAAATCCTGGGACATTGAAAGCCTCTTAAAAGAGATCCAAAATCACTGGAAAAAGTGGGTTAACTCTTCACCTAAGAAAAACCAGTGATTGAAGAATTTCAATTGTCCAGACTTTGATAGACAACTGAATGCACAATCAATAAAACTCTTACCATTAGGCATATTCTACCCTGACACTGACAACTGATGACAAGTTGGACTCAGAGGGAATCTCAAAGACATTGTATTTATAAGGTTGTAGGTTTCATACAAGGACAGTAACCTTTTCTCAAATACTATCTTGTAGTTTGGTTTCCAAATAAGGCTGAGTCATTGTTACCAATCTGTAGAAATTACATCTATTTATTCTAACCTGTCTTCAATTATGTAGAGATAAAAAAAAGCTTTCATATGAATAAAATCAAAGCAGCTAGAATAAGACAGAAATTCAATAAGGGGGAAAAACTGTATCAAAATTCCAGAGCAGTGTCTAATATCCCAGATATGTAGGAAATTAACACAAATTTAACAATGATATTGGAATAGAAAACAATTCATACCTTTGTTAAATCTCTAGAAGCCAGAAATGTGATCCTGATAATTAGCACAAACATGAGTTGTCATACTTGAAAATGAGGTGAGTAACCTTCTAGAGATTAAGCAGAAAAAGGAAAGAACAATCAAGGTTATTTGTTGTATAGTAATCTTTCATGGACATTAATAAGATTTCTCTTTAGTATATTTTATATAAGAGAAATCAGACCTAAGGAAAGAAGCCTTTGTAAAGACATAGATCAGGACTATGTACAATTAAGTAATGGTATTTGTTGAGACTGAGGAACTAATGGCTAAACTAGTTTGAAGCCACAGGTTCTTGAATCTGAAGTGAATTCTTCAGTCAGAGAGTTAAAATTACATAGATCAAGAACTATAAAGGACTTCAGAGAGATTTTCCACTTCAAGTCCCACATTTTGTAGTTAAGGAAACTAAGAAAGATCACAATTAGATGACTTGACTAAGATTATACAAGTAGTAAATATCATAGGCAGGATTTGAACTTAGTTCTTTTTTTCTTTAAATAATACCTCTTTATTTTCAAAATACAAAGATAATTGCATTCACATTTGCAAAACCTTGTATTTCAAGTTGTTCTCCATCCCTTCCTCCATCCCCTCCCCTAGAAACAAATACTCCAATATATGTTAAATATGTATAATTCTTCTAGACCTATTTCCACATTTATCATCCTTACAAAAAAAATCCAATCAAAAAGGAAAAAAATGAGGAAAAAAAACACAAAAAGCAATCAAACAACAAAAAAGGTGAAAATACTATGATGTGATCCACATTCAGTTCCCATAGTCCTCTTTCTGAATGCATGTGGCTCTCTCCATCACAAGTCTATTGAAATTGGTTGAATTACCTCATTGCTGAAAAGAGCCACATCCATCAGAACTGATCATCACATAATCTTGTTGTTGATCTGTACAATGTTCTCTTGGTTTTTCTCACTTTATAAGTAAAGTACTTCAAAGAGTAAAGTGATGCTAAGGCATCAGTTCACGTAAGTCTCTCAAGGCCTTTCTGAAATGATCTTGTTGTTCATTTCCTATAGAACAATAATATTACATAATATTCCATAACATTCATATACCATAATTTATTCAGCAATTCACCAACTGATGGACATTCACTCAGTTTCCTTAAATTCAGTCCTTCTTAAGGAAGTTCTTAAGCATTATTTCTCTCATGTTTGAATCCCTCCTCATCCCTAAAAGAATCAACAGAGATAGAAAAGGGTTTACCAAAATTTACATCAATAATGTCAAGACTGGAGCTTTTAAAGGAACCTTTGATTACCTGCCACCTTTTTCTTTACTTATTTCTCTATCTCTATTTCTGTCCAATTGTCTCTGCCTCTCTCTCCTCTCCATTCCTCCCTTTCTTCTCTTCTAATAATCATACCCCAATATTAAAAATTTCATAGAAGTTCAACAAACATTTGCTAAATAAAACTTTTCTTCTCATCAATAATTGTTGGTTTCTTTTCAGTTACATTTTAACATTGGTCTAAGGTCTGGAGTTGCTGGGGTATACATGGCAGTATCCCCTTTCACCTTTTCATTATCCAGTCTAAAGGGAGAGATAAGAAGCTTGAGTAGAACAGAATGGGCTTCTCCAACTTAGATTTAATTCCTTGTTAGGCTGAGTGATATCTGATCAAGATGGAGAAGAGTTAATTCAATCCCATTATCAGTAATGTACTTCAAGAAACTGAACTTTTTAAAATTAGGAATTTAGAAGAAAGGGGGAGCTATAAATCTCCCTAGAATAATGGTTATTAATAATTATTTATCTCACATATATCTGCATTTGGCTATCATGTAAACTATGCATATAGACAGCATTCAAGTATTCTTTTGAATAAATGGAGCCAAGAGGATTGGGAAATGGTATAGGCAGTGATCTCTAAAAATCTCAAGGTTGATTTGATCCATTTCCTCCTGTGTATTCTGAGTCACATTTTTATCATTTGTTTCCTTTAGCCAGACAGAACTCTCAGATTCCCTCACCCCAGACAGAGAGTAGAACCTTAGGTATAAATCTCACTAGGATGTTGTGTGTGTGTGTGTGTGTGTGTGTGTGTGTGTGTGTGTGTGTGTGTGTGTGTGTGTGTATGAGAGAAAAAGAGAGAGACAGAGAGACAGAGACAAAGACAGAAACAGAGAGACAGAGACTCATGGAAGATGAGATTCAAAATTTCAGTAGCAGTGACTTCTACATAACTTCCAGTGTGGGGTATACTTTGTCTCATCCAGTATTACTATCCCTGCACAAGATTTCATCTCCAATAATGCAGACATGACACTCTTCACTAAAGTTTAGGGGTCAAGCCTCTTTTGGATAAATCCATAAATATATCCCCTTATGAGAAGGGGCTCCTGCTTTGTGGGTCACTAGCAATAATATGTTTTTAACCAGAAGCTGATATTTCACATATTGTGATAAATGAGTATATCTCTCATATTTAAAAACTAGTTATTGTATTAGGAGCAAGATTTTACCCCTTTTCTATTTCCTCATCCAAAAAGCAAACAGTCTTAAAAATTTACCCAGGCAAAAATCTTGACAGTAAAAGAAATTCTAAGTTTGGGCTAATTCCTGTTCATTTTTTTTTCCCAAACAGGTCTGAGGAAATATTGATTCTCTCTTAACAAATGATGTGGAAATTAATGTCTCTATTAACTAAGATTTGGATGACAGAGATTAAAAACCCCAAGAAGCTCATTTTAATAAAAAGTCTACCTCCCATTATAATATTAACTCTCTTGTTGATCAATCAGAGCTAATTTTTACTCTCAGATGAAACTCCTTTTCAAAAGACTTTATAAATATTGTAAGTTCAAGGGGTTCACTCTCTTTGATTACTGAGGAGACAGTGAGCCTATTTTGCTGACTGTTTTCAAGATATAGTCAATGAAATTGATTTTAATTTACCCAGAAACTTGGTCTCTCTTGAAACTTTTTAATCATCATAGTATACTATTTCATTCATTAAGAGAATGAATAGAGTCTTTAGTCTTTGCCTAAGTGAATCACCATTTCTTATCACCTAATAGCATCTTAAAAAATAGAATAAAAATAATTTTAAAATTTCTCTATTGCTCTGTAGCTCACATAAAGATCCTTGAAGAGACTGAATAAGTGTAAATATGATGTTTGAGCTCTTCCTGACTGAAGTAATGACAAGAGACCATAGTCTCTTGCTTGGCATGGTTTTTAGCTTTCATGAATTAAATCCTCACAATGAATTTTTCCTTTGAAGAAATCTTCCTGTTTGCCTCTGAAGCCACATTAGTTCTCTTTTCCTCCTGGCCTTCTCTTTCCTTGTAATACTATCCAGAAGAAAAGGCAGGAAAAAGAAACCATAATTTGTACTGCAAATGAATAACATATTCTTGTAAGCAATTGCTATAAGCCCTGGTGATTTGATAGAAAAACATTATTAGTCTTCCATTATTGGCTGAAATATAAAATATTATTTATCTATTAAATGAGAACATTGAACATGAAGTTATAATGCAAAAAAAAATCATTATATGTGTTACACACAAAAATCAAACAGGATTTCTAATATTCTTACATATAATACTTTAGGATCTAACACACACCAAAAAAATCCAGAAATACTAGATTCAAATGAAAAAATACAAGTCAATAGAATATACAAAATAGTATTAGAAGTAAGCTCTATGTTTAATTCACTAAGAAACATTATGGTCATATTTTGATATAAAAGGAAAAAAACTGAAATATTCTAAAAATCAAAGATTATCATTTTTCAGCTTACTATACTATATCCTAAAAAGGAAAGGCTAAATATCATTGAGAAAAGGTATGTTCAACAAATAGAATTAATGTCATTCTTTTTAAAGAATGCAAAAATAAATAGAATATTCAACATGCAAATATTAAAAGACATGAAAAATAAACAGATTCAGATAGAAGTAAAAAGCTGAGAAATTAATTTTGTGCTCTTCTGGGGAAGGAAATAGCAAACTACCTCAGTATCTTTTTTCAAGAAAACCCCAAAAGAGGTCACAAAGAGTCAGATGTGAGCAAACAACAAAAGGACTAGAAGACTGAGTAAGAGATATAGAAATTGTGTTTATTTCTTTTTTAACTTTTCTCTTTTTAAAAAAATTCATACATCATCTGAGATTATCTGAGACATTGAAACAATAAAGAGAATCTTTGGACAAAAGATCCAAAAAAAAAAAAAAAAAAAAAAAAGGATGCCATAGAAACAAAAAAGGCAAATGATAAGTGAAAAAGGCAAAGAAACATTCAGCATCAGCATCAGGGTTCACAGAGTATTCCCCATTGCAATCTACTGCATTCTTCATGAATCAATATTCTCAGAAACGTAATTCCTAGAAATAAGGAAGAGAGAAAGAAGGAAGAGAAGAGAGAAGAGAAGAAAAGAGAGAGAGAAGGGGTGAGAAAGGGAGAGGGAGGGAGAGAGGGAGAGAAAAAGAGACAAAAAACCATGATATGATCCTATGATATGGGGTTTGGCACCAAATGCTGTAATTCGAGGATCAAAATGATGTAGACACCAGATGATAGTAGGCACCAAAAGTTGGGATTTGATCATGTGAAGAATTCAGGATGGCCATTGTCTTTGGCAAAAGGTAAATTTATTTAGGGGCAGAGGTTACAGACAAAATGAAGGGATACAACAGACATCTGAAATGATAAATATAAAATAGAGTTGGGAGAGCATATGAAAGACAAGTTCTTGAAAGGTACATAGCACCCCAAAAGAGTTAGCTTGTTGGGATCCTGGATATCTTAGAATCAGCCAGAGTCAGGATAAGCAAAAGTCTTTATACTTGGTCTTTTGCAGTCCTGGTCAGGGGATTAGATCTAGCAATCTCCACACCTTCTTCCTCCCTCTCCATGCCAGAAGAATGAATCAATCTCCTCCTCCTACTCCACCCACTCGTGTCACTTCCCCTCCTTTGTCCACACCCACTGATCTAGCCAGCACAGAATAGTTGGGGAGGGTCATCCTTCAAACATGTGGCAATAGTGAATTGTCTAATTGGTGATTAGCCTCACATGCTCCGTTACCTTGTATCTGCTCAGTTCTAGCCCTCTACATTAGCTAACTATGAGGAGGAGAAGTGGAGTTGGGAATCATAGTGGAATTAGGAGAGATACCATGTAGCATGGAGGAAACGGAAGGGAAAAGACACTATGAGGCAGAATGGACTGATAATAGCCATGGAATGGCCCATTAAGTAGATATTATAAGGGAAAATTTAATCTCAAGGGCATGACTGGGATTTCTGACAAGGCCTGCCTAATTGAGACTGCTCAAGATCTCTACAGAAAGTGGGTTTCAGGGGTTGGACCTAATTTGAATTTCAGACTGGATGATCTCTGCAGAGGCTGGGACCATGAAGTTAAACTGATCTCTATCAGAGCCTTCTTTCTTCTTGCTTCAGGAATTAATTCTTTAGTTTCTCTCTGTTCAAAATATCATTCAGGACTTACTTCATCACAAGGAATTTCAAGGATCTTGGGCAGGTAATAGAAGACAAGGATAATAAGTCTAACAGGAACATTTCCGTATGTATTGGTATGAGCAAATTTAACCACAAGAATTGAGTGCTGATTTAAAAGAGGAAAAGGATATTAGCAAACCAGCAGGAAGAGACAGGAAGAAAAATTGTATTTGAAAGAACTGCATACAATATAAAATACTTGGGAATCCACCTGTGAAAACAACTATATGAACACAATTACAAAATATTTTTTTCAAACAAAGAGCAAGCTAAACAATTGAATAAATATTAAATGTTTATGGGTAGACCAAGTCAATGTAATAAAAATGGCAATTCCACCTCAATTGACTTACTAAATTCAGAGTTATACCCCACAAAAAATGATAGTTAGAAAAAAAATAACAAAATTCATCTGGAAGAACAAAAGGTCAAGAATATAAGTAGAATCAATGAAAAAATATGTGAAGGAAAGTGGTCTAGAAGTACCAAATTTCAAATCAACTATGTTGCAGAGTGATAATAATGAAAACCAATTAGGAAATAGAGTAGTAGATTAGTGGAATAGATTAGGTAAATATTCATAGTAATCAGGGGCACCTTGGTGGCACAGATAATGTTGGGGCCCAGAGGTCTGGGACTCCATTCTGAAGTTTATGCTGACTTGAGTACAGGGAAGTATTACATGCAGTTCCCCTGACAAACATGAGACCCAGAGCATGATGAGGTTGCTGTAACCCATGATCAGATCGAACAGTCACAGTGACTCAAAATATGTATGTTCTGAGAATTGGCTTTGTTATCAGGAAGTGAGCTCCAGCACTTTCCTGAACGATTCACATCAGCAAAAAGTATTTCCTCAGATTTCATGTACAAGGCTGGAGGATAAAAAGAAGGAGCTGGAGAAGAGGGGAGAAAGGTAGGGATGTAGCAGCAACCTAATGTGCCACAATAAAGAGCACCTTGATTTCATCTCTTCTGGCTTGTGACTCTCTTTGGTATACATGCTGGTTCGTATCCAGTTGCTCACTGAAGACTGTGAGAAGGTAAGACCCAGCTACTCCCAAATGTAGCACCTGGAAGGACAGACCCTGAAGTCAGGAAGAAAGACCTGAATTCACATCATAGTAATCTAGTATGTGATAAGCTTTTGGGATAAGAACTCACTATTTGACAAAAATTGCTGGAAAAACTGGAGTGCAGGTTTGGCAGAAATTTGATATAGACCAAAGTCTCCCATCATATTCCAAGATAAAGTCAAGATAGGTACATGATTTAAATACAGATGATGATATCATAAATAAATTAAGGGAGCAATGAATAGTTTGCCTATTAGTTCTATGAAGAAGGGGAAATTTTATGACCAAACAAGAGGATCAAGGAAGGAAAAAAGGAAAATGTTTATTACATTAAATTTTTAAAGTTTTACACAAACAAAACCAATGTAGTCAAGAGTTGAAAGAAACCAGAAAAAGGGAGGAGGGGAGAATAACAGTAAATTTCTTTGACAAAGGCTTCCTTTCTCAAATATACAGAAAACTAAGGCAAATTTATAAAGTAATGAGCCATTACCCAGTTGATAAATGATCAAAGTATATGAAGAAGCAGTTTTCAGTGAAGAAATCAAAGCTATTTATAATCAAATGAAAAAATGCTCTAAATCACTATTGATTAGAAAAATACAAGTTAAAATAATTCTGAGGTACCTCTTCACATCTATCAGATTTATTAACATGACATAAAAAGGGAAATGATAAATATTGAAGGAAATGTGGAAAAATTACAACACTAAAGGCATTGTTGGTATAGTTGTGAACTATTATGGAGAACAATTTAGAACACCATCAAAAAGGCTCAAAAAATTATGTGTATCTTTGACTCAACAATAACACTAGTAAGTTTGTATCATAGAGAGATCAAAGAAAAAGGAAAAAGAATTTTATGCATGTGCTATAAGAAATAGCAAGCAAAGGGCAGCTAGGTGAGGCAATGAATAAAGCACCAGCCCTGAAGTCAGGAGGATCTGAGTTCAAAGCTGGCCTCATACACACTTCCTAGCTATGTGACCTTGGGCAAGTCATTTAACCCCAAATTTCAGAGGAAGGAAGGAATAGTAAGCACAATGGCTTCAGAAAATAACTAAGAAGATCTAACACGAACTGATGCAAACTGAAGTGAGCAGAACTAGGAGAATATTGTACAGTTAACATTATTTTATGATGATCAACTGTGAATGATTTAGCTATTCTGGATCCAAAATAATTCTGAAGAATTTATGATGAAAAATGCTAGTCACTTTCAGGAAGGTATCTCTAAGTCAGTCAAACTACAAAAGGAAGCATGATTTTTTTTCACTTCATTTTTCTTGCTTTTTTGAAACCTGACTAATATGAACATGTTTTATATGACTGATATATTTTTATTGTCATTTTCATAAATTACCTGTTTATAGGAAAATATAGAAGGTCTGTCCTAGAAATAGAAACCTTTTTAACCAAAATTACTTAAATTTAGATTTTTCCTGGATTGCCCATGTTTTGAAGTGAGAAGTGGTAGACTATGAGACTCAATGTTTCATTTGAGTAGTGAAGAGTAGATCCAGACCAATGGACCAACTGATCTACCATCTAAGTAGGTACCTAATTTCAATGCATATGCATGGTTTCTTTCTTAGTTCTTCCTCATTACCTGGGAAATTGTTGAAATATCACATTGTCTGTCATATCTTAAAGGTCTATCTCCATTGGATTTTTTCTTGTGGGGTCATGTCAAAATTGTCATATTGGCATCAAAACTTTATTCTTTGGATGATCTAAAAATTGGATTAAAAATGTAATCCTTTCAATTACAAAGCAGCAGCTGATGAGAGTTTTTTGGGGTTTTTTGGTAAGCACTGCATAACACAAGCCAGTGGTTATATTAAAATTTTAGTAAAAAACAATCAATATTTTTATTTAAATAATTAATCTCTCTAGGGTGGATTTTTTGCAAGTTTCTAGCAACTACTAAAGTTTAAACCATAACTAAATCTTTGGGGATATTTTGTACTTTCCTCTACTCTTAAAGTCTTGCCAAACTGGCATTCTTTCTGCTCTGTACACATGGCACTCCATCTTCCATCTCTAAGATTTTTCTCTCTGTGTGCTTATAAATTACTCTCACCTCTCCTTCATTTCACAGACTCCCTCACTTTCTTCAAAATATATTTTATGCATTACTTTCTTAGCCTGTTCCCTTATGCTTCTAACTAATAAGTGGAATAGCCTCCCTCCTGACTATCAGAGTTTAAATTCCTTTCTCTATTCTTGGTAGTTAGACTCCCTTTTTTCTTGAGATTGAGTGGTTGAGTAATGGAATTTTCTAAGGAAAATGGCTAGGCCAGAGTGGGGAGGGAGCGGGGGGAGAGTTGTAGTTAGGGAATAAGGAAGAAACTATCAACTACTGATCATAAGTTCCTCTCTTCCAGCATGCTTTCTGATTATAATAGGCACCACTTATAAGAACTTCTGGCTAAAATTAAGAAAACCTGGGGAAAGATAACTAGCCAGATAATCTCTCTATTTGTGAATAATGGCAAGATTGAGTGTACAATATTATATTTGTGTGTGGCTGAGGTAGGGTTGTGGGGGGGGGGAAGGTTGAGGAACTGAGTAGTTCAGCTGTTTGAGAGTTATGTTGAAATACCCTAGTATGAAGGCAAGAATTGGGAAGGAGAAAAAAAATGTGAGCCATATATTAAGGAAAAGTGACCAATCTGTAGACAATATCTATCACGATTCTCATTACATAGGAGAAATGGATTGCAGTTAAAAGCTCCTCTTTAATCCACCTTCATTCAGCTTCTTTATATTTACATATATATATGAATTGCTCTCAAGGATGGTTGGATCATTTTACCACTCAACCAACAATGCATTAGTTCCAATTTCCTCACATCTCCTCCAACATTTATCATTCATTATCTTTTCCTATCATCTTAGCCAATCTGAGAGATGTGAGCACCATCTCAGAGTTGTTTTAATTTATATTTACTTAATTAAAAGTGAGCTGGAGCATTTCTTCATATAACTATAGATGGCTTTAATTTCATCATGTGAAAACTGTTCATATCCTTGGGGAATGACTTGTATTCTTATAAATTTAACACAGTTCTTTATATATTTTAGAAAGGAGACCTTTATCAAAAACACTGACTATATAGATTTTTTCCATCTTCATACTTCCATTTTAATCTTGTTTTGTTAGTTTTATTTGTGCAAAAATGTTTTAATTTAATATAATCAAAGGGCTGAAACTCCAAAAAGATATGCTTAAATCAGACAATCGAGCACTTAAGGTTAATTACCTATTCACTATGAGGCAATGACTCAGCATACGTTTGGGAAAATGGCTCTTCTCACTATTGGTGCTGGCTCAATGTTTGATGTTGAGATAATCATAGGCAAGGATTAGAGGGTAGGGTGAGGGAGGTAAGATTTCACTTGGTGGCAAGACGAGGAGAAAAAGGTGGACATTCTGGACTCTTGCCTGCTTCTCCCCCTAAAGACCAAAGACTTTTACTTATCCTAATGCTGGCTGATCCTGAGACCTCCAGGAAGCTAGTCCGGATTTAACATTTTGGTGCCCAATGTGTGAACCAAGGACCCTAATTTCACTGAACAAGTCCCTGTGACCAGGAAATAGGGTGAGTATTTTAATAGACAAACAGGAAACTTACTTTATTAAGAGCTAAACTAGTAAATTTTTCTAGCTGAAATGGGGCAGATATTAGGAAAAGATTCTCCCCCACTCCTGGGAGCTCTATAGAAAGCAAACTTAGGTTAATGAATAGGCAAGGTTTGCTTCTAACAAGCAAGTTTAATGGCAAAAGAGAGAGCCCCAAGTGGTCACTGAATTCCTTATGCAAGCATTTGCAATTATGGGTGTGCCACAAGCACTAAAAACAGATAATGGACTTGCATATACTTCTAAACATTTTGCACACTTTTGTGCACAGTATAAGATTTTACACACCACTGGCATACCCCTTAATCCTCAAGGATAAGCAATAGTAGAGAGGAGAAACAGAGACATTAAGATGCTCCGCCAAAAACAAAAGAAAGGGGAGCCACAAGTAGCCCTACAGAACTTCTAAACCTAACTCTTTATAATATTAACTTCTTGATTTTTTGACAAAGATATATTGGCTCCAGCAGACAGGTTTTATAACTCACTGGAAGAGCAGTGTCCAGTGTGAGCAGCTCCACTATCTTTAGATAATCGCCAGGTGATGTGGAGAGACCCAGAAAGTGCTGAATGGGAGGGACCAGATAGGTTAACTGCTTCAGAGAGAGGGTTTTCTTATATCTCTACAGATGGAGAAGGGATCAAAAGGATACCAACAAGCCATATTCGCCTTGTCCATTGGAGAGAGACAGAAAAAGAGAAGATCCTCAAAATGAAGGAGAAGACCCAAGAAACATCAAGTGGTTCCATCACTGACTCTGCCTACCACTGAAAGAGCCTAGCAGTTATGGTAACTGACTCATGGACATCAAAAATTGTTAATGAGACTGATCCAGGACTTCAAAACCCTCAAGAATCATTGGAATCCCTAAGACATGATAAGGCTGTTGTAGGTCTTCAAAATCTGTAGGGATCATTGAATTCCCTAACACATAAAAAGACTGTTGCAGGACTTCAAAAACTTGCAGGGATCATTGGATTCCCTGAAACATGAAGAATTGGACAATAGATTGGTTTTGAACTATCTCTTGGCTGCTGAAAGAGGTGTATGTGTGACTGTTGTTTATATACCCTCCTTCTAGGACTTCTGGAAATCTTTTACAACACCATGTTGATTCATATTGTTTGTTATATCACTACTTGCATGTACAATTGATTTGTTACACTACATTGAGCCTGTACCTGCTGTGGGGAGAGTCATCACTAATAGTCTGTGCTTTACTGCTATGTGTTTGTGTAATACCTCCCATGCTG
Organism: Sminthopsis crassicaudata; assembly: GCF_048593235.1. Lineage (NCBI taxonomy): Eukaryota > Metazoa > Chordata > Mammalia > Dasyuromorphia > Dasyuridae > Sminthopsis > Sminthopsis crassicaudata. Next base: position 521,268,700 of record NC_133619.1, read on the forward strand.
ATGGGTTTATGCATACCTGTTGCTAGTAAGACTTTCAGCCCAGAAACCCACTAGCAATATCTGGCTTGACTCCCCTTTGGTGCTTTTCATCTCTTTTCCTGAGATGTCAGGGAGGATGTGATCATCTCCTTTTTAGTGCTTTCACCTCCCTTCCTGAAAAGTCTGGGAGGGCGTGATCACCTGTGTTCTAAAACAAAAGCAGGAGATATAAAGGGCTGAAACTCCAAAAAGGTGTGCTTGAATCAGACATAGCCAAGCACTTAAGGCTAATTACCTATTCACTATGAAACAACGACTCTATTAGCATATATTTGGAAAAATGGCTCTTCTCACCATTGGTGCTTACTCAATGTTTGATGTTAAGATAATCATAGGAAGGATTAGAGGGTAGGGTGAGACAAGCAGGAGGAGGAAGAGAAATGTGGAGATTCTGGGCTCCAGAATCAAGAAGAGATCTTTGGCTACACTGCTGGTTGTTTGCTTGCTTCTCTCCTTAAAAACCAATGATTTTCACTTATCCTGACTCTGGCTAATTGTGAGGCCTACAGGGAATTCGTCCAGACTTAACACTTGTCCTTTTTGCCTTTGAGAATGTAGTCTAGTTCTTCTTTGGTCATAAATTCCTCTTTTCTCCAAAGATCTGATAGGTAAATTATCCTTAGTTTTCCTAATTTGTTTATATCATCCTTTATGATCAAATCATATACCCATTTTGACATTTTGATATGGGGTATAAGATTATAGGTCTATACTGAGTTTCTGACATATTTTCCAGTTTTCCCAGCAATTTTTGTGAAATGGTGAGTTCTTACTCTAGAAGCTGGAGTTTGGGGGGGTGGTATCAAATACTAGATTAATAGAGGCCTTGATTATTTTATCATGTGTATCTAATCTATTCCATTCATATAATACTCTTATTTCTTAGCTAGTACAAAATGCTGCTTTGTAATATAGTTTTAAGTTTGGTATTGCTAAGCCACCATCCTTTGTATTTTATTTTCATTAATTCCCTTCATATTCTTGACCTTTTGTTCTTCCAGCTGAATTTTGTTATTATTTTTTCTAGTTCTATAAAATAATTTTTTGGCAGATTGGTATGGCACTGAACAAGTAGACCAATTTAGGCAGAAATGTTTTCTTATTATATTTTCTCAGCCTATACCTGAACAATTAATATTTTTCCAATTGTTTAGATCAGACATTATTTTTGTGAGAAGTGTTTTGTAATTATGTTCCATAGTTCTTGGATTTGTCTTGGCAGATAGACCCCCAAGTATTTTATTTTATCTACAGTAATTTTAAATGGAATTTCTCTTTCTATCCCTTGCTGCTAGACTTTGTCAGTGATATTTAGAAATGTTGATGATTTGTATGTAAATGTTTATTTCATATTCTGCAATTTTGCTAAAGCTGTTCATTTTTTCGACTAGCATAATTTTTTTCAATGGTCAAAGCAAGGTTGGCCCAAGAATAACTGCAATATTTTGTCACCATGCTTTCACTGGGCCAGCCTAATTATCTGTTGCTCCTGCCTTCGTTTAGATATTCCTCACCTCTTCACCACTACCTCTATATGCAGAGTATGCAGGATTCTTTGGATAGGGGCTCTCACCTATTTATTTAATTAAATTTTTATTTTTTATATTATATTTTGTTATATTATATTTCTATTTTATCTTGTATTTTCCTCTCTAGTGGGTCAAATCCATATACCTATGAAGTTCTCTTCTTCATGTTTCTCTGTTTCAGTATTCTATATATCTGTCTCTGATCTCCTTTAAAAGGCCAAGTCCAAGGGCATAGTGCAGGTAGCTTGAATAAGCAAATAAGGTGTATGCTTTGACAAAAAAACCAGCCTATTAGGTAATAACAAAACATTGTGAAAGACAATAAAGTCATGGGCAAGAATCTGAAGATAACAGCAGAATTTGTGATTTTTTAACAATCATTACTATCTTTTGAAGCCAAGGAAAAGAAAAAGGGAGAAATTTCAGAAGAGAAACTTTTATTTCAGAAGTGAACACTGGCTAAGAAGGTGGTTGCTGAGAATGATTATCATAAAATATGAGAACCTTGTCATAAAATATCAGGATAACATTAGTCTACTAGCCAGAGATGGAGTATATTTCATAAATACTACCTTGGGTCATACAAACATAAACAGAGTAGCTTTAAAATAAAAACATTAGGGAGGGGAAAAACAGCAATTCCAAGCTAGCAACAATATAAAGAAATTGTAATGAAAAAATAAAAATAGCAATTCATGTGACAAAATAATCCAAGTGAGGTATAGTCAAACTCATAGTTTCATAGGTATGTACTGAGATACCCAAAGTTTTCAGTATCAAGCAAAGAGGAACAAGAAGTCTTAATTATAGAAAGTAAGTATAGCTTCTTAGTTGCCACTGAGACTTGGTCAGATGAAATTCATACTAGAATATGAATCTGAATGGGTCACCTTATTCAAAACAAACAGACTATGTAGAAGGTAAAGAGGCCTGTCATTGTAATTTGAGAAGGTATAACTTATGTGAAGGAATCTAGTAACCATATGGGAAAAGCATGGTGGGAGACATCTGGGTAAAAAGATCAATCAAAAGAGAAACAGAATCAATTTTGTCATCAGAACATTTTACAGAACACCTGGACAGAACAAGAAAATAGATGAGGAAACTAGGAAATAGATCATAAGCCTGAAATAGAGGCCTGATAGAGTGATGATGGAAGGCTTCAATTATACAAACATCTGTTGGAGCTCTCTTTCTGTCAAAAGCATAGCAACTAACAACTTATTGACTTTTCTTAATGATAATTTCTTCATTCAAAAAGTGGAGGAACCAACCAAAGGAAACATTATACTAGATCTTATTCTCCCTAAAAGGAAAGAATTGGTTGCTGAAGTAGAAATGATGGGAATGCTGGGGATAAGTGATTGCACACTCCCAGAGTTTGTGATGGAGAAAGAGAAGAAATCCATGACATTAACTCTGGGTTTCTTAAAAGCAGATTTTCAAGGGTTCAGAGGAAGAATTGGTAAGGATACATCATAACCCAACAGATGTCACTGTGGGAAGAAGATTGATTGAGGAATGTTTTTTCACCCTTCCTTCAAGAGAAATGGTAAAACTGATTTCCTCTGATTTACCCACTTCTACTGACTCTGAGCTTGACCTTCTAAGAGCTGCCTTTACCTTCACTCACTTCATGGGAGAGGGTATATAGAAAACCCAAAGGACCATGGGCCTTGGAAATGATGAGATAAACGTTTATAGCATTATAAGCTTGCCTGGAATATAAAGGTCACTATTTCATATGACTTATTTCTTCCGCTAAGTTAAAAACTTTATCCTCAGAAACTGTATGAATATACCTACAAAGCACTCTTTACATAAATAAAGATGGATCTAAATAATTAGGGAAATTTTAATTTTTCATTACAATAATACATAAATTAATTTAATCAGTGTCATAAACTAGAAATTTATTATTTTATATAACTAGAAAAATAATACAAAATGTATCTAAAGAAACAAAATGTCAGTACTCTCATGAGAAATAATGAAAAAACAACTGGTTAGGAAAGGGACCTAGAAGTACTAGATCATAAACAATACTGAAATATGATAATCATCAAAACCATTTCAAGAGGTATCTAGGATATCTCCTGGATCCACTCCTTACTCTACCAACTTTTTTTATATCTTCACCAATAGCCTTCTCTCCACCAAAACCTCCTTTGTACTTTGCTTTTATATATTCTTCTCTCATTAGAATGTAAACTCCTTGAGAGTAGAAACTATCTTCCTTACTTGTATTTGTATTCCCAGCATGTAGTACAGTGCTTGTAATATGGCAAATGCTGAATAAATGCTTTATCTATCCATTTAGGATGATGCTTTTAAAATAAATCAGGAATGCTAAAAGTTCAAAATAAGCTGAGACTGGAAAGGAAAGCAAAAGAGGAAAAAAGATGAAGTTTTATCTACATTAGGTGAAAGAAGAGGATCACTGAAAGGACAGAACCATAGCTTTCCTTTCTGGGAGTATTCAAGTAAGAGAAATATGTTGTAAATTTCTGGAGGAAGAAAGGCCTCAGATTTTCCTCACTTGGGGCTTATGTGTGACCTGTGAATACAGGCTTCTGTGCTGTCTGTCTCTTTGTATTTCTTCTTCACTGGATTTATTTAGGTGAAAGACTATTATGAGCTTTGAAAAGATGGAGTAATGAGCCACCAGACATCTGGGAGCATTAGTCTATGCCAGATTTTTAAATCAACCCAGACAGTGAGAAGAAAACTCCTAAGCAACTTGTTTGATTTGGCAGAGATAAAAGGTAGTCAAGAGGGAGCTACAGTGATTTATCCATCAGCTATGCTAAATTTAGAAGTGAACTTGGTGGGATAAATGCCATGTAGAAATTGCTTTAAGTTTGAAGTCACCTGCCCTCAAGGGTCTAAATGGTATGGGAAAGTGTGTGCTCCCCAGGTGTTGAGAAGAAATGTTTGCTCTTCTGTTCTTTCTACATCTCAGGAAATATTCTTTTGCAAGTAGCTAATCAATGTTAATTTGGCAGATGATACTGGAGTGCTAATCACTGGCAATTGATTTTGGTTAGAACATGATAGTACAAGTCAATAACATTAAAGATTCATCCCTAACCCCCAGGGATACCTCTACAACACTGAAAGAGAGAGAAAGGTAGTTAGCCTTCCTCTGGGATCCCAATTTGCTAATTCATGTGTGGATTGGGCAAATAAGGTCAGACTCTCACTACAGGTAAATTGTAGTGACAATGTCTAAATTGATGGGGTCCAACTTAGAGGGGGTGCAAGAGAAACTTGAAGACAATAATCACCTGTCTGGGGTGTTTTTGTGTGGTACTGGGAGAGAGAAGGGGCAAGAAGAAAGGAAAGCTACAAATTTGGAGGGAGATGAGTGTCAGCAGCAAAGTTCCTGAAAAGACACTGTGGTATAGCCATTTTGGTATCTTGTGCTTAAAAGTGGAAGATTTGGATTATAGTTGTCCTCTTTCCACTGTTTGACCTTAGACAAATAATTTTCTATCTAAATTTCTCTATTATCTGTAAGATGAAGGAATAGGACTAGAAATTTTCCAAAATTCTTTCATTGAGAAGGAGAGAACAAGAAAGAATTAGGTTCAAGTCCTGACTCTGAAACTTGCCTATATGACTTTTTACATGTCATCTGATACCTCTGGTCTGTTTCATGGGAAATGGGGGAGTTGGACCACAAATGGGGTGACTGGGTACAGTTTCACTGTGTAGTTGGAGGATTGGATGGCATTGTATCCTTGCCATCCTTTCTGGCTTTGAGTCTGAAATCTTAATACTTAGCAATTAAGGATTTGAATGAAAAAAGGAAATTGGAAATAATTGTTTGAATTAATCAGAACCAATAAAATGTGAGGAAAGTGTGAGGGAGAGGCAGTGGTATCCTTAAATATGAATAGCATTCTCTTCTTCAAATAATCTTATGTTTGTATGTATGTATATATGTATTCTGTATGTAATTCTGTATATATATATATACATACATATTAATATATGTAGATTAGAGAGACAAATCTAGAGATGGAAATAGAGATAGAAATGGAGATGGAGATATGGGTAGAGAAATATATTTGTAGAGATGGCCATGATATAGTCGATAGAGACAGGACCAGGAAGATCTGGATTCAAATTGCATCTCTAAAACATCTCATTATGGGACTCTGGGCAATTCACTTATATTCTCAGAGATTTAGCCAATTCATTAAGACTTCTTTACCTTTCTCCCTCTCCTTCCTTCTCCCTTCCTCACCCTCTGTTTCTCTATCCCCCTATACATACATACATACATTCATACACACACACACACACACACACACACACACACATACACACACACACACACATATATATATATATTTATGTTTATATAGGGGTTATGTATTTATGCATATATGAATATATATGCATATATATTAAATACTGACCTAAATTAGTAGTTTTTTTTTTTAATCTGGGAGTTTCTATATAAATGAAATCACAGAGCCAGACCTTATACCTATACTGACTTATGATAGGTTTATAGGTTAGGTTATGTTCTACCAGTAGAATGCTTGACGAGATGAAAAAACGCATTTCCCTCCTTTCTTTGGGATACAGAATAATAAGTGTGAACAATTGCATAAATTATCAGAATCTATTTGCTTATATACAATTGTGGGATAATGGAGCTGGAGCTGGAGAGCCACCTCAAAAGCCATCTGGTGCAGTTTCCATATCTTACTAATAGGGAAGCTCAGTGGTGAACCATAAGTCACACAGTGATTACTGGAGGCAGTATTTGAATATAGGCTTTCTAATCCCAGAGTAATCACCAGATTTACTACACAATTAGCCAAGCAGACAAACTTCAAAAGAAAAATTTAAAAACTAAGAAAATCTCCAAAGAAATGTAGGACTTCCCAAAACCTTTTTAGTCTTTGGATTTGATTACTCGGGATTTTTAGGCCAATCAAAAGTGAACATAAATAAGTTCCCAGAACGTATTCTAGGAAAAACACTAGGCACCAGATCAGTATGATAAAGACATAACATCTATATTCTGCATATTATTTTCCAAACTCATAATGATGCAATAATACCCCATATACTAGTACTTAAATATTAAGCTAAACAAAAGTTAACTCAAAAAACTTAGTATAAACTGTAAAGGAAAACTGGTCATCTAATTACATTCTGAAACAAAAGAAAAAAAAATCATATTTTCTAATGGGTTTCTATAAAACTAGAACACAAAAGTTGAGTGCCATATAGAGTATTCCCGAAAATCCATAAGTGACCCCAATTGATCTCAGACAAAGCCCCCATTTTAATCTATCCCCCAAGTTGTATACATACCCACCAGCTGAGTTCCTAGAGTGTGGCTGCTGCCTGTGGTAACTTTTAGGTGGTTATTACTATAAATGTAACTTACTTGCCCTCTCCTGTGTGCATCCTATTAAAATCAGCCAGGAGACACAATTCATATTTAGCTAAGTCATTTATTTAGTAAAAGTATTGTGAGAATAAGTAACTTCATAAATCTGGGAACCAATCTTCCCTTGGAAGTGCATTTACATTCTTAGGAAAGGGGAGATATTACATAGCAATGTATTCTAAAAATATGTGGGGGGAAAGAATACATAAACGGAAAAAGGTTCTTCCTTCTCTCTTTCCTTATCAGGTCTAGGGTATGGTTTCTGTTTATTTCTATTGTACTAGCTTCTGATTACCTGCATCATACCAATAACACTATAGTTTAGTCCACTGTTTATTCTATTGGCAGCAGAAAGAAATCAGCAAACTTGTGACAATAATACTTTTCCAAGAATAATTTATATGGTATATACATATGTGTGTCTATGTACAGCATATATAGAGAACTTAGCATAAGTCAGTTATAGTTTTAAGTATCTTACAACCATTATATCATTTTGATCTCACAAAACCCTGGGAGGTTGGTACTGTTATTATTTTTTTCTTTACAGATTATGAAACTGGGGCAAACCGAGATAAAATAACTTGCATAAAATTGCACAGCCAACAACTTTCACAACTGGAACATAGAAGGGTGGCTTCTCCAAGGGCAGAGGTTGGCTGCCATCCCTACCGCATACTATCCTGCATACTTCCAAGGCCACCAGGACCTTACCAAGCAGCAATTGGGCAGGGCCTGCTGAGAGCTAGGCCTAAACTGGAGGTACTGACTAAGCTTTGTGGGGTGTGGAAGAGGGCACTGGCTGCAAAATGGGAATCCCTGGAGTGGCTGGTGCCAAGATCTTCCCAGTAATGGTAATTTTTGGTGGCAAAGTGGATGCTAGCCATGGGGCCTGACCCCACCCCCCAACAGCTGCAGCTTTGGGGTCAGACACTGTTAAGACTAGAGTCACTAGCAGCTGCTGGAACAGAATGGGCAGGATGAGCTGCACCTGGGTGATACCCCTAGGTTTGCCAAGATAGGCGGGTTGCAGAATACCCAATGTCACAAGTCTGTGAGAGTCACTCTCAGCATTGCCAGTGAAGGCCCTGTTGCAGCTGTGGCTCTCCCCATGCTCCATCTGGTGGGCCCTAGGCAATGAGGCTGCATGGATAGAGAGGAAAAATGTAATTCAAGTTTCCCTACATTTTTCCAGCATATTTTTCAATATGTGTTTTTGTGAATCTGATCTGAGATAAGAGAAATTAACAGGGAGAAGAAGGCCTCTGAAATGGAGGAGTCACAGGGGAACTTTGTTTTCAACAGTCTTTTCTCCTTTCTTGATCAGAAATGTCGAGGAAGGGTTAACAAGAAGGTGGCTATAAAGGGCAAACTACTTGTCTATTTTTTTTTCTTTCTTCAGTCTGGCATTACTTCCAAACTATTTGCCTTTTTTCATTGACCTAGAACTATAAAGCTATTAATGTATTTCTTTTTAAAACTTGTGTGAAATATAATCTTTATTTTTCCTTAAAACAAATTCTACAAATATCTCAGAACTTACTAAGATATTTCAGAATGGAGTGAGTTCCTGGAACTATCCAAAAACCAAGCAGTTTTTCCCTGCAATCTTAGAATGATTAATCTTCAAACTCCTTAATCTGCTAAAGTGTTTTTTAGTAATTTTACATTTTTTTTATTTCTGTAATTCCAATATAGCCAAAGCTCAAATGATAGGAAGGAAAACTCTCTTAAAGTTTGTTTGTTTGTTTTTTTCTCTTTTCTTAAAATCTAATCTCCCACAGAAAGCCTAAAGTGGAAGCTAGTCCTGATTACTGGGACAATTGCTTCAAGTATGAAAGTTCATTAATCTTTTTCAGTGTTCTAAACTCTTGACTACAGCTCTCAGAAGTTTTTCTGGTTGACTGCATTTTAAATCTTTCCAGGTAACAGAATCTAGCTCACAACATAACCATGACACCAGCACGGAAAACAAGACAGGCCTAAACATCAGGCTTGCTCACAACACAAACATAACACAGACAATCTTGTACACAATTCTAATTTTAACTGGTTCAGCTGAGGCACAAGTTACCAAGGCATATGCCATTGCAAATTTAACAACAGCATGTGGTAAAGGAATGGAAGCACACAGAGAGGCCAATTAACAAGAGATTATACAATTAAGAAAGGATAACTTTACCAGGGTGATCCAGAATGAACTGGGTCAATGAAGAGACCCTAGAGTTTTCCTCAAAGGAAGACCAATTTGAACTAAAGTAGAGCTCAGGAAACTGAAACAAGGACAAAGGCAGAGGCCTCACCAGATGAGTATGGGCTTGTATCTCTGGTGTGTCTAATCCATTCTCACTGGTTCCAAAGACCTGGTTTCATGTCCAATCCCACTTATGCCACCAATTAAAATGTCAACTGGACTGCAACCAGTCTTTAACCTCTGTTTGGCCAGAGCCAAACAAATAGAATTAGGAATCAAACAGAAGTTCAGTTTCTAAGTGAGGAAAAAGGCTCGCCAGCCAGAATACATGTGTCAGAGCCACAGCCCTAGCTGGGGTGGAGGATGGAGCTAGTATAGAGGCAGAGTGTGGTGTGGGGAAGTCTCAGTATTTGTACTTATGGCTATGCAGTGAGTACGCCTTGACGATGAGGGGCTAACAGCAGCAATGTGACAAGTATTATTCATAACAAGGCTTCATTACCAGAAACAATTCTGCTATTTTGCTGTGGCTGAGATCATCTAAAGGATAAATGTAAAGGATTATTATGGCAAGATTGGGATACAGCCTGCTTGCTGGGCTATAGTTCTGGAAAATAGTGTTTCCTAACATCCTGATAACATGTGTACACGTGCATGCACATAAACGTTCACTCTTCCCCCCCCCCCCCCTCTCTCTCTCTCTCTCTCTCTCTCTCTCTATATATATATATATATATATATATATATATATATATATATACATACATACATACATATATATATGTGTGTATATATATGTATATATAGTGTGTATGTGTATATATATATATATAATGTGTACATCCATATATATGTATGTATTATCCTCCTCACAATTCAAGCTGTCCAAAAGTAGAATGGGAGAGAAGTGTTAATTAAGTAAGCATCTATTAAACACATATCATGTGCCAGGCACTGTGCTGAACACTTCACAAATATTATCCCATTGGAATGAACTGCCTTGAGGACACTGAATCCTCACCCACCTACCCCTCATGGGAGGTCTTCAAGAAGAAGCTGAATGATCTCTTGTCATTATACAGATACCCTTGAACTCTGAAATTCTGTGATCTGTGAAGAGAATAACATTTATTTTCAACAGTGAAAGAGAGAAATCAGGAGGAACTTACTAGATTGTTCCTAGGTATGCCTCTTTCCCTGTACATATTTTATATGAACCAATTCATTTTATTTTGAAAGTTTTTCAAGTAGGATTCACAGGCAGAATCTATGGCCAGATTAGGGTGCAATTCTCTGAGTCCTGTAATAAAGCATGAATCAAAGGATGAACTTTCTACAAAGAACTACCTGCTTAGGGTTTAAGATAAGGATTTCAAATTCTCTCATCTCTAAAAGCCTTCATGTGCTAATGCTTCTGGTCCATGACTATCTTTGAATGAAGGAAGCATTAGCACCATGTCAGGGTGCATCTGGCAGCAACTTTCCTGCGTCAGCAGCAGCTGACGAGACCACATCTCATTTGAAACACTGAAAGCTAAATTGACTGTTTCTTCTAGTTATCTTTGTTTCATCTTCTTTCTTGCTGTCTGATTTGTGTTTATAGCCAGATATCATGGATGGCTTGCTTGTGTGTGTAAAAGAGAAATTAAAAATAAAGCTTTTAGAAATAAAAAGAGAGGGGGGAAAGGGAAGAGTTAGGAAAGAGAAAGAGAAGAAAGGAGAGAGGGGAAAAAAGAAGAGAAAAGGGGAGTGAGGAGAAAGAAGAGAAAAGAAAGGAGAAAAAGGAAAGAAGTAGCAGAGAGAAAAGGAATAGAATGGAGAAGGGAAGAAGAGAGAAGTGAGGGAAAGAGAAAGATCAGAGAAGAAAGAAGAAAAAAGAGAGAGGAAGAGATGGAAAGAGTGAGAGGAAAAGAGAGAGCCAAAAAGAGAGAGGAGAGAGAAATAAAAGAGAGGGAAGAGAGAGAGAAACGGAGACAGGAAAAGGAGACAATGGAAAAGGAGACAATGAGAATGAGAGAGAAAGGAAAATAGAGAAAAGAGAAGAAAGGAGAAGAGAAAGAAAGATGGTGATGATGATGTAATCAATCATTTGAGGATACAATCAGAAAGGAGAACCTTATCTTAACCTTATCAAAACCACATGTTGATTTTCCATCCTCATTAAATATTAAATGTCATTAATATAGGATGTTAAAGCTATCAAATCACTTTCATATATTATTTATTTGCATTTCACAACAATCCTGTGAGGGAGGTACTACAGTTATTGTGAGGTCCCTTTAACAAAGACACTGATTTCTTAGAAACTGTTAAAGAACTAATTGATTAAAACAGCAGTCATCAAAACCATTTATTACTAAGAAATAGAGTAGTTGATCAGCGCAATAGGTTAGGTTCAAAAGACATAATAGTCAATAACTATTGTAATCTAGTGTTTGATAAACCCAAAGATCCCAGCTTCTGGGATAAGAACTCATTATTTGACTAAAATTGCTGGGGAAATTGGAAATTAGTATGGCAGAAACTAGGCATTGACCCACACCTAATACCCTATGCCAAGATAAAGTTGGAATGGGTTCATGTAAATTCATCATGATCTTTCTTTTATATTTTCTTTTATCTTTTAATTTTATTTACATTCTAGCAGCAATTGGATTTTCCTCTTTGATTTAGAATTATTAATTTAGAGATTTTAATTAAATTAATTAATAATCTATCCATTTTGCAAATTTCAATATGAAATATGAATAATTGATATTTTAATGATCACGTCAAAGTTATTTAATGACTTTAAGTAGATAAACTAGACAGATTTTTTTCAGTGACTTTTCTCCTTTTCTTATTATATTTATAATCTAAGACACGTTTGTTGTTGTTGTTTTTTGTTTTTGTTTTTGTTTTTTGCTGCAGCAATTGGGGTTAAGTGACTTGCCCAGGGTCACACCATTAGGAAGTGTTATGTTGTCTGAGATCAAATTTGAACTCAGGTCCTTCTAACTTCAGGGCTGGTGTTCTATCTATTGCGCCACCTAGCATCCCTTCTAACATACTTTTTAAAAACATAATCCAATATACTTTTTATATGGTATATTTATATTATCATGGGTTTTACATTCATGTTACTTTTATGTGCATTATACTTATTATATTACGATGTATTTCCATCAATATTAATATTTTGCTTCCATTTTTTAATAAAATTTGTGACTTCATAAAAATAACTTTATCAGCATGTCAAATACTGCTCCAATCATGTCCAAGAGCCATCACTTTACATTTGAACCCTAGGTTAGTCTTCAAAAACCCATTATCAAGTGTCATCTTCTTAACCAATTTTTTTCACTTCCAAAATTTGATTTTGTCTTCTGAAATCCTTGTTTCTGTGACGAAAAAGAGGGTTGAAAATATCACCTATTATCTCCTATTTCTTGCATGAATCTTAAATTTATTAAAGAAACTAGGCACAATAACCTAACTCAATTTTTAAAAAAATTTCCTAGTTAAAAAGAAGTCTAAAACACTTTTTTTCTTATTATTTTTCAATATTGTACCAAATGCCCAAAATAGTAAGCCTAGTGTGTTATTCTAGTTGCATACATATTTTTAAATTGTCCTTAGCAATTTTTTCCCCAAGGCTCTGCTTATTCTGGACTTTGGCCTTCCTGAGAATATCCTTATAGGTCCTTGCCATTGTTACTCATGAAGTATGTTCCTCTCACAAAAAGAATAAGAATTTTTTTCTTTTTAGATACCTCCTTTCTTAGAGGAAAAATTTTAAAATAACTTTTTAAATTAAAAATTTAACAAATTCAACAAGAGCATCTTGGAAATGCTCAGATCAGCAGAAAACTAGCTATTCCCTCTTTAATGGCCCCTAATTTTATGTAAGCAGAGTCATCCTTTTTCCTAACTCTTTTGGTCAATTATCACTAGGGGTATGATTTCCTTTAGGCAACCCCTCCACTCTATTCACTCACTCAGAAGGGCTTCAGCTGGTCAGCAAACAATTCATTTTAGATTATTCCCCAGAAGTTTTAGCACCCTTCTTAAGTGGTTTCTATTTGTCATTTTAAATGTCATAGTTATATTCCTTTACATTAACAGACTCCAATTTGTTCAGCCATTCCCAATCATTGGATATACTGATTGATCTGAATTTTTTGTTATGACAAAGGCAGCTATGAATATTTCAGCACTGGTGGGTCTTTTATTTTTTTTAATTCTATTATTAAGATGCTTGTGTTCCTAAAGGCTAATGCAACAGATCCCAAGTTCTGGCAGGTCCTACCTTATAGAGAAGCACAGGCCCAGAAATACCCTTCACATTTGTCACCTGAGGTTTCAATTAGACAAGTTTTGGTGTGTTTTTTTCTCTCAGAGTGATGGATATTTATATTTTTATTGTGGTAAATAAAGGATTAAAAGTCACATGAAAGGAAAAGGTAGAAGGAAAGCTTCTATAGATGCTGGCCCAGGTCCAAGAATGGATCTCTATAGTTTTAGAAAAAAACTTGTCTAGTTTCAGTGTTAACATTTATAAACATAGAGCTTCAATTTTTCTCCAAAATCTTTTATCTCAAAAGAAAATAGGAGGAAATAGAAGAAAGCCAACACAGCAGGAATTACCAAATAACTTTTGTTCCATGTGGTGTCAGATCATTCTCCATGGAGACTGTAATAATTTGAAATCCTGTCACAGGTGTAATGGTATACCTACTCACTCATATCTTCTGAAACATTTAAATTTTTCCACCTTAAATTTGTTTTGTCAATTAGATGGGTGTAACATTAATTCACATTACTTTTACGATTATTAGAGAATGTGAACAATTTTAGATGGTTTATAATTAGCAATTCTTTCTCCTTTGCAAATTATTTATATCCTTACCTATTTATTCTATGGTGATTATGTGTTGTGCCCTATAAACAGTTCATTAGAAATTCTGGAGGCCAGATATTTACAAAATGCTTTCATTCTTTGATGGACCTTTGATGTCGTCAATCATGCAGATGATATGCATGCAGATACAATTATTTCCTGCAATCATGCAAATGATAATCTATCCATAACTCATAAATTTCTCTGTAACTCTTGCCCATGTCTTCCTACCAATCTTTCATAGAGGTCTTCTCAATGCACTGAGGACCTTTTTCTATATTTCTTAAGGTTGAGTAGATAGCCATAAGCATATAGACTGTCCATTAGTTTTTAATTCTTACTATATATTTCTTTCTTTGCTTTCTTTCTTTTTTTTAAAGAAACTAGGCACTAATCCCTAAATTCTCTGCCTTTCACTGAGAAGACAAGAAATACAAACTCTATTACAAATATGATCATGCAAAACCAATTTTCACATAAATCATGTTAAAGAAGGAAAAAACAAAAGGCAAGCAAACAATAAAAAAGTCAAAATACTATGTTGTGATCCACACTTAGTTCCCATAGTCCCCTCTCTGGGTGCAGATGACTCTCTTAATCACAAGACCATTGGAACTGGCCTGAATCATCTCATTGTTGAAAAGAGCTATGTTTGTCAGGAGTGATCATCATAGTGATTATCATATAATCTGTTGTTGCTGTGCATAGTGATCTCCTGATTCTGCTTATTTCACATAGCAACAGTTCATGTAAGTTTCTCCAGGCTTCTCTGAAATTATCTTGCTGGTCATTTCTTACAGAACAATAATATTCCACAACATTCATATACCACAATTTATTCAGCCATTTTCCAACTGATGGGCATCCACTCAGTTTCCAGTTTCTTGCCACTACAAAAAGGGCTGCCACAAACACTTTTGCACATGTGGGTCCCTTTCCCTTCTATAAGATTTCTTTCAGATAGAAGCCTAGGAGAAACACTGCTAGATCAAAGGGTATGCACAGTTTTGCTAGCCCTTTAGGCATAATTCCATATGGCTCTCCAGAATGGTTAGATCAGTTCACAACTCTAACAATGCATTAGTATGCCAATTTTCTCACATCTCCTCCAACATTCATCATTATCTTTTCCTGTCATCTTAGCCAATCTGAGAAGTGTGTAGTGGTAGTGGTACCTCAGAGTTGTCTTAATTTGCATTTCTCTGATCAACAGGGATTTATAGTACCTTTTCATATGAATAGAAATGGTTTCAATTTCTTCATCTGAAAATTGTGTGTTCATATCATTTGACCATTTATCAATTGGAGAATGACTTGAATTCTTATAAATCTGAGTCAATTCTCTATATATTTTAGAAATGAGGCCTTTATCAGAACCCTTGAATGAAAGAAATTTTTGCCAGATTATTGCTTCCCTTCTACTCTGTCTGCATAGGTTTTGTTTGTACAAAAATTTTAACTTAATATAATCAAAATTATCTATTTTGTATATCTATAATATGTTCTAGTTCTTCTTTGGCCACAAATTCCTTCCTTTTCCACAGATTTGAGAGGTAGACTATCCTTTGTTCTGATTTACTTCTATTATTACTCTTTATGTCTAAGTCATGAACCCATTTCAACCTTATCTTGGTATACAGTTAGATGTAAGTAAATGCCTAACTTTTGCCATACTAATTTCCAATGACCCCAACAATTTTGTCAAATAGTGAGTTTTATCACAGATACTGGGATATTTAGTTTTATCAAACATTAGATTACAAGTTATTTAACATGTATCTGCCTCAGTTTCTTCAAATATAAAATGGAGATAATAATAGCATCTAACCTTGCAGATTTGGTATAAGGATCAAATGAGAATAATAGCTATAAATCACTTAATAGAGTACTTCTCACATGTTTGGTGCTTAGTGAATGATTATTCCCTCCCTCATAACCCTTGCTTTATAAAAGTCAATAAAAGACCTCTATTTTACAGTGAAATCTTTGTAATTTTTGTTAAGAATTTACCCTACATTTGACAAAGATAGGATTTTTTTCCCTTTGGAATTACCAACTCCCTTTCCCTCTCCATCTTCTTTTTGTTACCTTTCTGTTTCCTCTATTAATCTCAAACATCTTTTACATTGTGCACTTAAATATTTTTTAACTTTCTTCTCTATGCATCTCTTTTTAAAAAATCCAAACTATAACATTCGATATTTGAATCAATACTTTATTTTATTCTGCCTTTTTGGTGGCATGTGCCTCTTACAGTAAGATTTCAGATATGACTATTTTCTGATTTCAGGCACCCATTGTTCTGGTAAGTGTTAAGAACTTATCTCTCTCGGGCATAACTTCAGCTCTTTTTGAAAGGATCTTTGTGGCTGTTGACTTTTTTCTCTGTGAATTCTTTGATGTCGTCTTGGTTTTTAAATGTCTATCTTTTATCTTCAAACAGAATACTTAGGTCAGCTGGATAAACGATTATAGGATGTGAGCCCATGTTTTTAAAATTTATACATGCTCTATTCCATTGTCTTCTGTCTTTTCTGACTTTTTCGAAGATATTGGGTAAGAGCCTGATTTGTGTTTTTTGATATGTGTTTTCTTTCTTTTTCTGAAAGTTTGAAGGATTTTTTTTAAATCACTTCAGTTTAGAAGTTTGAAGGCGATATGACTAGGTGAGTTGAATTTTAAAATTCCCTTTGTTGAAGTTCCGTACATTTTTTTTCTATTTACAGAGAATCATTTGGTTTTAAGATTGACAGCTTTGTGAATAAGTTCTTAAAATAAAATAATAGAATTTTATTCTTCTATGTTATATATAGGGGCACTAGTAATTATGAAGTTCAACATCTTAGGTCAATCCATTTATATCCATAATTTTTTGTGTACAGTTTCAAAATATTTTTCAAATTAAATCACTTAGTTCATAAATATTTCTCAAGCACCAACTAAGTGCCAAACATTCTGCTAAGTGCTGGGGATTTTAAAAAGGGGGAAAAACAGTCCTTGCCTTCAAAGAGCTCACATTCTAATGGGGGAAACAAAAAGTAAATACATGTATAAGTAAGTTATATACAGGATAAACAAGAAATTCAAAAAGAGGAAAAGCACTAAAATTAAGAGGGTTAAGGAAGGACATCTATAGGATTTAAGTTGAAACTTGAAGAGAACTAGGGAAATCTGCAGATGAAGCTGAGGAAGCAGTTTTCACAAAAATGGAAGATAGCCAGAGAAAATGCCCAGAGTCTAGAACTAAAGGATATTGCCAGGAGACTGGTGTCATTGGCTCAAAGAATAAATGGCGTGGAATAAATTATAACAAGACTGGAAAGAGGGGAGTGTGCTTGGAGAGGTGAAATGAAGAGAGATGGCAAAAAGGGGGTGATTAAGAAGGGTTTTGAATGCCTGAGATTTGATCCTATGAGTGATGGGAACCCACTGGAATTTACTGAGTAAGAGAATAGCAATGAAATGGCTAAATGGGGACTCATTGGAAGGGAGAAAGACTTGAGATAGGCAGGTTAATGCAATCATCTAGGCAAGAGGAGAGTGATGGCAATGGCAGAAAAGAAAAGGGTACATATATGAGAAAAGTTGCAAAAATGAAATTGGTAGGTCTTGGCAACATATTAGATATGGGGTGGGAAAGATATAGAAAGGACTTAAGGATGATACCTCAATTGCAAACCAATGAGATGTATTGCCCTCTACAATAATAGGAAAGGTAGAAGACAGAGAAGGTTTAGGAGAAAGATAATGCATTCAATTTTCAATATGTTGCATATAAGATGTCCATTGAATATTCCATTTGATATTTCTGAAAAGCAATTGGAAATGCAATATTGGAGTCCAGCAAAAAGATTAGGGCATAATAAGTAAATTTAAGAATCATCAATATAGAGATGTAATTAAAACCACAGCAGCTAATGAGATCACCAAATTAAATAGTAAAAAAGAAAAAGAGGACCCAGAATTCCATGAGACTCCTACAGTTAGAAGTTCTAACCTGGATGAAGATTCAGCAAAGGAAACTGAGGAATGGTCAGACAGGTGGGAAGAAAAGCAGGAGAGAGTAAGTACCCTAAAACCTAGGGGGAAAGACTATCAAAGAGGAGAGGAGAGGATGAACAGTAATGTCAAAAGCTGCAAAGAGGTCAAGAAGAATGAGGACTGAGAAAATACCATTGGAAAAGGCCATTTAGAAATTATGGAGGGCATCTAGATAATGAGGTGGATAGAGCACTGGCTCTGAAGACAAGAGAACTGAGTTCAAATCCAGCCTCAGACACTTAACACTTCCTTGCTGTATGACCCTGGCAAGTCACTGAACCCCAATTGTCCTGAAAAAAAAATTATGGGTAATTTTGAAGAGAACAGTTTTGATGGAATGATGAGAACATAAGCCAGATTGTATGAAATTAAGAAGAAAATGAAAGGACAAGACATGGCAGTACACATTATCTATAGTCTTTGAAGAGCGTTTGGCCACCAATCAAATGAACTTTTTTTGAGAATAGAGGAAAGATAGACATGTTTGTAGGCATAGGGAAAGAGCCAACGTTCAGGGTAAAGACTTAAATAACTGATAAAGTGGTGATGACAGAGGGGACAATTTGTTGTAGGGATAAGAGGCCACCTCTTCATGTGAGACTGGGATAAAGGAGAATATAGCATCATTTTCTGAGCTGCTTCTTTGGCTCCACTATTTTTTCTGTAGTATCAATGCATTTATCCTGCCCCTGTATGTCAGGTGAGATTTTCATGTCTTGTATACAATTTATAAGTTTTGTCAGTGCCTCTCAATATGTTTTAGCTACATATAGGTTATGATAATAGTAATATCTACAGGATCCCTGCCAAGTAGATTAGGTTACTTTTTTTCTCAAAAAGACAAGGAAATGGTTCCAGTGACTTGAGTGGTCCAGTAATCTAAGATTTAAGTGACTGAGGAATTTTCTGATTATCTAAAGCCCTGCCATATTGAGGTGGGGGGGGAGGGGGAACTAATTTTCTATTTTTGTTTTCTTTCCTAAAAGGGAAGCTGTCCCTAAGATTTGGTTGGTCCAAAAGGTTCACTTGAATCACAGACATGAATTTCCTATTGCTCAACGGAAAGAAAAACTAGATCATGAACATTCCTTCACACTTGGAAAGATATTACAATACTAATAAGTCATCATATTTTTGCTTACCATATGTCTGTATATAGTTTCTATAAAACTGAGTATGGTAACCTTGGAAATTACAAGCCATCTTGTATAGTTAATATCATGTTTCAGACTTATTAGAAAAAAAAAAAATATATATATATATATATTCCTTCCTAATGATATAGATGGAAGAGATTGAGGCAAAGAGAATAAGCATTTATGTAAAGCTTACTTTGTGCCAAATTCTAAACAAGTTTTTAAAAATCATCTCATCTGATCCTCAAGAGAGGCTTTTGAGATAGATACTATTATTGTCTTCATTTTACAGATGAGAAAACTGAGACAAACAGGTTAAATTGATTTGCCTAGGGTCTCATATCTAGGAAGTGCTTGAGGCTGGATTTAAACTCAAGCCTTCCTCATTCTAGGCTCAGCACTCTCTCCAGTGTACCATTAACTACAAAAGGTAATTTACTATACTAACTCCCCTCAAACAACCCTATGCTAGTGAAGAAGACAAATAAGTTCCTGTGGATTACAGAGAGACAAAAGTAGTCATCCATTTCTATAGCCATTTCTTCCCTCATTAAAGTGGTGGGGCATGTAGCCACAGACCCCAAGTGAGTGGTGTAGAACTATCTACTTTGAGAAGGCGGAGCCAAGATGGCGGAGAAGAAACACACTACTCAGTGAACGTCCTCACTCCCTCACAACCAATTAGATAAATTAAGTCTCAAAATTAGCTCAGGACTGATAGATACCACAAGGACTGGAAGCACGACTTACCAGCTGAAGAGAATCTGGAGTTTCAACAGGAAAGGTCAGTTCTCAGGGGAGGAATAAGAAAGACCAGCACAGACGGTGGGGTAGGGGCACACTGCGCCCATTGCGCTGGGAGGGGCTCTGGGATCAGAGAAGCCACTGAGGTAAAGGAATCTGGCACAGGCTGTTAGCTCTTCTCTGCTAATTATTTAGCAGTTCAGAAGAGAAAGCCAAAATATTTTAAAACTCAGATTAGATTTCCCCCTCCCCCCCCCCACCCTGGGGGTGACTCGGCAGACTCGGCACCAGGGGGTGTGGCCTCAGCTACCTCCTGAGAATAGTTAAGAGACTGACAAGTGGGTGGATACGGCCCAAGGCAACACACACGGCCTAGCTTAGCTGGAGGGAGTGGAACTCAGCTCCAGGAAGTCCCAGAGAAGCGGAACCTTTGAACTAGGGACCGCGGTTTCTGGCAGACACTTCCAGTTTGAGCGCAGGGGCTTCTCACGTCACCTGCTGCAGACATCCACTCCCCACCCGGACACATAGGCTGAGCTTCTTGCTGTCTTCACTATTCTACGCCCTCAAAGCACAGCAGTGCTAATCACCTCTGAGGCACTTCCAGGGAGGGGGTGGGGAACTCTCTCCCAGAGCTCTCTCTTAGCGCGGGCGCAGGGGCCGCTGCATCCATCCGGTCTGGGAGGAAGCTGGTAAAGAAGTAAATAATTTCCTACCCCAGGGACAGACCCCAAAACATTTTTTAAGTATGAGCAAAAAAGCTAGAAAAACTATAGATTCCTTCTATACAGAGAAAGAGCGGGTACCCAACCCCGAGGAAGTTAACAGCAAAGATTCAGAAGATAACAACCTAAAGGGGAACGATTCCTGCCCCCCATCACATAACTCTCTCCTAGAAGAAGCTCTTAAGAAATTGAGGGAGATCGAAGAAAAATGGGGCAAGGAAAGGGAAGTTATGATAGAGAATAACAACGTCCTGAAATTGGAGTTGGAAAAAATAAAGAATTCACAGGAGATGCAGGGAAACAAAATTAGTGAATTAGAAAAGGTTAAAAAAACACAGGAAAGTAGGATTTCTGAATTGGAAAAGATAAAAAAGTCTCAAGAAAATAGAATTTCTGAATTGGAAAAAGAAAATAATTCTCAAAAAAAAAAATTAGGGAAATGGAAAAAAATTCAATAGAGCAAAATAATTCATTTAAAAACGAAATTGGGCATTTACAAAAAGAACTAAAAACTGTGAAAGAAGAAAATAACTCCTTAAAAGTCAGGATGGAACAAATAGAAATGAATGATTCACAGAGAACCCAAGAATCAGTCAAACAAAACAAAAAAAATGAGAAGCTGGAGAACAACGTCAAATACTTACTGGGAAAATCTATAGACCTGGAAAATGGATCTAGGAGAGATAATCTGCGGATTATTGGACTTCCAGAAAACTATGACCAAAAAAAGAGCCTAGATTCTATTTTACAGGAAATTATCAAGGAGAACTGTCCAGAGATAATAGAAACAGAAGGCAAAGTAGATGTGGAAAGAATTCATCGAACTCCTTCTGAAATAGACCCTAAAAAAAGAACACCACGGAATATAGTGGCTAAGCTGCAGAATTACCACACAAAGGAGAAAATCCTGCAAGCAGCTAGAAAAAAACAATTTAAATACCAAGGTGCCACAATAAGGGTCACCCAAGATCTGGCTGCCTCCACATTAAAAGATAGAAGGGCCTGGAACCTGATATTCCGTAAGGCAAAAGATCAAGGACTGCAACCAAGAATGAACTACCCAGCTAAGTTTAGCATCTTTTTCCATGGAAGAAGATGGTCATTCAATGAAACAGAGGAATTCTATATGTTTCTAAGAAAAAAACCAGACTTAAACAAAAAATTTGATCTACATCCACAAGACTGAAGAGAAACAGAAAAAGGTACACAGAACCCTTGAGAACTGTAACTCTGTTGTGAGTATATAAAAAATACTCAAGGATAATTTGATTTTACTGATATAAAAGAAAAAAAGGGGGGTGTAGTAAAGGGAAGGAGGTCGGTTCAGAAAAAGGGGAAGGAGTGATAAAAAGAGGGAAACTACATCCCAGGAAGAGGCATAGAAAATACACCATATCTGAGGGAACTTAGTGAGGGGGAGAATCATTGTGTGAATCTTACTCTCATCAGGAGAGGCTCAAAGAGTAAATAATTAACATATTTGTTTTTCAGAGAATTTTCTCTCACCTCATTAAAAGGGGGGAGAGGAAAAGGGAAAAGGAAAAGGAGAATAAGTGAAGGGACTTGGAGGGAGGGGGGAGGGATTCTAAAAAAAAAAAAAGGGAGGGTTGCGCGTCACAAGGGGGGTCTGTAAATTAAATATCGGGGAGGGGGATCAGGGGGGTCAAGGGAAAAAAGCATAATCTGGGGATAATACGATGGCAGGAAATACAGAATTAGTAATTTTAACTGTAAATGTAAATGGGATGAACGATCCCATCAAACGGAGACGGATAGTAGATTGGATCAAAAAGCAGAACCCTACAATATGTTGCCTACAGGAAACACACTTAAAGCAGGGAGATACATACAGAGTAAAGGTAAAAGGTTGGAACAGAGCCTATTATGCTTCAGGTAAAGCCAAAAAAGCAGGGGTAGCTATCCTTATCTCAGATCAAGCAAAAGCAGAAGTAGATCTCGTTAAAAAAGATAAGGAAGGAAACTATATCCTGCTGAAAGGTAGCATAAATAATGAAGCCATATCAATACTAAACATATATGCACCAAGTGGTATAGCATCTAACTTTCTAAAGGAAAAGTTAAGAGAACTGCAAGAAGAAATAGACAGTAAAACTATAATAGTGGGAGATCTCAACCTTGCACTCTCAGATTTAGACAAATCAAACCACAAAACAAACAAGAAAGAAATTAAAAAAGTAAATAGAACATTAGAAAAACTAGGTATGATAGACCTTTGGAGAAAACTGAATGGCAATAGGAAGGAATATACTTTCTTCTCAGCAGTTCATGGATCCTATACAAAAATTGACCATATACTAGGACATAAAGATCTCAAAATTAAATGTAGGAAGGCAGAAATAATAAATGCCTTCTTCTCAGATCACAATGCAATAAAAGCTACATTCAGTAAAAAGTTAGGGGTAAATAGACCAAAAAGTAATTGGAAACTGAATAATCTCATCTTAAAGAATGACTGGGTGAAAGAGCAAATTATAGAAACAATTAACAATTTCACCCAAGATAATGATAATGATGAGACATCATATCAAAATCTTTGGGATGCAGTTAAAGCGGTAATAAGGGGAAATTTTATATCTTTAGAGGCTTATTTGAAGAAAATTGAGAAAGAGAAGATTAACGAATTGGGCTTACAACTTAAAAGGCTAGAAAAAGACCAAATTATAAACCCCCAACCAAAAATTAAACTCGAAATACAAAAATTAAAAGGAGAAATCAATAAAATTGAAAGTAAAAAAACTATTGAATTAATAAATAAAACCAAGAGTTGGTTTTATGAAAAAGCCAATAAAATAGATAAACCTTTGGTAAATTTGATCAAAAAAAAGAAAGAGGAAAATCAAATTGATAGTCTTACAAATGAAAAGGGGGATCTTTCCACCAATGAAGAGGAAATTAGAGAAATAATAAGGAGTTACTTTGCCCAACTTTATGCCAATAAATTTGATAACTTAAGTGAAATGGATGACTTCCTCCAAAAATATAGGCTCCCTAGATTAACAGAGGAGGAGATAAATTGCTTAAATAGTCCCATTTCAGAAAAAGAAATAGAACAAGCTATTAATCAACTCCCCAGGAAAAAATCCCCAGGGCCAGATGGATTCACATGTGAATTCTACCAAACATTTAAAGAACAATTAGCCCCAATGTTATATAAATTATTTGAAAAAATAGGGGATGAAGGAGTCCTACCAAATTCCTTTTATGACACAGACATGGTACTGATACCTAAACCTGGTAGATCGAAAACTGAGAAAGAAAATTATAGACCAATCTCCTTAATGAATATTGATGCTAAAATCTTAAATAAGATATTAGCAAAAAGACTTCAGAAAATCATCTCCAAGATAATACACTATGATCAAGTAGGATTTATTCCAGGAATGCAGGGCTGGTTTAATATTAGGAAAACTATTAATATAATTGACCATATTAATAATCAAATTAATAAGAACCATATGATCATCTCAATAGATGCAGAAAAAGCATTTGACAAAATCCAACATCCATTCCTACTAAAAACTCTTGAGAGTATAGGAATAAATGGATTATTCCTTAGAATAATCAGGAGTATATATTTAAGACCGTCAGTAAGCATAATATGCAATAGAAATAAACTGCAACCTTTCCCAGTAAGATCAGGAGTGAAACAAGGTTGCCCACTATCACCATTACTATTCAATATAGTACTAGAAACGCTAGCCTCGGCAATAAGAGCCGAGAAAGAGATTCAAGGAATTAGAGTAGGAAATGAGGAAATTAAACTATCACTTTTTGCAGATGACATGATGGTATACTTAGAGAACCCCAAAGACTCTGCTAAAAAGCTACTAGAAATAATTCAAAATTTCAGCAAAGTGGCAGGATACAAAATAAATCCACATAAATCCTCGGCATTTTTATATATCACTAACAAAATGCAACAGCAAGAGATACAAAGAGAAATTCCATTCCAAACAAATGTTGAGAGTATAAAATATTTGGGAATCCATCTACCAAAGAAAAGTCAGGAATTATATGAGAAAAATTACAAAACACTTGCCACAAAAATAAAATCAGATTTAAATAATTGGAAAGACATTCAGTGCTCTTGGATAGGCCGAGCGAATATAATAAAGATGACAATACTCCCCAAACTAATCTATTTATTTAGTGCTATACCAATCAGACTCCCAAGAAACTATTTTAATGACCTAGAAAAAATAACAACAAAATTCATATGGAAGAATAAAAGGTCAAGAATTGCAAGGGAACTAATGAAAAAAAACTCAGAGGAAGGTGGTCTAAGTGTACCTGATCTAAAGCTATATTATATAGCAGCAGTCACCAAAACCATTTGGTATTGGCTAAGAAATAGACCGGTAGATCAGTGGAACAGATTAGATACAAAGGACAAAAAAGGGTACATCTATAGCAATCTAATCTTTGACAAACCCAAAGATTCCAACATTAGGGATAAAAATTCATTATTCGGAAAAAACTGTTGGGAAAACTGGAAATTAGTATGGCAGAAATTAGATATGGATCCACACTTAACACCATATACCAAGATAAGATCAAAATGGGTCCATGATTTAGGCATAAAGAGGGAGATAATAAATAGATTAGAGGAACAGAGGATAATCTACCTCTCAGACTTGTGGAGGAGGAAGGAATTTATGACCAGAGGAGAACTAGAGATCATTATTGATCACAAAATAGAAGATTTTGATTACATCAAACTAAAAAGTT
Source organism: Sminthopsis crassicaudata (assembly GCF_048593235.1). Classification (NCBI taxonomy): domain Eukaryota; kingdom Metazoa; phylum Chordata; class Mammalia; order Dasyuromorphia; family Dasyuridae; genus Sminthopsis; species Sminthopsis crassicaudata. The sequence goes on from NC_133619.1 coordinate 521,294,152, forward strand.
TCTGTACAAATAATACTAATGCAAACAAGATTAGAAGGGAAGTAACAAATTGGGAAAATATTTTTAAAAACAAAGGTTCTGACAAAGGTCTCATTTCCAAAATATATAGAGAACTGACCATAATTTATAAGAAACCAAACCATTCTCCAATTGATAAATGGTCAAAGGATATGAACAGACAATTCTCAGAGGAAGAAATTGAAACTATATCCACTCACATGAAAGAGTGTTCCAAATCACTACTGATCAGAGAAATGCAAATTAAGACCACTCTGAGATACCACTACACACCTGTCAGATTGGCTAAGATGACAGGAACAAATAATGACAAATGTTGGAGGGGATGTGGGGAAATTGGGACACTAATACATTGCTGGTGGAGTTGTGAAAGAATCCAGCCATTCTGGAGAGCAATCTGGAATTATGCCCAAAAAGTTATCAAACTGTGCATACCCTTTGACCCAGCAGCGCTACTACTGGGATTATATCCCAAAGAAATACTAAAGAGCGGAAAGAGACATATATGTGCCAAAATGTTTGTGGCAGCTCTTTTTGTTGTAGCTAGAAACTGGAAGATGAATGGATGTCCATCAGTTGGAGAATGGTTGGGTAAATTGTGGTATATGAAAGTTATGGAATATTATTGCTCAGTAAGAAATGACCAGCAGGAGGAATGCAGAGAGGGTTGGAGAGACTTAAATCAACTGATGCTGAGTGAAATGAGCAGAACCAGAAGATCACTGTATACTTCAACAACGATACTGTATGAGGATGTATTCTGATGGAAGTGGAAATCTTCAACATAAAGAAGATCCAACTCACTTCCAGTTGATCAATGATGGACAGAGGTAGCTACACCCAGAGAAGAAACACTGGGAGGGGAATGTAAATTGTTAGCACTAATATCTGTCTGCCCATGTTGCATGTACCTTCGGATTCTAATGTTTATTGTGCAACAAGAAAATGATATTCACACACATGTATTGTACTTAGACTATATTGTAACACATGTAAAATGTATGGTATTGCCTGTCGTCGGGGGGAGGGAATAAGGGAGGGGGGGTAATTTGGAAAAATGAATACAAGGGATAATATTATAAAATATATATATATATATATAATAAAAAAAAATTAAAAAAAAAAAAAAGAACTATCTACTTTGCTTTTTATCTCTCCTGGAACTGAAAATATTTTGAGAAGTGATTCCCTTTCTGTTAGGATTCTTACAAGGTGCTAAGTCACTGGAATTGATAAAGACAATAATTATCTAATTTAACTTGGTTCAGTATGATTAATCTGATCCTACAAGGAGATGTTATGGGCCAGAACTTGAAACAAGGTACTGAGTGGAATTGAGGAGACAATGGTTAAATCTAATTTAGCATTGATCTAATCCTACAACAAATAATGGTTTCCTAGTGATGAAACGATTGGTGTGCAGCATATAAGCAAGAAGCTCTCAGGGCCAGGAGGACTTTAGGAGGACTTCAGGAGATTCAGAGTCAAGACTCATTCCAACTTCCACCTTTGTGCTGGCTGGAGACATTGGGAGGACAAGAGGCTGAAGCTGGCTGAGAGATTGGGAGAGAGCTCTTGGAACCAAGGAGAGAAATAGGCCTCTATTAAAGCTAACCAGGCCCAGGAAAAGATTCAGGACTTTGAAGGACATAATAAAGGATCTGGACTTTAACTCCTGGCTGCATTTGGGATTATTGAACTGAACTGAAACTAAGACTGCCTCTAGAAGCTCTCCAAGAGATCTGCTCCCAGAGAACGATTATGTTTTTAGAGAAAAGAACATTACACCTTTCATTGCAAAAAAAATCCAATATACCTCACCATCATTCACCAGGCACCTGAATTCTTCCTCATCCTACTACCATGTGGCAGGACAGAACTGAATGAGGTAACCCTTTGTGAAGGCACTGATACCCACACCATGCTGATGATATAACCTTCTCCTAATCAAATGAGGCTGCATGGTGGTGTGGGAATGAGATGCATTTGGGGGGAAAAGGGTGAAAAAATCAGTCAACAAGAATTCAGAGACCCTGTGCTAGGTATTGTGATTACAAGTACAAATCATTAAAAGATCCCTATTTACAAGGAGATTACATCCTAAAGTAGGAGACAACAAGAACATATAAATGTATGCATAGTATATATAAAGTGAACAAACAGAAAGGAGATACATATGAGGTTATTTGAGAGGGAAAGTGCCAGTCGCCAGGGACCAGGAAATGCAGAAGACGGTGGCTGAGGTTCATGTGAAGGGGAAAGAGGAACTCTGGTGGAAGCATTCTAGGCTTGGGAGATGGCCACTGAGAGAGGAGGTGGAGTGTTCTGTGTGAAGAACACAAGAGGCTACTTTGGTTAGACTGTAAAGTATAGGAGGGGAAATGATGTACAATAAAGCTGGACAGATAGGTTGATGGAGGACTTTAAAAACTAAACAGAAGAGTTGTTATTTTATTCTAAAGCTACTCAAGTTGAATGAATAGGGAAATCATAGGATTAGATTCATACTTAAGGAAAATTATTTTGATAGCAGAATGTAAGATGGACTGCAAAATAGAGAGACTTGAGACAGACAGCTCTAATCAGAGGTTCTTCTGTTAATCAGTGTGAAAGGTGATGAAGCCCTGAACTAAGATGGTAGTTGAGTGAATGGAGAATAGGAGGTAGGCAAGAAATATAACTGTATAAAGATTTGGCAGTTTATTGAATATGCAAGGTAAGAGGAGAGGAGAGTTCATGATAATGCTGAGATTACAAACCTGAGACACTAGAAAGAGGGTAGTGACTTTGACAAAAATAGGAAAATTTCACAGAGTTTGGGGAAAAAGAAGATAATGAATTTAGTTTTAGATATATTGAGTTTGAAATGTCTCCAGGACATCCAGTTTGAAATATCCAAAGGGCAATTGGTGATGTGGGACTGAAGTTCAGGGAGAGATTGTTACTAGATATATAGATTTGAGAGTCATCTGCATAGAGATGATGGTTAAACCCATGGGAGCTAATTAGGTTAGGGGAAAAGACAGGCAGGCAAAGAAGGGAAGAAAGGGGCAGAGAGAGAAAGAAAGAGGGGAGAAGGGAAGAAAGGAAGCAGAAGGAGAGGGAGGATATTAGAAGGAAAAGAAAAGGATAGACTCTTAATCACAGTTAAGGAATGTGATGTGATGATGAGAGAACAAAGGTGATTGAGAATGAATGGTCAGATAAGTAGATGGTAACAGAATAATGTCACAAAATCTCAAAGAGGAGAGACTATCTAGTCAATCAATAGCCAAGAAATATTTAGTATATGTTTGCTATGTGCCAGGAACTATTTAAGTTCTGGGAATCTGAGTTGTTAAATTCTGGGTTGGTTATTCTTCATTCTTGAAAAAGACCAATGACATCACAAAGGTGATAACTTGACGTGTGAGTGAAATGAATTTTAGTGAAGTCAACAGGAGGAAGGAACCATGATTAAGGAATATTAAGAAAAGCTTTCTAAAAAGTCAGATGTTAGCTGGGACTCGAGGAAATATAGATGGCAAAGATAAAAGGAAGAGCACTCCAGGAAAGGACAGCCAGTAAAAATGTCTGGAGTTGGCAAAGAGGCCAGTGTCACTATATCATAGGGGCAGCTAATGTGTAAAAAGATTAAAAAGGGAAAGTGGGGAGGGGATGGAGCATATTAAGGGATTTGAAAAACAGAGGATTTTATATTTGATCATACACATAATAGAAAGCTACTAGAGTTTACTTACTAATGGGGTGACATAGTCAGACTTGTGCTTTCAGATTAGTGTCAAAAACAGCAAATAGGCAAAGATTGAGAAGGATTAGGAATGAGAAAAGATCAACAGTGATGGCAATTAAGAGATCATTGGTAACAAAACATAATAAATCTAGATTTTGCTCTCAGTCAAGTTTTGCATAATAGAGTGAATTAGGAAAATTCAGACAATTCCAGATGCTGTCCATATAAGTTGCACTTTCTTTCTCACAATCTAAAAATCCCATTGATTTATTGGCTTCTTTGGGTTTTGGAGAATCTACATTCTCTCTTTCTAGGTGTCCTGATAGCCTTGCTTTTATGGAATCACTCCTAAGTATTTCTCTTTTGAGAGGAGCTCAGGTTAAGTTGCAGCCTTGGAAAATCTAAACCAGGCCATCAAGCAGTCTTTCTTCCTGAGCATTTAGTTTAGTACTCTATGGGGTCCATGTTTTCAGAGGTTTTTGTCCATAAAGATCAAACTGGATGAAGTCTTTTACAGACACTTTTGACTTGATCAGATGACTACTTGGCTTTTGGAGTCACAAATGTCACAAAATGGCTATCTGCTTTACCACTTTTGGAAAATGGGTTACATGCATGCCATTGGATCCTATTCACTACTGAATGGATAACACAGATTCCTACAACTATCACCCTTTGTCCAGGATTGCTCATTATAAGTTGGGCAATACAATATGATTACTAACAAATGACTAGGCCACAAGAAGAATCTATTATTAAATGGAAATGGTTCAGGGTTTCTCAGGTACTTCTGGGTACCCTTCATAAACAAGTTGTAATTCTTAAAGAGTATGAGGTCATCAGTCTAAGCTTCACTAACCCAATGGGTTCATTCCTGAGATTTTTAAAAAATCTCTTTTGCCTAGTTCACCAACAGCTATAAGAGAAGCATGTGCAAAAAAAAGGGTGACATAGAAGAAAAAATACTAATGTGATCAATTTTTTCCACATTATCCATACTGGAGGATGATGCTAATGTCACCAAATTCCAGTATGCATTTTTGAAAGGATATTGACTACATGCAAGAGAGGATGACCCATATAATAAGGAAGCTAAAACATTCAATTTGATTCTCAAGTCAAGGAACTGTCCCTATTTCATCTATATAATATAAAACATGAAGGTAGGACAAGGAAAATGATAACTGTCTTTAATTTCAAAGAACTTTCACATATAAGAGGTACTGAAATTATACAATTGGGCCCCAAATGTTAGTACCAAGAATAGTGGGTGGCATTTGTAATAACTTGTTTCTTTATGAATAACAAATCATAATTATTTTTATTATTCTACTTAACGCTTCTTTTTTACTTGGGAAGCAATCTGTCTGCTTTTCTCTTCTAATTTAAAAGTCAGAATATAAAGAATTATTTCCAAATATTTAAAGTCATTTCAAAGTGAAAGGGGTTTCATTGGGCAGTAGTTGATTCTCCCTCAGTAGAGGTTGTCCTATTGATGAGGTAACAGGGAACCAAATGATTAGGTAAATACCTAATGGTGAGGTATATACCTCAATAGGATTAATTGAGGTCTAGTGGCAGGATTCGGGGTACAGGGAGTCACATGGAGTTCCCCTGCAACCCCTTAGGATTCAGTGCAAGGATACAAAGTTAAATCAGGTCTAGTGGCGGCGAGAGTCCCCTGTAAATGAATTTACAGGCCCGAAAACCTAGATTGATAAAAAGATGTTTATTGCAAGGTTTGGAAACAAGGTTAAAGTCAAGTTAGTAAAAGGCATTAGATAGAGGAAGATATACGCCAAAAGCGGCGGGGACAGAGAGTCTCTGATGCAAAGCATCTTTGCTGGCATCTTTCACCTCTGACAAAGGATGATTCTACCTTTGCTGTTTTTATCTGCTTGAAGGGGCATATGGGCGGAGCCCAGGTTCCTGGAGGGCTTTTCAGATAAGGAAGAAACTGTTTTGGGGAAACCTGAGCAGATAGTGTGGGTTGAGAAAATCCAAGCCAGCTCAGATAGCCCAAAGTGGCTTGACAAGATCTTGTAACTCAAAGGTCATCCCAAAGGAAGTTCTAGATCAAACAAGGAATTTTAAAGGGGGCTATGCCGTATCACTGTAAAGGCTAGATAGATTAACTGTGGATATCATAGAGGGGATTCCTTTAAAGGATCAATTCCTATTCAAGAATGGATCGAGTTAAATGTTTGCTGAGGTCAGTTCTCAAATTCTGCAAAACTATGACATAATATGATTGCTCAGCTAGGAAAAAAAAAATTCTCACATGGAATCTGTCAACCACAAACTAAAAATGGAAAGAACCAAAACAGAGAAAAGAAAGTTACGAATCAATCTGCCTAATGAATATACAGGTGAAATTTTTAAATAAACATTAGCAAAACAACTTATCAATAGGATAATATGCTATGGCCAAGTAGGACTTATACCAGGAATGCAGGGCTCGTTCACTATCAAGAAAAGTATTGCCATAATTGACCATTTCAAATGATAATCTCAAGAGATACAGAAAAAGCTTTTAATAATGTTTGTAGCAACTATTTTTTAGTGACAAAGAACTAGAAACTGAGTGAATGCCCATCAGTTGGGAAACAGCTGACTAAGTTATGGCATACAAATGTCAGGGAATATTATTGTTCTATAGGAAATGACTAGCAAAATGATTTCAGAAAGGTCTGGAGAGACATAAAGTGATGCTAAGTGAAGTAAATAAAACCAAGAGAACATTGTACACAACAATAATAAGATTATGTGATGATCAACTCTGATGGATGTGGCTCTTTTCAACAATGAGATATTTCAGGCCAATTCCAATAGATTTGTGATTGAGAGAGCCAGAAAAAGGACTGTCAGGACTGAATATGGATCACAACACAGTATTTTCACCTTTTTGTTGTTGTTTCCTTGCTTTTTGTTTTCTTTGTTTTTTTTCTCCTTTTTGATGGGATTTTTCTTGTGCAGCATGATAAATGTGGAACTATAGATAGAAGAATTGTACATGTTTAACATATATTGGGTTGCTTGCTGTCTAGGAGAGAGATTGGGAAAAGAAGGGAGAAAATTATGGGATTTTGCAAGGGTGAATGTTGAAAGTGATCTTTGCATATATTTTGAAAATAAAAATGCTATTTTTTAAATTAAAGAATGGAAAAGGAAAAAAAAAAGAGAAAAGGCTTTTGACAAAACATAGTACCCATTCCTATCAAAAACACTACAGAGCATAGGAATAAAGGGAATTTTCCTTAAAATAATAAGCTATCTAAAATCAATGGCAAGCATTATTTGTAATGGAAAAAATCTGGACATATTCCAAATAAGATCAGGAGTGAAACAAGCATGCCCATTATCACCATTGTTATTCAATATTGTAGTAGGAATGTTAGCTTTAGTAATAAGAAAAGAAAAAAATTAAAGGAATTAGCATAAGCAATGAGGAGATAAAACTATAACTCTTTGCAGATGATACAGAGTCCTAGAAAATCATCAAAAAACCTACTTGAAACAATAACAGCTTTAGCAAAGTTGCAGAATATTAAAAAACTACACAAATCATCAGCATTTCTATATATTACTGACAAAGCCCAGCAGCAACAGATAGAAAGAGAAATTTCATGTAAAATAATTGTAAACAAAATAAAAGATTTGGCCGTTTACCTGCCAACATAAACCCAGGAACCATATGAACACAATTACAAAATATTTCTCACACAAATAAAGTCAAATTTAAACAATTGGGAAAATATTAATTGTTCATATATAGGCTGAGCTAGTATGATTGAAACGACAACTCTATCTAAACTGATTTATTTGTCCAGTGCCATAACAAGCAAACTGCCAAAAATAATTTGATAGAGCTAGAAAAAATAATAACAAAATTCATGTGGAAGAATATCTTGGTCAAAAATATCAAGGTAATTAATGAAAAAAAAAAAAAAGGATGGTGGCCTAGCACTACCAGACCTAAAACTATATAAAATAGTAGTGATCAAAACTATTTGGTACTGGCTAAGAAATAGAGTGGTGGATCAGTGGAATACATTAGATACACATGATACAATAATCAATGATTATAGCAATCTAGTATTTAATAAACTCCCTAACTCCAGCTTCTAGAATTAAAAACTCAGTATTTCACAAAAATTGCTTGGAAAATTGGAAAATAATATGTCAGAAACTCAACATAGACCTACATCGCACATTCCATGCCAAAATAAGGTCACAATGGATACATGTTTGGGGTGTAAAGGGTGATACCATAAGCAAATTAAGAGAGCAAGGGATAATTTACCTATCAGATCTCTAGATAAGGGAAGAATTTATGACCAAAGAACTAGAGAATATTGAGAAATGCAAAATGGATAACTTTGATTACATTAATGTAAAAAGTTTTTGCACTAACAAAACTAACACAAGATTAAAAGGGAAGTATGAAGCTGGAAAAACAATTTTGCAGCATTTTTTTCTGATATTTCTAAAATATATAAAGAACTGTGTCAAATTTATTATGAGTACAAATCATTCCCCAATTGATAAATGGTCAAAGGATATGAACAGATAATTTTCAGATGATGAAATTAAAGCCATGTATAGTCATATGAAAAAAAAAATGCTCTAAGTCACTATTGATTAGAGAAATGCAAATTAAAACAATAAGATACTACCTCACACATCTCAAATTGGCTAACAATGACAGGAAAAAATAATGTTGGAGGGGATGTGGGAAAACTGGAATACTAGGGCATTGTTGGTGAAGTTGTGAAATGATCCAACCATTCTGGAAAGTAATCTGGAACTATGTCAAAGGGCTATAAAATTGTGCATATCCTTTGATACAGACCACTGGGTCCGCATGCCAAGGAAATCAAAAAGGAGGGAAAAGACCCACATGTGCAAAAATGTTTGTAGCAGCTCTTTTTGTGGTAGCAAAGAATTGGAAAATGAGTAGAAGCCCCTAAATTGGAGAATGGTTGAATAACTTGTGGTATATGAAAGTAATAGAATGTTATTGTTCTATAAAAAATGATGAATAAGTTGATTTTTAAAAGGCTTACAAAGATTTACATGAACTGATGCTGAGCAAAACAAGCAGAATCAGGAATATATTGTACAAAGTAACAGCAAGATTGAACAATGATCAAAAAAGACTTGCTTCTTCTCAGTGGTTCAGTGATCCAAGACAATCCCAATAAACTTTGACTAGAACACACTATCTGCATCCAGAAAGAGAATCAAGGAGTCTGAATATAAATCAACACATGCTATGTCCACTTCTTTTTTTCTGTTGCTTTTTTCCTCTCTTTCATGGTTTTTCCTTTTTGCTCTGATTTTTCTCTGCCAACATGATTCATAAAGAATGTGTATTTTAAAAGTTTATATATATACATATATAATATATGTATATATATATGTATATATATATATATAAACTTTTAAAATACACATTCTTTATGAATATATATATATATATATTGAAAAAATAATAAAGGAAAAAAACCTAAATCTGGACTCACTGTATATTTAAAAGCCTATTCACATGGGGTAAATGGGTTTTCCCCTAGGCATTAAGAAATTTTTCTATTCTAATTCTTCCTATGAGGGATTATAAGAGTATTTATGGAGGTTTCATATGGTAGAAGGTTTCATGATCTCTAAAGTAGTTTACTGGCACAACTGAGCACTTCTGTTTAGAACTAGACCACATTCAGTGAAGATATGAGATGAACTATTAACAAATTGGATATGGAAAATTATCTTAATTTAGCTTCTATTTCCTGCTTTCCAGAAGTCATATGTCTTTTCACTGGAATAGATGAATACAAGCACAGAGAGCATGCATATCCAAAATAAAGTGAAGCTGACAAGGTATAGGCCATTGTTGAAGTCAGTTACTCTTCACATTCCTCAAATCTGAAGAAGAAATCTTTAAAATCCTTTATATAGCTTCCTTTACCCTAAATTATTTTTCATTTATTATTGGATATTTAGCTGATCTTCTCTGTAGTATTTGTCCTGAAGGTTGAAGATGGCAACTGTGGATACCAGTTCACGTGGAAGATGTGAGGAATTTATGTGGACTGAACAAGTCTAGCTTCCCAATTTTGCATATTCTCAGATGCCTCTTTGTGTAACAAGGCTGTATTTACATAATGCTTCAGGGCACAAGGTCTTTACTGAAAGTTCTCCAATGATGCAGAGAGATAAGAAGGTTTGGGACATGTTTAGACTGAAACATGAAAAAATTTAACATGCCATATGCAAATTATGGAACTAGTCCATCTTTTAAAAATCTGGGAATTCTAGTGAATTCTAAGCTCAATATGTGTTAACCATGCAATATGATAGCCATATTGAAAATTTACTGGGTAAGAGACATTTTCCAGTCTAAAGAAGATAATACTCTGATAGTAGTTTGCCCAGGTTGGACTTTAATTCGAATGTCCCATTAAGTACTAGATAATACATTATAAGAAGTACATCAATAGGCTGATGGGCAGCCAAAAGAAGATAATTAGGAAAGTTAAGGGTTTGTCAAAATACTCAGAAAGTTAGCTAAATATTAAGTATTTTCTAATAAATTTCACTTAGACACCTAAATCTTGTACATGAGTTTTCACCTTTTCATCTTCCCTAGTGCAGATGCTGGTTTGCCACATAATCAATCATTCATTCAGAGAAAGAAGCTTTTGCCATCAAATGTCAAAGTGGAAATGGATAGGAGAAACTGATTGCCTCATTTTAGAATTCACAGAAAAAGCTTTCATTCAAATTATACCTGTGAGTGGCCTGAATTTACCATGAAAAGAAGAAGAAACATTGGAACTTCACAGATTTTTCAGTCAATGTCTTAGTCCTAGAAAACTGTGTCACATCCTTCCTTCTACCGGAACTTGAGACCAGCTATCACCTGATTCCTTATGAATAATAAATTATAGTAATTGTTTTTGTTATGCTGCTTAACTCTTCCTCTTGAACTAGGTAGTAGTTTATCAGTTTTTCTTTTCTAACTCAAAGTTTATCTTTGAAATAAAGGCTTTTCCATGGGATTCTGAAAGTTTTGGATGAGCTCTGTGAAAAATGACAGGTTTTAGAAATTTATCTTGGAAGATTTTTGACATGCTAGAATATGGAGCCAGATCTAATAAGATGAAATTTAATAGGGAAAAATGTAAAGTTGTTTAAAAATGAACTTCACAAAGATAAGATAAGGAGCTGTGATTAGACAGATATTCATCTGAAAAAAATGTAGTACTTTTATTGGATTGAGAACTCTATCAATATATATGATTTGCTGACCAGTAGTTCAGCTGTGTTCAATTCTTTGTGACTCTGTAGACTATACTGTTCATGGAGTTTTTCTTGGCAAAGATACCAACCAGAGTGGTTTGCCATATCCTCTTCCAGTGGATTAATGCATAGTGATTTGCCCAAGGTCGCACAGCTAGTGAGTGTATAAGGCTGGATTTGAACTCAGGTCTTTCCGTCTCAATTCTGGTTTTTTTTGTGGGGTGAGAGGGACAGGGATCATGGGGTCCTATGTCCTCATTATATAAATCAAAATATGCCATTTATGTCAGACAAAATATGCCATTTATCCAAGGTCACCCAGCTAACAGAGATGAAATAAGATCCCAGGTCCACTTCATCTCAGTCCAATGTGCTCTTCCTTCTACCTCACATTTGTCTTGAGTCAAGTATGCTTATAAACCATGATATTAAGGACAAGTTCTAGAATATTGTAAGGAATTTCCAACAATTGAAGACTTCTTCCCACTTTAGAAAATAAGTACAAAAATATAAAATTCCCTGATTAACAGAATGAGAAATAGAGGATTCAAACAACTTAGTCTCAAAGGAAGAATTTGAACAAGCAATAAATGAGCAACCAAAGAGGGGAAGAGGATGGGTGAACAAGACCAGATGGGTTTCCAAGTGAATTTTATTAATCATTCAAAGAAGAATTAAATCCAATTCATGTAAACTAGATACAAAAATGCTAGAGATTTTTAAAAGATATTAGTGATTTTCTTCTTTGATACAAATATTGTCTTGATGCCTAAACAAAAATAGTCAAAACAGAGAAAGAAAACCATAAAGCAATATCTCTACTGAACACTGATGGGCAAAAAAATTTGAATAAAATATTATAAAGAGGTCATACCTACATTTCACAAAGATTATACACAATGACCAGGTTAAATTTATATAAATATTGGTTTTATATTATAAAAACCACAAACATAATGGGCAACATCAATAACAAGAATAAAAAAATCATATGATAATAGTAATAAAGGTGGGAAAACCTTTTGACAATATATAACACCCATTTGAGTTTGTTTTGTTTTTTTTTTAAATTAGGAAACATGGGAATAAACGAATCTTTTCTTACTATAATTAATAGTATCTATCTAAAGCCAAGAGTTGACGGTATATGTAATAGAGATAAAATGGGGGAAGTGTCTTTCCAATAAGATTATAGAGAAAGCAAGTATATCATTGCTATTGCTAGAGATAGGACTTAAAATGTTAATTATAGGAATAAAATAAGAAAGAAAAAATGAAGAAATAAACATGAGCAAAAAAGAAACAAAATTACTTCTTGCAAATGATATGATGACTTACTTAGAGAATTCTAGAGGATCTACTAAAAATATAAGTGAAACAATGAACAACTTCAGCAAAGTTGCAGGATATAAAATAAAATCACATAAATCAACATAGTTATATATTGGAAAGCTACCTACCAAGGCACACAAGAACTATATGAATATAAAAATAATTGGGGCCTAAATACAGGCCTAAATAATTGGGGAAATATTAATTGCCCACAGATGGGCAAACTAATACAATAAAAAGGGCAATATTCCCTAAAATAACTTAAGTTATTCAGTGTCATACCAATCAAACTATCAAATAATCAAAAGATAACTTTGTAAAACTAGAAAAAAATAAATAACAAAATTCATCTTACAGACAAAAGGTCAAGAATCTCCAAGAAAAAAAATGGGTCATGGTCAAAACAAGGTAAATGGAGGCACAAAGTTCTAAGCATGATCAATTTATTAGTAAAATGCAAATTTACTAATATAAATAAATATATATCAATAAATAGGATTTTCCTCATCTCAACAAAGCTAAAATCCTGAATGAGGGGGGCAACTCTCTTTTATAGTTTAGGGAATACAGAACACAGAGTAGGACTTATAGGCAGGGAACAAGTTTTTATTGGTTACAAGAGCTCTATATCATGAATGCTAAAATAAATATGATTGATTACAGATCTGAGGCATAGGAAACAACATGATTGATTGAAAATTGGGCATGAGGGGCTAGCAACAATCACTTTATTCCCTCCTGTGACTAAGAAATGTTCATTATTTGAGCCTACCTGCCAGTTTAGAGATAGTGGGACAGACTTCTTTGGATAACAAACCAGACATTCTTGAAGGATAGCTTGGTGGTGTACCAGACTCCCTAATGTCCACTTACTTCCCTCAAGAACAAAAGATTTCCTTGAGGCAAGAATAGATTAACAGGAGAGCTGGTTTTCTAAACTTAACTTGACATGAGATAGCTGAGTTTCTGAACTAAATTCAGAGACAAAGAACCATGACTTAGACAATTATAGAACAAAATTAATAATAAAAAGGATCAATTTTTAAAAGATACATATTTAATCTGATCATTTCAAATAAAAAAATAAGTAGAAAAGAAGGAATCTTAGCAGTACCAGATCTAAAACTATATTACAAATCAGTAATCATCAAAACCATTTGTTAATTGTTTAAAAATAGTTGATTAGTGGAATAGATTAGGTACATAATATACCAAAGCAAATGAATGTAGCAGCTAAGTATTCAAAAAACCCAAAGACCTCAATTATGGGAATAAGAACTAATTTTTCTAAAACCACTGACTCAAAGGGAAAGCAGTTTGGCAGAAATTAGGTTTTGACCAAGAGCTCACACCATAGAAGACAATGACCAATCTAATATTCAAATGCATATTAACTAGACATAAAAGATCATATCACAAAAAATTAAGAGGAATAAGAGAAAAAATTACCTTTTACATCTATGAATGGGGAAGAGCTCAAACAAAAGAGAGGATCACAGAAAATAAGATGTACAATTTTATTATCTAAAAATATGCAAATACAGTATAGCTAAAATTAAAAGGGAAATAACTTGGAAAAAAATTCTATCCCTAACCAAGAGTTCATTATTCTTACTTTCTAAGCTATTGTCAGGTTTGTCTTTTTCTTCTAGAGGGAGAACCAATGAATTCTAAATGCAAATTTGTTGTTTTAAAATTTTATTTGTTTATTTAATATTTTCTCTCAGTTACATTCAAAACAATTTTTTTTACATTTGTTTTTAAGATTTTTTTTTAATTCTAAAGGATAGTGTACCTCTCAGATTTGTGGAGAAGGAAGGAATCTGAGGCCAAAGAACTAGAGTACATTATATAATGCAAAATGAATAATTTTGATTATGATAAATTAAAAAGTTTTTGTACAAACAAAACTAATCAGACAAAATTTTACATTCAAGGGTCCTGATAAAGGCCTAATTTCTAAAATATATAGAAAATTGACTCAAATTTATAAAAAATCAAGCCATTCCCCAATTGATAAATGATCAAGTGATATGAACAGACAATTTTTGGATGAAGAAATTTAAACCCTTTTAAGTCATATGAAAAAAATGCTCTAAATCACTATTGATCAGGAAAAAATGCAAATTAAGACAACTCTGAGATACTACTACACACCTCTCAGATTGGCTAAGATGACAAAAAAAGATAATGATGAATGTTGGAGGGGATATTGGAAAACTGAGACACTGATACATTGTTGGTGGAGTTGTGAGATAATCCAACCATTCTGGAGAGCAATTTGGAACTATGCTCAAAGGACTATCAAATTATGCATACCTTTGATTCAGCAGTGTTTCTACTGGGCTTACATCTCGAAGAGATCTTAAAGGAGGGAAAGGGACTTGTATGTACAACAATGTTTATAGCAGCTCTTTTTGTAGTGACAAGAAACTGGAAACTGAGTGGGTGTCCATCAGTTGGGGAATGGCTGAATAAATTGTGGTATATGAATGTTATGGAGTATTATTGTTCTGTGAGAAACAATTAGCAGAATGATTTCAGAGAGGCCTGGAGAGACATGAACTGATGCTATGTGAAGTGAGCAGAATAAGACTAAACAATGATCAATTCTTATGAATGTGGCTCTTTTCAATAATGAGGTGATTCTGGCCAATTCCAATAGGCTTGTGAGGGAGAGAGCTATCTGCATCCATAGAGAGACTATGAAGACTGAATGTGGATCACAGCATAATGTTTTCACCTTTTTTGTTGTTTGCTTGCATTTTGTTTTCTCATGGTTTTTGTTTTTGTTCTGGTTTTTCTTGTGCAGCTTGATAATTATGGAAATATGTATAGAAGAATTGCACATGTTTAACATGCATTAGGTTACTTGCTTCCTAGAGGAGGGAGTGGGGAAAGGAGGGAGAAAAAATCTGGAACACAAGGTTTTGCAAGGCTGAATGTTGAAATCTATCTATGCATATGTTTTGAAAAGAAAAAGCTCTAAAAATTTGTTTGTTCAATTAAAATAAATAAATGCATATGTCCATATGAGGTCAATCTAGTTTCTGGTGGAGACTGAAGAATCTTGTTAACAATTCTTGTAAACACTACAAAGAAAGGGTTGTCATTCACTCCAAACTAGAAGAATTTTCTAACTGCTTACTATATGCTTGGGCTAATGAATACAAAAATGAAACAATCCTTGTCTTCAAGAAAATTACATTCCAAAGAAAGATATTTCCCAAAGGTGTGATCTTATGGTATGATATTGGCTAAATATGATACAGTTTCCTGTGTTTATTCCATAATGTTGACACATTGTTGACATAAGCAAATGGGAAACAGTTGGCTATTCATGTGCTAATAACAGAAACTTTGTGCTACATCACTTGAAGTACCAAGGGAATTAGATCTGTTTGAATGATTTCATATGCTGGGGGGGAGGGGGACTTGAACTATCAGAGCAAGGTAGCAAAAAGTAAAGAATATGTTTCAGGGGGCATGGGACAAGGAACTCTTTAGTGCTAGAGAATGTTCCTGGGGGTACAGTTTCCTACAGAGTCACACTTCCATTACTGTAAGAAAATAGAAAAACTAGTAGGGGAAGAAATTTGAGATGAGGGGAAGTTTGATGATGGTGGTGATGGTGATACTAAATTTATATAGCACTTGAAGGTTTTTCAGGCACTTTGTAAATATCTCATTTCAACCTCACAATGACCTTCAGATATAGAAACATTTATTATCCCTATTTTATTTTATTTTATTTTAAACAAGATGTTTGAAGTGAAAGGAAAACTAGCTAAGATCAATTTCTTTATAGTAATATATTCACTGAGTGACAGAGATTACCCTACATATAACAGTTATATACAAAAAAAGTTATGAACATCATCCTTGGTTTTACAGTGATAAAAGAAAAACATTTAAATTATCCAAACACACATGCAAGAAATTTTTATGGGTTTTGTTGTTGTTAATCAATGAGAACAAAACAACTTACTGAAATATAAAAATAAAGTTGAATGAACATGCCACTAAGATAGAAAAAGGATTTTTCACAGAACCAGTTATCCCCCCCAATCTCTATTTGATATTGATCAAAACATACCATCAGCCATTTAGTAAAAAAAAAAAAAAACAAAAAAAAAAAATGAATTGCATCTGTACATATGTACCTATTATTTTATGTACAATGAACAAATGGGGGAGAGAAGCAAAAAAGAGAGGAAAACTGCAGCACTCAAGGTGTATATGAAATCAAATCTTGGTTTTCTAATTGTGAATGTATTATTTTCCTTGGAAGCCCAGTACTGGAGTGGAGTTGCAGGTTCCCTTTTTAGTAAATACCTCCTGCCTGCTGCTGAAATATATCAATTGTATCTTCACCCTCCATTTCCAACTGTGCAGGTGTGTCTGCTTCATTGACTGGTTGTCCACCAATCAGAATCGCATCTGCCTTACAGACAAACCCTGTCATTCACAAGAGGCCTTCATTAGTTTAGTAGGTAGTTTGTGCCTCTTAATTTTACATTGCACCGTGGAACCATCTTGCAAGGCCAAATTAATGGAGTTGTTTTCTTTCTTGACTTCCTTCAGCTTTTCTTTCGTCGAGTCCTAGGTCTCCTCCACCACAAAAGAGGCACCAGAAGGGTTCATTCTAGGGCAAAGGGGAGAGAAGCAGCAGGGGCAGGAGTAGGAGGAAGAGGAAGAGGAGGAGGAGGAGGAGGAGGAGGAGGAGGAGGAGGAGGAGGAGGAAGATGATAGTGGTGATGTTGAGGAAGAGGAAGAGAAAAAGGAAGAACTTTTATCCCCATTTTACAAATGAGGGAAGAATGACAGATAAAAATTAAGTAACTTTTCCAGGCCTATATAGTTAATAAGTATGTGAAGTCAGATTAGACTTAAACTAGATCTTTCTGACTCATGGTCTAGCAGGCACAATGAAAGAGGGAAGGCAACAGCAGATGAGGGATGAGGGATCTGGAAAGAGAATGTTTAAACAGGGAAATGATAGCATATGAAGGTGATTTTCACATAGACAGGTCTGACCCTAAGTCATACAAATTAGAAGGCAAGGTAAAATTTTCTAACCATATGATGGAGAAAGTACCAGTTGACAAAAATTTTCACATTCAAGGACTCTATAATGACAAATAATAGCATCACTTTATTCTCTCTCCAAATATCAGGAAAGAAAAAGTTGAGTTATAGCAAAAGAATGGGTACCTGAGATGATTAATAACTGATGATCTAGATGAATTTACACTGAGTGCCAGTCCTTTTGCCCAATCCCAAAATTATGAAAGACAACACATAATGCTCATTAGCATGGCCTTTTCTCTTGGCTAAATATTTTCTGATGCTCTGATCTTGATCTTAAAGTCAGTTGTCTAGGCAATCTTGTTAGAGAGGACTAAGGCGCTATTATTTTTCCCAAGTGATTTGATGAATCCGGTCAAAGCTCATGTCTTCACAAATGGATTTGGGCTTCTAGGGAGGAAATCTCTCAAAATCTACAACTTCAGAGGATTAATATTAGAATCTTTCTGAATCTGATGATAATGAAAGGAAAGGTAAGACTTGGGGGTAAGCAGCTTCCACCTACCTGGGTTCTTAGTTATGAAATGCCATTATTATGTTCACAAATATTAATTACAGATACAGGTCAAAGGAGCTTTTGTTATGACAATGTAAGAAATTATGAAAGAGACAGTTTCAGCAGATCCCATGTATTATAAATTGACAAAGTATACAAAAACCAGGAAAACAGAGAGATAAATATAAAGAAATA
This sequence comes from Sminthopsis crassicaudata, assembly GCF_048593235.1. Lineage (NCBI taxonomy): Eukaryota > Metazoa > Chordata > Mammalia > Dasyuromorphia > Dasyuridae > Sminthopsis > Sminthopsis crassicaudata. The sequence continues at coordinate 521,312,313 of NC_133619.1, forward strand.
GGTAGATACAGATATATGAAGATATAGATATAATAAATAACTTTCAAAGACAAGAACTCTGAAAAACATAATGATCAAGTCCATCTCCAGAAAATCTATAATGAAGTATATTATCAGTCAACTAGCAAGGATTCAAGTTGCAAAAAGATCCATGAAGTTTTAGATACAGTACATAAAGTCATTTTTCTTGATTATGCTTATTTGTTATAAGGGATTTTTTTTCTTTCAGTTTTTTTTAGTTGGGTAGGGTGGAGAGAAGGAAGAAGTTGAAGATAGCAATATTCCCTCCTCCCCACTAAAAGGCAGCCATTATAATATTTTAAATGCACAGAACAGAAGGAAGTTTGGGGAGAAAAAACAGAATAACAGAACAATTTTGAATGTAACATCTAGAATTTATCATATACTTGTTTTAAAAAGCAAGTTTGATATAGAACCCTCTTTTTTCATGTACTACTATTTGTATGGCATGACATCTTATTTATTATTTGTATAATACATTCTAATACCTAACTAGAACTGTCACATATTATCTAAGTATGTCATAGAATAATTCCTATTTCCTTAAGTGGATTATAAACCCACTGTAGACAAGGATCAGATCTTCTGCTTCTTTTTTTATCACTTAGATTATTCAACATGATGCTGAGCTATTATAGATGTCAAATCCATTTGCCAAATTAATGATCTTAGATTATCTTTGACTTTTCTCTCTTCCTCATTTCTCATATGAATTAGCCGATTGAGTAAAATTCACATTCAGATCATTTCTTCAATATATATGTTCCTTCCTCTCTATTTCCACTGGCATTGCTCAAATACAAATCCTCTACCTGAATTATTGCAATATCTTCTTTCTTTTTTATATATTTTTTATTAATTTTATAATTATAAAAAAATTTTGACAGTACATATGTATGAGTAATTTTTATTATTTTTATTATTTTTTTTATAATATTATCCCTTGTATTCATTTTTCCAAATTATACCCCCCCTCCCTCTACTCCCTTCCCCCAATGACAGGCAATTCCATACATTTTACATGTGTTACAATATAACCTAGATACAATACATGTGTGTAAATACCATTTTCTTGTTGCACAATAAGCATTAGATTCCGAAGGTACATGTAACCTGGGCAGACAGACATTAGTGCTAACAATTTACATTCACTTCCCAGTGTTCCTTCTCTGGGTGTAGCTACCTCTGTCCATCATTGATCAACTGGAAGTGAGTTGGATCTTCTTTATGTTGAAGATTTCCACTTCTATCAGAATACATCCTCATACAGTATTATTGTTGAAGTGTATAGTGATCTTCTGGTTCTGCTCATTTCACTCAGCATCAGTTGATGTAAGTATCTCCAAGCCTCTCTGTATTCCTCCTGCTGGTCATTTCTTACAGAGCAATAATATTCCATAACCTTCATATACCACAATTTACCCAACCATTCTCCAACTGATGGACATCCATTCAACTTCCAGTTTCTAGCTACAACAAAAAGAGTTGCCACAAACATTTTGACACATACAGGTCCCTTTCCGCTCTTTAGTATTTCTTTGGGATATAAGCCCAGTAGTAGTACTGCTGGGTCAAAGGGTATGCACAGTTTGATAACTTTTGGGGCATAGTTCCAAATTGCTCTCCAGAATGACTGGATTCCTTCACAACTCCACCAGCAATGTATTAGTGTCCCAGTTTTCCCACATCCCCTCCAACATTCATCATTATTTGTTCCTGTCATTTTAGCCAATCTGACAGGTGTGTAGTGGTATCTCAGAGTTGTCTTAATTTGCATTTCTCTGATCAGTAGTGATTTGGAACACTCTTTCATATGAGTGGATATAGTTTCAATTTCATCATCTGAGAATTGTCTGCTCATATCCTTTCACCCATTTATCAATTGGAGAATGGTTTGGTTTCTTATAAATTAGGATCAGTTCTCTATATATTTTGGAAATGAGACCTTTGTCAGAACCTTTACTTTTAAAAATATTTACCCAATTTGTTACTTCCCTTCTAATCTTATTTGCATTAGTATTGTTTGTACAGAAACTTTTTAGTTTGATGTAATCAAAATCTTCTATTTTGTGATCAATAATGATCTCTAGTTCTCCTCTGGTCATAAATTCCTTCCTCCTCCACAGCTCCGATAGGTAGACTATTTTCTGTTTCTCTAATCTATTTATTATCTCATTCTTTATGCCTAAATCATGGACCCATTTTGATGTTATCTTGGTATATGGTGTTAAGTGTGGATCCATATCTAATTTCTGCCATATTAATTTCCAGTTTTCCCAACAGTTTTTTTTCCAAATAATGCATTTTTATCCCTAATGTTGGTATCTTTGGATTTTTCAAAGATTAGATTGTTATAGATGTACCCTTTTTTGTCCTTTGTATCTAATCTGTTCCACTGATCTACCGGGTCTATTTCTTAGCCAATACCAAATGGTTTTGGTGACTGCTGCTATATAATATAGCTTTAGATCAGGTACACTTAGACCACCTTCCTCTGAGTCTTTTTTCATTAGTTCCCTTGAAGTTCTCGACCTTTTATTCTTCCATATGAATTTTGTTGTTATTTTTTCTAGGTCATTAAAATAGTTTCTTGGGAGTCTGATTGGTATAGCACTAAATAAATAGATTAGTTTGGGGAGTATTGTCATCTTTATTATATTCGCTTGGCCTATCCAAGAGCACTGAATGTCTTTCCAGTTATTTAAATCTGACTTTATTTTTGTGGCAAGTGTTTTGTAATTTTTCTCATATAATTCCTGACTTTTCTTTGGTAGATGGATTCCCAAATACTTTATACTCTCAACATTTGTTTGGAATGGAATTTCTCTTTGTATCTCTTGCTGTTGCATTTTGTTGGTGATATATAAAAATGCTGAGGATTTATGTGGATTTATTTTGTATCCTGCCACTTTGCTAAAATTCTGAATTATTTCTAATAGCTTTTTAGCAGAGTCTTTGGGGTTCTCTAAGTATACCATCATGTTATCTGCAAAGAGTGATAGTTTGATTTCCTCATTTCCTAGTCTAATTCCTTGAATCTCTTTCTCAGCTCTTATTGCCGAGGCTAGCGTTTCTAGTACTATATTGAATAGTAATGGTGATAGTGGGCAACCTTGTTTCACTCCTGATCTTACTGGGAAAGGTTGTAGTTTATTTCTATTGCATATTATGCTTACTGACAGTCTTAAATATATGCTCCTGATTATTCTAAGGAATAGTCCATTTATTCCTATACTCTCAAGAGTTTTTAGTAGGAATGGATGTTGGATTTTGTCAAATGCTTTTTCTGCATCTATTGAGATGATCATATGGTTTTTATTAATTTGATTATTAATATGGTCAATTATATTAATAGTTTTCCTAATATTAAACCAGCCCTGCATTCCTGGAATAAATCCTACTTGATCATAGTGTATTATCCTGGAGATGATTTTCTGAAGTATTTTTGCTAATATCTTATTTAAGATTTTAGCATCAATATTCATTAAGGAAATTGGTCTATAATTTTCTTTCTCAGTTTTCGATCGACCTGGTTTAGGTATCAGTACCATGTCTGTGTCATAAAAGAAGTTTGGTAGGACTCCTTCATCCCCTATTTTTTCAAATAATTTATATAACATTGGGGCTAATTGTTCTTTAAATGTTTGGTAGAATTCACATGTGAATCCATCTGGTCCTGGGGATTTTTTCCTGGGGAGTTGGTTAATAGCTTGTTCTATTTCTTTTTCTGAAATGGGACGATTTAAGCAATTTATCTCCTCCTCTGTTAATCTAGGGAGCCTATATTTTTGGAGGAAGTCATCCATTTCACTTAAGTTATCAAATTTATTGGCATAAAGTTGGGCAAAGTAACTCATTATTTCTAATTTCCTCTTCATTGGTGGAAAGATCCCTCTTTTCATTTGTAAGACTAACAATTTGATTTTCCTCTTTCTTTTTTCTGATCAAATTTACCAAAGGTTTATCTATTTTATTGGCTTTTTCATAAAACCAACTCTTGGTTTTATTTATTAATTCAATAGTTTTTTTACTTTCAATATTATTGATTTCTCCTTTTAATTTTTGTATTTCAAATTTAATTTTTGGTTGGGGGGTATGAGTAATTTTTTTTATAACATTATCCCTTGTATTCATTTTTCCAAATTTTCCCCTCCCTCCCACTACTCCCTCCCCTAGATGGCAGGCAATTCCCATACATATTAAATGTGTTACAGTATAACCTAGATACAATATATGTGTGTAAATCCAATTTTCTTGTTGCATGTTAAGAATTGGATTCCAAAGGTATAAGTAACCTGGGTAGATAGACAGTAGTTCTAACAGTTTACATTCACTTCCCAGTGTTCCTTCTCTGGGTGTAGTTGTTTCTGTCCATCATTTATCAACTGGAAGTGAGTTGGATCTTCTTTATGTTGAAGATATCCACTTCCATCAGAATACATCCTCATACAGTATTGTTGTTGAAGTGTATAGTGATGTTTTGGTTCTGCTCATTTCACTCAGCATCAATTCATATAAGTCTCTCCAAACTTCTCTGTATTCATCCTGCTGATGTAGTATCTTCTTCCAAGATACCTGGGTTCCACTTTTTGCCCCTCCCTTAATCTACCCAATTCATCACTTATACTATGGCCAGAATAATCTTTCCTCTACATAGATTTGGTCATGCTCTGTTATCTACCAAGTCAATTTCAAATTCCTGTGCCTGTTATTCAGAATTGTCCGACTTTTACACACTTCTCTTACTCCTCTCCAGAAAATTCCTCATTCTACCCAGTGGCTTTGCTTACATTGTTGAATTATGTTTGGAATACTTACCCTCTTATTTCTTTATCTATTGAATTACTATCCATGTTTTTAATCCCAGAACAAATGCCACCTCCTCCAATAAACTTTCTCTGATCTCCCTAAACTAGTAGTGCCCAACTTCTTCATACCTCTTATAGTACTTAATAATCTAATTCCTTAATGATGGTGGGCCTCTTATAAAGGGGTAAGCTCTGTAATGATAGGAATGGTATCTCATGTAAGCTTTATATCTATGAGCACCTAAACTAATATTCCATATGTATGAGGCACTAAGCAAATGTGTTTTTTTTTATTCAATAAATATTTGTTATTTGTTGCAACTATTATTTGCAAGTTATTATGTACAAGCACCTATTCTG